>NW_027551559.1:8658493-8810856 GCF_008692635.1 Crocuta crocuta
CCACTTGATTAGCTCTGTGAAGACCGCATTTCCAAGTAAGATCCCCTTCGCAGGAACCAGAAGCTAGAATTCGAACCCAGCCTTTTCTGAGGAGCCCCTCAACAAAAGAATGGAAGGACATCCAGCTGATAGCTCCGTGGAATCAAGAGAGTCTAAGACCAAAGAAGACAAACGCCACCTACGACTGAGCCAAGTGCTTTTCCAGCGGCCCCAGGAGGCACAGCAGGCTCTCGGGCGAGCAGGAGAGAGGCTCAGAGGGAAGTCACAGTGAAGGTTACCGCAGAGGAGCTCTCAGTACCTTTGTTTCCAAAAGCTAAATCCATCCTCACTCATAGGCCCTCGAAGCTTTGGGAAGTAACCCTAATCCTAATCCGTCAGGAAATATTGCCCCAGGAAATGCAAGTTAAAGGTGCGGTCCTCTGGGCTGTCACTCTTCCTTGAGTTTGGTTTTAACAAAATGCCAAGGATTCTGTTCAAAGAAGTATTCCAAAACAGAGAGGGTTATTCTTTATTTTTTAAATCAATCGTTGTCTTTGGACCCCAGCAAAACGTACGTTTTGAAACTGATGTTTAGCCTTCATTCTGCAAAGTTTATCTGCAACTTTTACCCTGTAATGAGGTTATGTCGGGTCTGCCCTGGACAGCGCTTCAGAATAATGGAGAACACAGGTTACTGGGCTTTCAGCAAAGGGTTGACAAACCTGTCTATTGTCCTGCAGCAGAAGCTCAGGGTCATGGTCACAGCCAAGATGCATTACGGTCTTTTCCTCACATTTTTGGATGCTTATCATTATCACTGGGTGACAATCTGACAACGGCGATCTCAGCGGCTCATGCCAATCAATGTCTTACTTTTCCTCTCTGCCCTAGTTTTAAGTGTGTTGTATTGTTTTTCATTGGTTTAACTGCAAAATTGAAAACACAGATATGTCTCCCACCCGGTATAATAATTTTGCATGCAAACAGATATTCTGCTCAGCAATTCTTGTATTACCTGCCAGCTGCTGGTGCGGTAATCTATTTCCCTATATCTGCTATTTCAACGGCAATAACAGTTTCATATCATAGCTGTTTTCACAACTTTTCTCTGTGAAGTTTTTACTAAAGGTGTTGGAGTTCTACTTTCCCCTTTCTGCCCATCCAAACAGAACAGACGGTTTTCTTTCTTTTTTTTATTTTTTAAATTTTTCTCACAGCGTTTGAGTTCTGTTTGTTGGCAAGGAGCTCAACGATCAGAGCTCAGCAATCAGAAAATTAGACAGGGTGTAATTTTTAATGACAAATAATGTTAAGTGTGTTCCCGATTTTCCTTTCAGGTTTTTGCTGAATACATAACCTTTACACGAACTCATCTCATTAATCTTATGGGGAAAACGGAGCTACTTCATACGTGGGATTGAGGCACGCTAGGGCTCTCACCTCTCAAAGAACAGAAGAGTGAAGGAGACACAGGTCAAAGAGCCAAGTTATTTTGGAAGCAGGTTCTGAGAAGTCTGCCCAACTTCTCTGTGCCATGAAATGGGGTCCCAACGGGTAACCCAGCTCCCGCTGAGGCTGTAAGTGGTGTTTACTGTCACTTCTGCTCTAAGTGGTGCCCAAGAAGGGACAGAAGAAGCTGACTTTGCTGGTAGACAGCCGTGTGACTGCTGGCTTAATATGGACTTTCATCTTTGGGTTATAAAGCAGAAAGACACCAGTTTTAACAAGGTAGGTTAAAAAATTAAATGTCGATATCTGCAAACATTTATTTACTCCCTGGGAGCCTGGCGAGGGGTCCCATCAGTGTTCTCTTGCGTTAGCTAGCACCACACAGTGACAGCTGAGAATGGTTCAAAGTCAAGCTCAACCCGGTTCCCTGGAGAGGACGACCCTCTCCCCCCTCCAGCATGAACCCCTTGGTGCAAACATCCTCCTTAACTGCTGCAAAACCCAAGAGAGAATTACCAAGAGGAGGTTTTGTTCTCCTACCTCCGGAGATTGGCAAGCACATTTGGTACGTTTCTCAACGCATTGTAGTCATACCAGTAATGAGAGCAGCTAAGAATTTAAAACCCAAAGCTTTGAACCTCACCAGAAATGATACAAGAGGTGAGTGGGAAAGAAGCTTGTGTCATCTTCCCATTTGAAAGGAGCAGATTCTGCTCATGATCTTATCTGACAAGATTGTGCAGCTGTTAAGTAAATTTTAAGAACCTCTACTTAGGGCTTCTTGTATTAATCAAGGAAAATATGTTCACATTGGGTAAAAATACGATTGCCGCCAAAATTGACAAGAACATCTGGGGAAAGCTTTAGTTCTCTCCTGAAGGCACATGGCTTCAATATTAGCAGGCAGATGAAGCCTGGAAGAATCAAAGGGAAGAATTAAATGCAGTCTCACTGGATGCCTTTTCTTGAACATATTTAGACTGAACACAAAATCTGGGTGAGAGAGAAACCACAGCTTGTTTATTTTGCAATCCGCAGTGCCCATCCCCCCACCCGTCCCATGACGCTTCGGTGGGACACAGACGGGGTTGCAGGTGCCTGTATTTTCGGAAGGCTATGGGCGAGGGGGCCCCAGCCTCTTCCCCTCTTTTCTTCAACACGTACTCATTGCACCTCGGCTGGGTGTCTGGCCATTCGTCCAGCTGTTAGAGATCAAGCGATGAAGACAGATGTTGAAGCAACCGAACAAAACCCAGAGGCCCCTGCCCGCGTGGAGCTCACCTTCCAGACCACACACACGCAGGGCAAGCACAATAAGTGAGCAAAATATATGGCCTATCTTATTTCTGAGTCATGAGAAAATTTCAGCAGAGGTGAGGCTGGGGAGATGTGAAAAGAGAATGTGATAGTAAATCAGCTGAAACAGCGAATTCCAGATGGCAAGGTGCCATTTGAGCAAGACTCCAAAGACCCAGCCTGGGGTGCACCTTGGGCCAAGCGGTGCCAGGAGGCGGGTATCCGCCCTCGGGTGTGCAGACCTGAACCCTCTGCCTTCCCCACCTGGAGCCTGCTGCACCCACAGTCCTTCCCGTGACCACCCATGTTGAGATCCCCCGTCCGGCTGCCCACGTCAGAAGTCTGGGAGCATCTTCCTGTTTCTCGCACCTGCCACCTAGGAGCATCAGGAATCTGGGGCTCAGACTTCAGACGACATCCATGCCAGATCACCAGTGACCCGCTGTCCCTGCTCTGGCCTCAACCAGCAGCAGCCTCCGAAGGGTCAGCTGCCCTCCCCTTTGCAGATTTGAGTGAGCAACAAAGGACACAACCTGAATTCTGTTTCTGATGTCAACCCTCCACCCTCATTCTATACCAGCTGCACTGGGTCCCTTCATTGTCTGGATACCTGTCTACGGGCCTCTTCCTTGCACTGGCCTTTTCCTGGGTCTTCTTTTTTTGTTTTGGTTTTGGTTTTCATTTATTTTTGGAAAGGAACAGAGTGCAAAGGGGGAGGGGAGGAGAGGGAAGGAGAGAGAGAAACCCAAGCAGGCTCCACACTGTCGGCACAGCGCCCGACACGGGGCTTGAACCCATCCACCGTGAGGTCAGGACCTGAGCCGAAATCAGATGCTCAACAGACTGAGTCCCCCAGGCGCCCCTCCTGGGTGTTAACATGCTTCCTCCTCTTCAGGGCCTCGCGGTTGTCCAGCCGGCAGATTCCCCGTGAGGACACCTCAGCCACTCCTGTTCAAGGTGCAAATCACCCTCCGCCCTCTTATTCCCAAGCATCTTCGACATGTTCTACGTTTGCTGTTTTCCAAAGCTCTCATCATTCCTTGAAATACCGCCCTAAGATATACTTATGTGGATTGCTTCTCATCGGCCTCCCCACGTCAGGACTTTTCTCCAGGTTGGGCCCCAGTGCCTGGAGCAGAACCCATTAGGGGAGCAGTGGGGTCTCCATCCAGACCCGTTGAGTGAATAAATAATGGAGAAAGGGGCTCAGACCCCTCCTTGGCGCCCACAGCACGCCCTCCACCAGCTGAGTGGAACTCAAGTCCTAGATGGACTCGGAAAACAGATGGCTTAGATTGTAGTCCAACTAGAAGATCTCATCCATCCAAACATTTGGGGAACTTCATGAATAGACACTCAACTTCAGTGGAATAAATATCCCAAGAGCTACACTCAGTTTTAATCTTAAAATTAAAGGAAAATAATTTAAGGGAATTTTAGAGGAAAGAAATAATGTAAATATGTTATGTTACTCGGCAAAGGGGACTTTTCAGATGAGATTAAGTCAAAGATGCTGAGACTGGGAGATTATCCTGCAAGGTCTTTGTCATTACAATACAGCAGCTTATTACTATATTGGTCAAATATGTATTTAATACACAATATCTGTTATAGAATACAGTGCAATTGCCATGTAATCACAAGGGTCCTTGTTAGGAAGAAGTGGGAGCGTCAGAGGAGGAGGGGGAGGAGGAGAGGAAGCAGGGGTGATGTGGGGCCGGGGCAAGGGATGTGGGTACTTCTAGTATCTGGAGAAAGTAAGGAAACAGACCCTTCCCCAGAGCTGAGCACAGCCCTGCAAGCACTTGGTCTTACCCCCGGTGAGACCCGCTGTGGACCTCTGACCTTCACAAGTGTAAGGTAAGGCCCGTGCTCTTCACAGGCACGAAGCCCGCGGTGACATATTGCGGTAAGGAGGAGGTGGGCACAAATATTTCCGTCCCGGAAGCACCTGCGATTTCAGAGCATTCACACCTGGGAGTCAGGTGCTCAGCCATCCAGTTCTGCCCAGTTTGGCCAAATCTAGCCAGTGTTTGGATGCATTAAAGACTTGATAGCAATCTCATTTAATCTGTGCAACTTTTATGGAGATTACAGTGGGCAAATTGTTTAAAAATTGGAATAGCTTTGTCTATACTTCTGACTCTGAAGGGAAATTAAACTACTTTTAAAATCTGACAATTTAAGGGTAATATGATTTCATACTCTTTCTGAAGAGAAAGGAGCCCATAGACAGAAATACAGGTATTGTAACCACCACCAGTTATTTTGTGCAATTAATCTCTGCATCTGCTTGGGGTGTGTGTGTGTGTGTGTGCATGTGTGTGTACCTTATATATACAACATCATCCTGAATGACTAATCTTTAGTAAATATTGCTATGAACGTGTACCTATACTAACAGTTTTTAATTTTATAAGTAAAGCTAGATAAAAAAATGCCTGTGAACTTCGTAAGGACTCAGGCACCCATTTGAAATAGTGCTTGTGTTACATTAAATTCCAAATAATCACTTTATGATTATAACATATTTTTTGACATACATTTCACTTTGACGCTGGGAGAGAACTACCTGCTACAGTTAATTTCTTGAGTGAAAATGTCCGTTCAGCACTCACTTGACTTATAAAATGATTTGACTACTTGTGTTTTGATTTCCGTTGAGCAGAGGAGGTGGCTCAACCTTCCTACCTCATCAAGTGACAGCATCCCAAAACCGGTGTCACAACCAGATTCCAGTAGACTTTCCTGTTACTTATCTTCCCATCAGAAACGTAGCCAAATGACTTATATTGAAATAGGTTCATGATTCCATTTCCTCTCTATGTCTCTGATGGCATGGTTCATTTTCTTCAACGTGGCTCAGAAAGATCGGCCAGTTTCCAGTCAAGCATGCATACGTGTGAACCCACCAGTTACCAGCTGGGTTCTATACATGTAGTCACATGCTGGTTTGGCTTTCTGGAGATGCGTTCATTCAGAAAATGACCAGGAAGCTACCAAATACGCCGTTGAATTCAATGTTAATATAAGTCATGCGTTGAAAATGGACAATTTCTGACAGTGAATAAAAAGTATCCCAGTTAACTAATTTAGATGTTTAAAAAATAAGGTCGCTGCAAAGTACATTAGAGTGTAAAGAACATTCTTTAAGAAGAGAAAACATACCGAGTCTGCAGACTCCTCTCCTGGGGTTAACAGAGGGCTGTAGTAGAAATCTGGCTCGTGGACACCTATGCCAGTGAATACCTGTAGCCGCCTGCACACCTGGTGAAGACTGTACTTCCAATTACATGTCATTCCCAGCTTCCATTCCTAAATGGGAGCAGGGCTCTCTTAGTGCCCTGCTGTCCCTCTCCGTATCTCTGTCTCCTTCCCATCTCCCCCCTCACTGGTCACAGCTTGATCCCCCCCAAACACTCATGGCACAAGGACCTCATCCTGGCTCACAGCTCAGACACCATCTGTATTCTGACAGCTCCCAGATTCACCTCCCTGAACTCCAAACTCTCCTATGAAAACACTTCACATTTACACTCAAATGTCTGATCAGCATCTCAAATTTAACAATTAGGCCACTTGCTGTTAAGCTAATCCTCCAGAAGAAGATTCAGGGCTGCTCGGCCCCAGAGTCAGGGCAGGGCAGCAAGGTTCTCTGGGTGGGCCAGTCAGCGAGTTTGTTGCAGGATAAAGGAAGACGAATTCACACAAGCTTGGAGGATTCCAGTCTTTACCCCATAGTGGCCACCATCCCCCAAACACCAAGACAAACATAAAAGCAGGTGGGCTTCCCCTGAAAATGCATCTTTAAGAAAAAACCAACTGCCATCTAGACCTACTCTACCAATAAGACCTCTACGCCCCAGTCCTTATCGTGAGCAAACTCCGTCCTATTTGAGCGTTCCCCACTCAAGCGTGCATGGCAGGTGCTGGTCACAGTTGGGGGGAAGAGGTGAGTGCCCTCCAGATGCTAGTTGTGATTAGGCAAGGACTTCTACTTCAGAAAATATTAGGCCATCTACTGTTTAAATATATGTTAAAGTAGCATTTGAGTATGAAGATAAAGGGTATATAGAATTAAATTAAGAGATTTTTACCTCTGCACCCTACAGGGAAAAAAGTGTATAGAGAAAAAATGTTTAATTGACATTTGCACTTTAAAATGTCAATCATAAACATCAATATCATAGACTGCAGTCTCCCGTGTGTGTGTTTAATTCTAATGGAAATAATGTGAACTAATTTTGCCAAAAGAGCTCTTTAATTATCTCTATTGGAAAAACTTCAGCAAAAGGCAAAGTTCAAATACGACGCTAATTTATAGTGGTTGAGGAAAGCTTAATGCCTAAAAACAGTGAAATAAATTTAGATTTATTATGGGTAATAATGGATAATCACAACCATTCCAATATTCCATGATGCCATAACATTACATAAGCTACATTATATTTATTATGAGCATCTGGCATACTGTACGCTATTCAGATAACTTTAATTAAACCAGCCTCCAAGCTCCCATATAATGCGATGGCGGTTGTGGAGAGAGCAGCCCTGGTGTCCGCGAATGACGCGGCCTTCGGGGCTGTCAGCTTCGAGGTCTGGGACTGCTCCCCCCACACAGGAGGGGCTCGGGATCATAGTTTGCCGAGCACCCAAATACGCACTTGTTAGCTCCGCTCCCCTAAAATCGGCGCCCTACAAGCATTCCGCTCGCTGAGAGTGGCACCTTTCGGATCTGGGGCACAGAAGGCGCGGGCTCGCAGCTGCCTGGCGTGGCGGGTCCCTTCGCTCTGGGCGCGGTGGGCGCACGGCCGCAGGTGCACCTGCAGCAGGTGGCGGCNGCCGCGTGCAGAGGTCGCCCCCAGAGCTGCACCACAGCAAGACGAACACACACAGACCAAGCAGAGGTGAGCTCCCTGAGGTGGGGCCGGGGCCGGAGCCTGGCACCTGGAGACCCCGAATCCTCTGCATTCTGTGTACAAAAAAACCCAATTTAGAGATTAACGTTTTTCTCTTCACCCCCCGCCCACTCCAATTTTTTTAAAGAACAGACCTGTTGGGTGGCCCAGGGATTGCAATTGAGCCAACTGAGGACACAATTATTAAAAATTTCAAAGATTCAGGGCAAAATAAAAGTCTGATTTCATGGACAGAGACCGTCGACAACCCGGGAACGCGCAGCACTGTCGTTTCTCTCTGGAGCGATGGAGAAGCGAGGCTCAGCCCCGGGCAGTGTCAGAGGGCCAACGCTCAAGTTCAAGTGGACAGAGTTAGCTGAGTCTTCATCTAAATACGGAAGAACAGGAACAATGAGCCGGTAGACTCATTTCTTCAGTAATAAGATTTGCTGTTAATGTAAGTCAGAAAAACAAGATCTGATCTCCTATATTATTTTTTCTAGAAAGAAAAATAGAAAGAATTTAGGGAAAGAATAAAATCTGTATCCTGATCTGTAGTGACAAGATCCCAAGAGATCTCCTGGCTGCTTAAAATTAATGCAAAGGACTGACTTGACTCATACGGTGGACTTTCTCTTCAAACAAGAGGTGCCAAAAGAAATTAAGGCGGGCAAGTATATACACTTTCAAAAGTGGGTGAATCACAGGGATAATTGACTCATATTCTCTATTCACACCAAGTTTCTAGGACAAATTGTTAGGTAGGTCATTTGGGCGGCAATCAGAATACTGGGAGAAGTCACCAGAGACTGGTGTGGATTCCCCAGAAACGGGTCCGGTCCAATGTGTGATTCCATAAGGCCACTAGGGCACAGATCAGCGATTGTTATGGACACAACTATGCTGACTTCAAAAAATCATGTGACCCAGGCTCATGACATCCATTGGCAACATATTAGGAATAAGAGTCCTAATTAGAATTGGCTTAGAAGAATTTGTTGCCAGTCTGAAAGAATATTAATGGATCAAAATTGATATAGGTAAATATCTAGCGAATTGCTACAATTTCTGTTTCTGGAACCGTTGTATTCCCAAGTTCAACCATGACTCAACGGAGTGTCTTAAACCCATGTTTATTAAATATGTGTATAATCAAATCCAGAAAGACTAGATAATGCAGCAGCTGGTTCGAGAAGGAATTATAACTTCCTGATGGGCTGGAACCCAGAATAAAGGGCAGGTAAGATAGTCTGTGAGTGTGAGGGAACTTTTCGTTCACAAGCTTGACTGGAGAATATGACTCTGTGAGAATGAAATAGTTGTGGGGCGGAAGGAATGGGGACAGGACATTCTAAGGGGCGCCGTCAAGGCTCCCGTCCTAGCTGTAGACAGAGAGGCGGTTCATGTTGACTAAGGGTTGAGGATGAGGCTGGCCGCAGAGGTGGACTGGGCCAACCAGCAAAGAGGTGACTTGAACGTACCAGGCAGCCCTCCATCCAGAGGAAAGTAGGGAGCCCTGCCATGCAGCGTAGTATCAAGGTTCAATCTGCATCTTCCTGCTTTACCTTAGGGAAAGCTCCAGAACGCTCTTACAGGAAACAGAACCAAACAAAAACCCGTCGGATGCTGTACGCTTTTGTATGTTAGCCATCAAAGGGGAATTTAAAGCAGAAGGAAAGAGGAGGGATCACGGAGCCTAGTGGCATCGGCAGCAGCAGGTGGTGTCACATTAGATGAGATGACCGTTTCCTGTGGGCCGTGGGCTGTCCTTTTCAGAGAAGGTCCGGGGAAGGAAGGTCAAGAGGTAATTAGAGCACTTCTGACCCTTTTTTTCATAGCTCTCTTCCTCACATTTGCCCACCCAGGGTCCAGGCAATCCAGGACAACAGAGGGCTCAGACTCCTTGGCCGCTCTCCGCCAGCAGGTAGCATCCTTTCCAGACAGAACGTAGGATCATCTTTCTGTCTCAAGCAATGCAGCCTAAACCTCTGGCAGCGAGTGGCTCTTGGAAATCAAGATGGCTGCCCTCCATGTGTCCTTTTGATGAAAATCCACTCTTTCTATAATTCCAGGAGTCATATTACTCCTTCTAAAAATAGCTTCTAGCCCTCTGGAGGCTTTGACTATTATCTCCTTCTCAGAGCCCCTCAAGGCACAGGCTTGCCCTCTCCACGGGTCTCTGACTCAGCTCCCGCCGAACCACACTGTGCCCTTGAAGGGCAAGAACAAGGTAATAGAGACCCGATGAAATGCCCTGCCGCAACCCACTGGACAGAGTCCAGACCTCTGCAGAGCCAACGGAAAGACTCATGTGCGTGGGATGCTGAGTGACCTCTGAGCCGGTCTCCACCGGAGCAGAGGGGCACCTCCGAGGCCCAGATTTCCCTCTCGATCCATTTCCTGGAAGGTGACAGAAGCCCAGATTGCTTGTCTGGCAACAGCTGCTCCTGATGTGTCCATGGATATTCTAGAACCCATGAAGGTGACTCTCAGAGACATTTATCTCATCACAAGGGGGTCAAAATCCTGTCTGTTACAGAAGAGAGCTTCCTTCCCTGTCAGGGGTTTATAAACAATTATAAGGCCGGTGAAATCCCCGTGTAAATAAATAACATTTTTAATGGTGCCTTAGGTCAGAGATTTCTAATTCTTCCTGCCGGCAGCGTCTTGCTTCTGCAGGGAATTGGATTGCCCTGCGTTTCCATGTGGTATAAATTTTAGTTGAAATTAATGATTGCATTTGCATTCAGGGAGCAAAAATGTACTTACTCCTGGTTCAAAGAGTCAGGAAAGCCTATAATCATATTAATGGAATTTTTTTATATAAAAGCAAAATATGATCAAATTTATAATGTTGAGTCTATTGTTTGAAGAATAATTTAGATATTTTTGGAAGGCAATCGGAAAAGTTTTTTGCTGGTTTTTCAATAGTCTCTGAAAGGCTTTAGTTTGTTTACATTCAGTAATTGGTTTCCCAAAACCCGAGGCATGAACTCATGGCGCTACCAAGTGTATTTTTCCTTTATGTGCTTCTTAGAAACGTCTCAAAGACTCGTGTTCTCTGCAGAAATAAAGGCCTCTACTTTGGCCCTCGCCTTCCCCTGTGGACAAAAGGAGGTATTCAGCTTTCCTACAGCACTGGATAGGAGCTTATAGAATTACACTTTTGCAGAATCTTCCAGAGCGATCTTCCACGGGCACAAAGTGACACAGCTGAGGTCACCTGCACTACACGCGGAGCAAAGCATCAGGCAGGTGGCTGAGGCCGGAGGCGGCAGGACTCGAGCCCTGGACCCCGCGGGGCCCTGCGCTCTCCTCCAGGCGCAGAAGGGCCTGCGACCGGGTGTGGGGGAGGAGCTGGCCCAGCCCCTCACGGCCTGTCTCCTGCAGGGCCCTCCCTGCTTGCCCTTCCCACCGGCTGCAGTGTCCCCGCGACGCCCCCCCCCCCTACAGCCCTGTCCCCTGAGCACCTACTTTCCCTTTCACCTGCACCTGCCCTGCACCATGTGGGCAGAGGGGCCTTTAATCCCCTGGGCCTCTGCCCATGGCCTGACATTACTTCTG
The DNA here is from genome assembly GCF_008692635.1 of Crocuta crocuta. Taxonomy (NCBI): domain Eukaryota; kingdom Metazoa; phylum Chordata; class Mammalia; order Carnivora; family Hyaenidae; genus Crocuta; species Crocuta crocuta. The sequence continues at coordinate 8,669,680 of NW_027551559.1, forward strand.
TCTCCAGGCTCAGTGGCTCGGGGACGGGGACCCACCCAGAGCCCCCGGGACAGGATGCCTTCCCTCCTGGGCTCCTCGCAGGCCTCCGTGTGGCCGGGCCCTCCGAGCAGCAGTGCAGAGGGAGCTCCTCGCAGGCACCCCTGCCGCAGTGCGCAGCTCAGACTACCGCCCGCAGGTGGCATTTGGGATCCTTCAAATCTGTCTGGAAAACTACCGTTTTTGTCAGAGTGGAACATAGTCGTTGTGTGCAAGCCCGGATGCACTGCGAGGCACACGCCCAGAAAGGTGTCCTTAGACTGTGTCTGTGAGAGGGCGGGGGCGCGGGCTGTGGGCCTACCCGAGCGTGGGCGGCCGCGGCCACGCAGATGGGGACGCCAGCTGGCAGGGCCCGCGGGGGGGCCAGGCAGCCTGCGTGCCAGCGCCCTGCTGCAGCCCCTGCGACCCGGGCTGCGGGGCGGCCTTCCTCAGGCCGCTGCCAACGGAGAACCTCCCTCCACCTCCGGCAGCGTTTCCTACAGCTCCCGTCTCACGGTTCTCTGCCCGCCCTCCCCCGACGCGGCTCCTTCCCTCCTTCTTCCCGTCCATGCGTTCTAGTGATTTTTTCCCCTTGATCCGCTTATTATTTTCGGCTGTGCAGGGACTTCACCTGGCCCGCAGGCGCCGGTTCCTGAGTCTCCGGACCCTGTCTGCGGATCCTGACGGCGCACAGGGGGCTCCGCCCTCTAATTTCTAAACGCTCTTGAGGAGCTTCCGCGGAATTCCAAGGAGCCATCTGACAGATGATGACCTTCCTGGGCTCACGCAGGTGCCGTCTTTCCTTTGTTGCGCTGTGTTGACAAAGCCCCCCCCCGCCCCCCCCATGCAGGCTGGAAGTGGGCTTTGTTTTCTTGCTGTTCACAGAAATTCAAATTTCACTAGTGTTTCCTTGTTAATGGTGATCTTACATCCTGAATTCTAGTGTGTCCACCTTTCCATGTAATAAAAGATTCTTTCTGCTTCTACTATTTTTCTTTATCAGAAATAAGTTCTATGGTTTATTAAATATCTTCTTTCATCTCTTCGCACGACCAAGCAACTTTAATCCACCGAAACCGTTAGGAGAGTGAAATATTTTCCTGGAATATCCTTTCGTTGTTCATATTGTGTTTGTGTTTAACTTACTAATACGTTACTGGTATTTTCAGGTCTATATTTATAAGAAAGCACAGTCTATGAGATTTATGTTAGACTGGCTTCAAAAAAGAGTATGTCAGAACCTGTTCTTTTTACAACAGTTGAAAATGAAGCACTACCTGTCCCAGAGGTATTTTATACAATGTCCCCTAATTCCTCTGATTCAGGTGCTACTCTGGGGGTGGGGGTGGGGAACACCAAAAGAAGCCACTGTCGTCTGTATTATTAGCCAGCTCTCCCGCAGAAAAAGCTATGTGACTACCTTCCTTGACTTGTTCCATGTAAACCCCTAGCCCTCATTTTACTATGTTTGGATTACACTGAAGATTAATTTGGGAATAATTGACATTTAGAAATCTTAGAGTTTTTTTGTTTCTGTGTCTGGTTTTTTTTTTTTTTTTTTTGTAATCAGGAAATGTAGCTTCTCCGTGTTTGGATTCATCTACTTTTCTGTAATTTATTTGAGTAGTCCAATCGTGTTTCCAAAGGTCCTTCACTTCTGTGGTTAAGTTGGTTTCTAAGCAGTATATACTTTTGCTGCTACTGTGAATGGATATTTTTATACATAATATTAAATAGTTATCTTGCAGCCATGGATCTTAATCTTACCTACTTGATCCTCTTGAATTTTTCAAATAGACGCTTAAATTACTTGTAAATAATAATTTAATTTTATGAGTACCATTTGTAACTTATTTTCTAAAGTTTTCTCAGAGTATAAAGTGAAACGTTCAAGATTGTATTAAATAATCTTAGGAGTAGGAATGCCTGAAGCATTTATCCTTAAGTATCTAACAGCTCTTGGTTTAAGAAAAATATTCCTTGGGGCGCCTGGGTGGCTTAGTCGGTTAAGCGTCCGACTTCCGCTTAGGTCATGATCTCGCGGTTCGTGGGTTCGAGCCCCGCGTCGGGCTCGGTGCTGACTGCCAGCTCGGAGCCTGGAGCCTGTTTCAGTCTGTGTCTCCCTCTCTCTGACCCTCCCCTGCTCACGCTGTCTCTCTCTCTCTCCTAGAAATAAATAAAAAAATATTAAAAAAAAAAAAAGAAAAATATTCCTTAACATATTTTAAATTATTATTCTCTGTGTATTGTATTGTATTAAGAGATTGACTTTGATTTTGAAGCCGTAGTGGAAGTTACATTTCTGGGTGTTAAATCTCATGACTTTGTGATCCTGGTAATCATTCTCATTTAATCTACTTGTGTGTTAACATGAATTGGTCGCTGTTTGAAGTAAACTGTGTTTTCATTTCTGAAGGAAATAGCTGTATGTATTTCTGTAATGGTTGTTTTTGAGACTGTTTACATAGAGCACATTGCAAGGTACTTGCGTGGCTCAGTAAATTAAGCATCTCACTCTTGATTTTGGCTCAGGTCATGATCTCATGATTTGTGAGATAGAGCCCAGCATTGGGCTCCAAGCTGACAGCACAGAGCCTGCTTGGGATTCTGTCTCTCGCTCCTTCTGCCCCTCCCTCATGCGCATTGTCTCTCTTTCTCTCTCGCTCTCAGAATAAACAACTAATCTGAAAAACAGAGTATGTTGCTCTCTTTGACCTAATAGTATTATATCTAGTTTCTGCTTCTCCATTCTTAACTGTGACTGGTTGTTTTTCCTTTTTCCTTTTTTTTTATATTTATATATTTATTTTGAGAGAGAGCATGAGAGACAGAATGTGTGCACAAACACGGGAGGGGCAGAGAGAAGGAGAGACAGAATCCCAAGCAGGCTCTACACCATCAGCACAGAGCCGGATGTGGGGCTTGAACTCACAAACTGGGAGATCATGATCTGAGTCGATATCAGGAGTCAGACGCTTAACAAACCAAACCACCCAAGTGTACCTGACTGCTTTTCTTTACTGGCCTTGCCTTGTTTCACTGGCTTCCAAACAGTGGGATCAGACAGCATGTAGTCTATTTATTGATGTTCTGAAGGTGGATAAGTAGATGGGGAACCTACTGCCTATTTCGTTTGAAAGTCTGAAATAATTCACTTTTCAGTGATCTGGTCTAGTGTCTTGTTCTGACCATAATTTCTTGACAGCGTTTCATTTCTCCGCCATTTAACATGTTAATGCTTTGTTTTGAAATTCTAACCATTTTACATGGTGGTTAGAAAATATAGGCTGTACAGGTTTTTCTTTAAAAAAAACACATCTTTATCTAGGTGTAATTGACATGCAATAAAATACATATATTTAAAATACACAGTTTGAAATGTTTTGACGTATGGATACACCCATGAAATCATCACCAGAATCGAAATAGCGAACGTATCCAGGGGTCCTCAAGTTTCCTGGCGCCCACTTATTCCTTCTTTCTGTCCCCTCCACGTCCCTCCAGAGCAGCCTCTAATCACCTTTCTGTCAGCGGGAATCAGTTTCCATTCTCCAGGGTTTTCTCGATGGAATCACGCAGTGTTTGCCCTTTTTTCTGGGTCTGTTCACTCAGCAGAGTTATTTTGAAATAACTAACTATCCATATTCTTTATGTAATGATTTGTTCATTTCTATCATGCTGAATAGTTTTCCACTATGTGGATATACCAGAGGTTATGTGTGCACTTTTTGATGGACATTCAACTTACTTCCGATTTTCTTTTTTGTTTTGTTTTGTTTTTTTGGCTCTCACGAATAAAACAGCTAGGAACTCTCATGTGCACGTAGAATTGTGCGTAGGCTAGATTGCCTTTTTCTGTGGGTACACAGCTGGGAGTGGAATGGCTGGCTACATGAGAGGTTTTACTTCCTTATTAATGAACTACCAAGCTGTTTTCTAACTTAGTGGTACTATTTGACATTCTTACATCCGGTGTGGCCAAGTCTTTCTCATTTTAGCCTTCCTGGGAGTGTGTAGTGGCACCTCAGTGTGGTTTTCCTTTGTGCTCCTGAGGCAGCCCAAGTCATGGTGCACTGTCTCCTCACCCCGGCTTTGCATGAAGGCCTCATCAGATTGGCCATATCTTAATTTGCCCGGCACTTCCCGTGACGAAGGACACGCAGGGTGAGTGTGGAACTGGAGACTTAACTTGGAGTTTGCGCACTGGCACAGAAGGAAGAAGCCGGAGTGTATGTGAACTATAATTCGGGACCATGCCTTCATCTCTGATGGAGAATAGATAGGAGTCGAAGATAACATAGAAGAATTGTTAATCGGGTTCTTAAAATCGGGAAGACCAAGAAACTTTTTGCAAGAAGATTAATCAAGAGACGTATGTTCTGAAGTTTCTCATGTCTCAAAATGTATTTCTCTTGCCTTCACTCTTGATAGAATATAAACCTGTAATGTTTACTTTCACACTCTGAATATGGTCTTCCTTCATGTTTTCTTTCCATTTTCTACTACGGGCAAGTCTGGAGACAGAGCATACCATGAGCAGTTTAATTTATTTCGTTAAACGGATTTTTTAAAACATTTATTCATTTTTGAAAGAGAGAGAGAAACAGTGTGATTAGGGTAGGGGAAGAGAGAGAGGAAGACATAGAATCTGAAGCAGGCTCCAGGCTCCCAGCTGTCGGTACAGAAACCCGACTCAGGTCTCAAACTCATGGACTGTGAGATCATGACCTGAGCCGAAGTCAATGCTCAACTGACACAGCCAGTCAAGTGCCCCTAAATGGATGTTTCTAGTAACTTTCAATCTTTGAAATCCAAAAACAGCACAAGAAGGTCTGTATTTTTAATAGTTTTTTTTTTTTTTTTTAGATGTATTCAGCTCACTCCAATCAGCACGTACAGGTCTTCTTTGATTTACTATATGGTTACACTCTCTACATACTATACGTAGAATGAGTGTTCTGTATTCCAAGGTTTGGTAAGGGTTTCGATTCTAAATTTAAAAAATGTTTGTTTATTTATTTATTTTTGAGAAAGAGAGCGAGTGAGCAGGGGAGGGACAGAGAGAGAGGGAGACAGAATCAGGCTGTTAGCACAGAGCCTTATGTAAGGCTTGAACCCAGGAACTGTGAGATCATGACCTGAGCCAAAACCAAGAGTCAAACGCTTAATGAACTGAGCCCCCCAGGTGCCCGAGTAAGGGTTCCAATTCTAAAGACTAGGTGCATTTTTAGTTTTATAAATAATATGGACATAACATGTTATATGAAAATAAATTTAAATTGATATTTTCTTTATATGCTCACTGTATCATCTTGTAAACCCCAGCTGGGGATCTGCTGACTTGAAAATTAAAATTAAGTAATGTTTTTTTCTCAACAGACTGCCGAAAGGCATTAACATGGTTCGTAAAAGCACAGTACTCTACAGTACAAAGGAGTTTATATAAAATAGAAGGAAACTAAACTAGAAAATGGTACATTTAGGAGTTAAAAGGAAAGAGAACATAAAAATGCGTGCTGTAAATATCTATATACTTGCAAGGGAACAGGCACAGATGTATTCTGATGTTTTTAATAGTCAACAGGGTAAGAAAAGCCTAGTCGGTCTCTTCACAGTGCTTGCACAGTAGAAAACAAAGGGCAGTAAACACAAGTGCTAAGGAGGCCCAGGACTAATTCTGATTCTAAGTCAAGATTTCCTAAAGGTCGTTAGGATGAGAGCCCAGGATGATGTCATGTTCAACTGTCTTGACCACATCCTCCAAGTCAACATGGTGAGGAAATTTTGAGACCTCTGTCTACTCCCGTCTCATGAGAGGGGCCAGGATCTCCCTGCAAAGCAAAGTTCAGCAGAGGATATTGTTTCTTAAGGGCTGATATGATATAATCAAAGGAATCAGCTGTGCCAGATCGACTTAAACCAAGATTACGTTCTAGAATATTCCTAGGATAGTGGCATCTCACCTTCTCAGCCAGCCTCCTTCAATATCTTCTTTCTCTTGAGACTTTGATGGATTGTCCATGGCAGGTAGGCTCAGAAGCTGAGAGGCAGACACCTAGGATGCAGCCTTTCTCTTTGTTACATGCAGACACTAATGTCTCAGAAAATAGAGCTTCAGTGGAAGAAACATGGAATACGTCTTACCCAATTTCAGGGCCCAAGAGGAGAAATCCTGCTTTTACCCAGAGGGGGATCTCGGAGCACCTGCAGGCAGGCCTGGGATGCTGGTGAATTACTGATGATCAGTTTGTTTTCTCTGTGAGAAGGTCTAGTCCTTTGCCACTTTTCCCAAATGCTCAGGTGCCTTTTCCCTAATCTCCCCACCCCCACCTTTTCAATTAGACCCTTTGTTTCTCGTCCTTTTCTTTATTGGGTGACAGGTATTTCTAACATGGCTGAATTACCTAGGATTGTACAACTGAAACTTCTTTTTTTAACCTTCTTTTATCTTGAGAGAGAAAGAGTAAAGGAGTAGGGGAGAGGCAGAGAGAGAGAGGGTGAGAGAGCATCCCAAGCAGGCCCCAGGCTGTCAGTGCAGAGACAGATGTGGGGCTAGAACTCGTGAACCATGAGACCATGACCTGAGCTGAAATGAAGAGTCAGATGTTCAACAGATGCTGAATCACCCAGGCACCCCTACAGCTGAAACTTCTGAAGGTTGCTTTCTCCTTTCTTCAAAGGCCTTCTTAGGATGTCTAATGAAACAAGGGTACTGTTGTACGCATTTGTAGTAGACTTCCTCCATAATAATTAATGAATATCAACCCCAAGAATCCTCAATAAATGTACCACTCTTCTTTATTAAATGTGTAAGTTTCATCTAAATACCCAGTGTATGTAGAACAAGAGCTACTCATAACTGTAACATATAATTTGGTAACTAATGAATCATACAACACATTTCTTACAAATCCACATGTTGCAGGCAGCTTCTGAAGTGTTCCTCCGTGATCCCTGTCTCCTGATAGTCACAGACTTCTGCGATCTCATCTCACTGAGAGAAGACGGCTCTTCCACACTGTTTCTAAACAGACTATGTCAGTATCAAGAGGATTTTTATCTTTGGAGACTGGGCTACACGTATTGTGACATGCACCTTTTCCACAGACACCCTCTCATGCTGGTTTGGGGAAGCTGGCACGCCGAGGGGACCTAAATGGCGTGGAAGTGAGATTGGCCTCTGGCCAAGGGCAAACTAGGAGCTTACACTTGTGTCCTCAAACAACCCAGAAGACAACCAATAAGGCCAGCCATGGTGAAAATCAGCTTGGCAGCAGACCCTTCCCCCATTGATCCCAGAGGAGCCTTGAGCCCTGGCCAGCACCTTGCCTGCACACTGCAGAGGGTGACCCAGATGAAGCACGCCCGGGTTCTTGCCCTGCAGAACTCTACAACATGGACGTGGGTGGTTCTAAGCTGCTAAGTTTCATGATCATCTGTTCTGCAGCAATCGATACGCGAGGCAATACCATACTTTATCCTGGCTTCGTTTAAAATCAGTTATTGTTTCATAGAGATAACTGATAAAATGTAGTGCTCTCAAAAGACCAGTAGAGATTTAAGGCAATATTGGATCAAGTTACAACATATGGTAGTGTTTATTCTGACTCTGAATTTAAAAACCTTGTGGTTTCATATCATTAGATGCATCATTAGATGCATCATTAGATGCTTAACCTGTAGCTTCAAAGGCACCACTTTTTCCCAGGGAAAAGTTCTCAAGACTAAGGGGTTTGTTTGTAGAATCACTGTAATGGAGTCAACTAAACAATAGGCTGTTTCAGTTAACGAATGTGGAGCCTCATCCTACGCTAGGCTGTTCCCCACCACAATGGCATTTTCATGTTGCTCGTGTTTCTCCCAGAAATGATGTTTCTAGTCATCCATCTTGGTTTATATTGACAACATACACTGTAGGGAAAAAAATGAAGAAATCATAAGTCTATCTCTGGAAGATTTGTCATCGGCTGGCTTTCCTGTTTAGTTATCAGCGTGGCAAGGAGGACATCTAGAAGGGATTATAAGAGCTTAGTGTGTGCCGCAGTAGCTGGTGACAGATCATCAAAGCCTTTCCTACATAAAATGGTGTTAATTCTTTTCAAAACAGTACACCACAAATGTTTCTTAGAGAAGAATTCCAAATACACCTTCTCTAGATGGTGGACTTGATCCCCCTCCCCTTGAGTGTGGACCAGACTCACTGAATTTCTTCCACATAGGAATCTGGAAAGAGAATAACGGTAACTTGCGGTGGAGAAACCTGGCAACGTCATCTGAACCAGGGGGTCAAGATGGACGCAACCTGTGATGCCTTGTGGCCACCACGAAACCCCAGGTGGGAGGTACCTCAGCTTTATGGTCTTCTTCCCCGAAATCGACAGCTCTACTCTAATGATAAGAAAACTTCAGACAGGCCCAAACTGAGGGACGTGCTACAGTGTAATCTTCAGTAGGCTTCAAACTCTCAAGGCCAGGACGTCAAGAGAAGACTGAAAAACTACCACACATCAGATGAGACATGCTGAATAAGGCAGCGTGTGATCCCAGATTGGATTTTGGAAGAGGAAATAGAACGTTAGTAAAAAAAAAATCCTGGTAAATTAAAATTCAATTGTTAATTAGCAGTATTGTGTAAATACTATTTGCTTAGTTTTGACAGATCTAACATTGTTATCTGATAAGTCAACGTTGAAAGAATCTGAGTGAATGGTACACAGAGATTCTTTGTACTATCTTTGCAATTTTTTTTCTAAATTTATACTTATTCCACAATCAAAGCCTTAAAAAATATTATGTCACATTTGTTGCTTATACTCATGGAAATAATGAGTGAAAATCCAATTTTTTTGTTTAAGAAAAAGTATAAAACTCATCCTAAGTGTCTTGTCTGATTCAAACCGGTTTTAGCTATATATTTAATATCCTTAAAGAGTTTAACAAATAGCAGTTTAATGTTTAGTTTACAAATTAACACAAAGAAATGCAACAACATTATAATGCCTCTGGACACATTGTAGCCTTTTGGTTTGATAAAGTTGAGTGAGAAGGCAAAGAATTTTATTATATGCTTGGTAACATATTGGAGACGTTGATGGCTTCATTCTCTCATGACGTTTCATGGTGATCTTTAGAATATTACAGAATTAAGCACCAACCCAACAACGTTAAGAACCCAACTGAGGCTAACCACAGGTTCCATAAAGGAGACAATCAGTTCATTGGACACAGAATTCATTCACATATTTTTTCTGTACTTTTATTGACAGTTTGGGTCACATATGGTTCTCATTGAAAAGGCCTAATGTCCATGGCTTCCAATCATCCATTTAGGCAGCCTTCCAGATGGCATCTTTGACCGAAAAGGAAATTTAAGAAGCAGCCTTTATAAACCACTTATTTCAATCCCAAACTCCTAGCCACTGATTTGTCCAGAACCCAAGGCAAGTTTATGGCAGTGCCTGAATGGGCTTTCCTGGCTGAAGTCTAGCTGTGCTTCACTTTTGATTACAATCTTACAACAGTTTAATCACCCTTGAATCTCGCTTTAGATTGACCATCGTAGTGTTCCCATGCTACGGAGCAGGTCAAAGCTGGAGGCTGCTGCTTTGCTTTTCTTAAATACAAACACCTTAAATGTGTCATTGTTGATTGTAACTTCTGCATTGTGAGGAATCATCAACCCAAAGCCATGCCTCATGTAAAGCGCCCTCACCAAGTGCTTATCACTACATCATGTGGTGAATATTGGGCAGAAGATCTATAATCACATTGATTTAGGCACATTTTTTTATTTTTATAATTTTAGCTTTACTGAGGTATAACTGACATATAAAATTGTATTTGAAATGTAAGTCACGGTAATTTGATACACTTACACATTTTGAAAGGATCTGCATCATCTAATTAATTAACACATCAATCACCTTACGCATTTACCTTTTAGTTTCCCTTGGTGAGAACATTTAAGTTCTACCACCCTCTTAACAAATTTCAGTTATACACTGTGATTTTATAAACTCCAGGCACCATGTCCACCGTTAGCTCCTCGGAACATAGTCGTCTTATAGCTGAAAGCAGTTGTAACCTTTTACCAACCTCTCCCTATCTCTCCTGCTCCCCAATCTCTGGAAGCCACTTTTCTACTCTCTGTTGCTACGGGTTTAACTTTCTTTAAGTTTCCACATATATGTGAGATCATACAATATTTTTGTGTTGAAAATTTATTTATTTAAATTAAAGTTAATTAACATATAGTGTAGTATTTGTTTCAGGAGTAGAATTTAGTGATTCATCACTTACATACGACACTCAGTACACATTCCTACAAGTGCCGCCCTTAATATCCATCACCCTTTTGGCCTGTTCCCCACCTGCTTCCCCTCCAGCAACCCTCAGTTTGTTCTCTGCATTTAAGAGTCTCACATGGTATTTTTCGTCATCAGAATGATGCCTTCCAGGTCCATCTATGTGGTTGCAAATGACAGGATTTCCCTCTTCCTCATGGTTGGGTTATATTCCATTGTATGTGTATATGTGTGTGTGCGAGTGTGATTGTGTGGATCACATCTTCGTCACCTTTTCATTCACTGAGAAACACTCAGGTTGTTCCCATTTTTTGGCTATTGTAAACAATGCTGTAATGAACACAGCCCGGTTGATATCTCTTTCATATCCTGGTCTCATTTCTTCTAGATATATACCTGGGAGTGTGATTGCTGGATCATACGGCAAATCTATTTTTAATTTTTGGAGGAACCTTCATACAGTTTTCCATTGTGGCTGCCCCAGTTTAATTTTACCAGTAGTTGGGAACATTTAAATTTATCAATTACAATAAAATAAAAAAGAAATAAAAATAGAGACAACGGGGTGACTCAGTCAGTTGAACATCTGACTCTTGATTTCGGCTCAGGCCATGATCTTGTGGTTGGTGAGATCAAGCCCTGCTTTGGGCTCCGCGCTGGCTGTGTGGAGCCTGCTTGGAATTCTTCCTCCCTCTCTGTACCCCTCCCCCACCTTTTCAAAAATACTAAAAGTTTTTTAAAAATAAAAAAATTACAGCATTTAGCAATTTTGAAATTTCAACTGAGGTATAACTAAAAAATTATAGCATTCAGTAGGTAGTATAATTGTAGGCATTAAACTTTTCTTTTGTGTGTTTTAATTCCTAATTAAGCGAATGGACTTAGAAATGTATTTTAAGGGTTTTACCAGAGATTATTGGATTTAGAATCAATGTGCAGAATAACAATAACTTTAAATGACCTATTTAACTCCCAGATAAAGGCCTTATTCTCTAGAATAGATGGTTTCAAAGCCCTTAGGCACAAAATTAAATAGACCAAGGAAATAATAGATTCAAACATATACATAGACATAACTGATGGATCTGACAGTCTTTCACATCAATTTTTCTATATTTCTTTCAAAAGTCTTAGAGGTAAATTGTATACTTTCTGATTGTTGAGTAAGGCTTTAGAAGCTAAGATTGTGCCCTATTTTCTTAGTTAAATTTTAAAGGCTCATTCCATTAGAACCGTATATGCCTATCACTTCGAGCCCACTGTCTCCCCACTAAGTGAGGATCTGCATTGACTGAGTCAGGGCCAGTATGCGATGACTGTCCTCATTACAGGTGCCTAGACGTAACAACGTCACACTGAAGACTCTATCTCCGGGAATGATATAGACCTTAGTAAACACATACCTAAGTTTTAAAAATTATTTGTGTTAATGTTTATTTATTAAAGAGAGAGAGAGAGAGAGACGGGAAGGGGGAGAGAGAGAGGGAGGCACAGAATCCAAAGTAGGTTCTAGGCTCTGAGCTGTGAGCACAGAGCCGACACTGGGCTCGAACCCACCAAGCACAAGATCATGAAGATCATGACTTGAGATGCTCATGCGTGACTCGGACGCTCAACCGACTGAGCCACCCGAGTGCCCCTAATTATTTGTGTTATAAAAGTCGGTAACTCGGGAATATGGAAATACTCCCCTTGTACAAAACTTTTAATAAAGTGTGTTTTCCGTAAGTACTCTCTATTTGTTCTATCGTACGAAACCTCAGATTGTCTTAAACCAGTAGTGATGTGCTTCATTGACTCCTCCTGGTGAGAAGCATTTCCAGCTGAGACGTGCTGCACCTTTCGCACCTTTGGTCTTTTCCACTGAGACAGAGCATAAAAGAAAACAAATCTAAGTCTATATTAGACTCAAGGCAGGAGTCTTATGGCCTCTCACAAATATATTGATTAGAATCATTTATGCTGTTTCTGGATGAGTTTTCTTTGTGCGCTGCTACAAAGTTAGAAAACCTGTTTGAGGCAGCATCCCTATTAATTGGCCCGTCACAATGGCCTTATTAGATTTCAGTGGAAGTACCCAGATTATTGGAGTAGGTACTCTAAGAACACCCAGATGGGCCCCTCCTGCCCCCCTCTGCATGGCTAATAATCAAAACAAGAAGCCAGGCAGAGTGGGAGGCACCCACGATTTGTCCAAAAAGTACCAGAGATCATCTCTCCCAACATTCTGAAGAGTGAAGCACAGCCTTCAGCACCTTCTTGCGCAACGTGGTCCTGGATAGGATACTGGAGTAACAAAGGGACATTAGTGGGAAATCAGTGACATCTGAACACATTCTGAAGTTTAATTTAGAGGATAGTATTGCTGGCAGCTCCTCAGTTATGACCAGTGTCCCACGATGAAGTACAGTGTCGACACTGGGGGAACTGGGTGCATGTGCAGGGGGCTCTCTATACCATCCCCACAACTTTCCTGTAACTCTAAAACTATTCCAAAATAAAGAGTTTACTCAAGGAAAAAAACAAGAAGAGGAAGTCACAATGGTATAGAAAATCCCACACTGGACATGTAACATAGGGAGATGGTGGTTTGAGCAACTCTTTGTCTAGAATCTTCTCCCAGACACCAAATAAGTAAAAACCTAATTATGGTTATAAATTGTGCCCGAACATTTAGAGAGACATCTAGCCTATCAAAACCAAGAGCAACAAAACTCGACGTAGTTTACTCCACAAAACACACTCTATGCAATACTTGGGGAACAAAAATGGTGATATCCATAAACTCAAAAATGTAAATAAGCATTGACTTCATTCAAGTTCATTCAGGTTCAGTCTTGACAGGTCCACCTCCTGTTTTAGCTTTTTGGGTCTATGCACTTGATTGCTTTCAAGAAGTAACTAACCAATTTAGAAACCCCAACAATAGAATCTTGCAAAGAAGGATCAATGGCCATGCAGAGATAATGCTTTATCTTGAAGAAGTCCTTGCTCCTCCCCAGGCTTTACCTGTTCCATGATGAAGCAACATTTTCCTAATAAGAAATGCCAGAAGAATAATGTATTCCTTCATTAGACAGGTGTTGATCACACGTCACTATGTATCAGGCAATATGAGCATTGGGAACGCAATGATTCATAGGAAGCCTCTCATTCTTGTGAAGTAGCCAGCCAGGTGTGCAAAAGAGACACAGGACACGACAAATGTCAGGATAGCAGGAGCCTGGTCATGTGGCGTCAGGACCCATTCACGGATGCATTAGCTCCGGGTCAAGAAAACACGCCAGTGTCCACGTTGTGGGCAACAATAAACCATTCTGATTTGAAATAAAACAATTCTGGATGTAGTCATGGCCTAATTCTCAATGTTTCTTCAGATTAGAGAAGGCTGTAGTTGTCTCTTCAGCATAGGGTCAAAAACAAAAACAAACCAAGGCAAGTGAACCTTCATGAAACATCTTGAGTCCTTTGAATGGATGAAATGATAAAACTTGAAGCCGACATTACTCTTGGCCAATAGTATTTACACTGTGCATTTTGCACTAAGGACTATGTGTAAAAATTAAGATTTTGAACATAATAGGAAGTGGATCCGGCTATTTCTGCACGTCATACACGAAACATTCTCATGCTGTTTGACTACTCAAAGCCTGGGGTGATCATCATATCCTTTAAATGTTTGATGTGAGGCTTTAAGAGCTCCTGGTATAAGGCATCGATCCCACCAAGAAATTTTCATAATGAGGTTTCTCTCCAGCCTGGGACTTCTGACGCTGGCCAGTCAGGTTATGGGCAAGGCTGTCACCTGCGTCAGCCACAGCTTCTCTGCTTCTTTGCTTTTCATTCTGGCGGTATTTTTTTGCTGAACCTAAACCGATAATAATGATCTACTTACACAGCCTGTTCTGTATATCTGTCATATTAAAGTCTCAGCTGTTTGTTTATCGTACTGTGATCTATAGCTTTCTATTAATTTAATTATACTAAAAGATCTTAAAAGCCTTGGGCTAAGTAACATGTCAATTAGAAATGAGTTTAACTTGAAATAAATATACATTTAATACTTGTAATTTATTGCTTTAAATACAAACAAAGCCCTCACTATGACACAATCTATTATTAATTGCCCCGATGCCCGAAGTCCAATTAAGTCAATCCATTTATATTTTCTTCAGAGAAAGTCAATGTTCATTTCTCATAGGGAAGCACGGGATGCCTACATTTTCCTTTCTCATAAACCAGTAATGCCACAGAGCACTTTTGTGCGTAATGAACTAAGTCCCGTGTGAAGTAAAGAGAGAAAGGGAAAGAGGGAGATAGATTTCGAAAGGAGGGCTCGTATCTCTCAAAATAAAAGTAACACCCAGACCAATGTAGGGCTCGTAGGAGTGTTTTTAAATAAAATGTGATTAGACCCTATTACCAACTAATTAACTGCTGTTTTATGAATGCTCTCAACTTGCAGTAAATGTGATTCAGGTATACATCTCAACGCACAGTACCAGTATGCTCTCCGTAATTACATGTGGCCTAGAGTCAGCTCCACTGCTGGCTTCCCCTCAGCATGTGTATGAAAAGTCACACATAAAAATGTCAGTCTCTGTGTTGAGAAAAGATAGTTAATGCCTGGGGCCACGTTTTATGGCAAACGTTATAAATCCCTGAGAAATAACATTTATAGTGGAAACCCTGACACAGTATTTTATGCTCATGCTATCCACAAAAGAGAGAATTTAAGACTTTAAAATTTTGCATGTGTGAAACTAGAAGCAAATATATTCAAAATTGCTTTCAGTGTTTTGTGTTCTTTCAAATCCCACCACATCCCCCCCCAAACCAGCAGAGAATTCTTTGTCTCTTATTTGTCAAGTTCAAGTGAAAATTGCCATCTAAGCATGATGTCACTCACATACTTCTCGTCAATGTTATTCTACTTTTCTATCAAATACTACAAACATTAGTTATGCTTTGCAATGGGATGGACACCATCCCGTTAGGTTCCTCTAAAATCCCAGGTACAGCTCTGCAGAAGCTCTGTCCTGTGGGACCGGAATTGCGGGCTCAGTTTGTACATGGGAGGGGAGAGCCGCCCTCTCCCCAGAACCCTGCAGTGTTTAGGAGCTCAGGCTCTGGGGTGCCCTCCTCCTTCATCAGGGACCCTACCTTTAATCTGGAAATGACACTAGCAAGTCCTCCCATCGTGCAACCTGAGACACTGACGTGAGAGCCACCTTCAATGCCACACTGGAGATGAGAACTCAAGAAAGACGTCGCAGATATTATTCGTCCAAACAAGCACTCACATGTCACTGGTGTTCCGAGACCCCAAAGGGGGCACGGCCAAACCTTGTTTACCAGGTTCCAGACAGGCTCGTGCGTGCAGCGTTTGCAGGTGCTCATCTAAGTTTCCTGTTCGATTTACCTTCTCATATCTAATTCAAGGAAGAAGAAAGAGCCCATCAGTGTGTCAAGATGAAGGATGGATCCCAACCTCCCCAGGTTAATATTCCACTTGCTGATATATTAATGCACTGTCTCCATCTAAAACCTTGATGATAGGGGCGCCTGGGTGGCTCACTTGGTTAAGCATCTGACTCTTGACTTTAGCTCACTGTCTGGAGGATAGAGCCCTGTGTCGGGTTCTGTGCTGATAGGGCAGGGCCTGCTTGGGATTCTCTCTCTCTCTCTCTCTGCCACCGATCTGCTTGCATGCACATAAACATGCTCTCTCTCTTTCAAAATAAATAAATAAAAACTTAAAAAATAAAATGAATAAATTCTTGAAGATAAATTCTTTTTAAAAAAACATCTTCAAATTGGGAAAATATCTCAGTATGGACAAAACCTTAATGATTTAAACCAAGATCCAATAAAGAAAAAGACAGAAGCAACATTTTGTTTCCTAGGATATCAGAACCTGAACGGAGATAACTTGGAGGTTCAAATTTGAAGAATGAGGGAAGACTCGGGTCTTTCTGTTGGCACAAAATGGTCCTTGGGTTATACCTCATCTAATGATGCCCAGATTCAATGACTTAAAGACATCTGCATTAACCCATTTCCCATAAGTGTTTAATATATATACTTAAAAATAGTCATGTCCACAATGTCTTCTTTTACACGCTTATTATAAGATGTGTGTGTTGATAGAGATATTTCGTGCACCTGAAATATCTAAATTTTAAATCTCAGTGGAAAGGCATTCCTTGCCTTTATCATTGTGTTGGATATTACTAGTTTTAGTGTTTAATGCGCATGGAGGCAGCCACACTTCTCAGGAGGAGAAAGAGGCTATCCTTATGGATGGGGACTGTGGAATAAACAGATGGGCTCTCAGGGAGGTCAGGGCGAAGTACCCTCCTTCCAGAAATTCTGCAGGAAAGCCTATCTTTGTGTCTGATATAGAAAATCAGTTGTTTAACATAATAGATCTATAAAGAAGTAGATCAGTTGCTTCGGAATGTGTGCTCATGTACGCATATCATTACTGAGGAAGTTACCACTGAAAGAGAAAGAAAACCCTAAAATGGGGTTTTAATATTGCTAGGACTCAGAGACATGGTAGTTCATCTACTAATTATATACTTACTGAGAGTCTGTGTTCTCCGAGTGCAGGAATATGGCCATGCTTATAAAAATTCGATGATATAAAATTTATACACAAATAAAGTACAGGCAATGTGTATAAAATACAATAAAATTAATAAATTTCAAAATGTTACATTTAAATGTCTAATTAATTTTAAAGTGCTTCAATTTGGTTATTATTTTAATGAGGCTAGAATTTTATAATTCAATAAACTCCTTTACTATTAGAACACCATCTTGAGCAGAAACAAACATTACAAGTGGAATCGCATGGTTATAACAAGCCGTGTATTTGCACATCCATATAGATCCACCTTGAGAATTATATGTCCCCTACAATATGTCTGAGAACCAACCACAAGAGCCAGTGTTGTGATGGCTTCACGTGTAACCCTCCCAAGGACGTTGGGAAAGTATGTCGTCTTCCCAAGGTACCCAACCGGGGAGAGAGAGAATTCCAAGTATGCTGGCCTCAGGATGGAGTCGAGATTTGAATCTTACCTCTCTGACCACAAAACATGAGTGTTAGCTACTGGGCATGTCTGCCTCTAAGTCTAAACGGACATGGTCTTGAACCATCACAGTTACAGGCCCAAGCACCTGGGTATACACACACACACACACACACACACACACACACAGCCATTCATATTTGCAGTGTTTTCTTTCCTTTTGCTTTTCCTTTTTTTGCTTCTAATGTTTAAATTCCAGTCTTATGTTAAAACACAATAAATGTTTATTGAACTAGTAAAATGCAACCTTATCTAAATTGTGATTTTCAAACTCTGCCTTGTGAAGATCACAGGTGTAGTGTCATTTGGATATAAACACACACTCAAATAAAATGACCTACAGTGATTTACGACCCAGTGTATGTGCCCATTGGATAGTCTATTTGAATTTGTTTATAAATCTCTCCCTACGAAGGTCCACATAACTGTATCTGCATCTGTGGACGCATGTATTCTTTTCCTCTGCGTGAGTTAGATGCGGTTCGGGGTGTGTGAGATGAATGCAAACCCTGACTGGTCTACATCCGAGACAGGGAACTGAGTGGGGAGACAGGGAATCCAGGGAGCCTGGCTGCGAGGTAAAATATTCACAAAGGAGAGCCCCCCCTGCAACCACAAATAATTGAATTAAGCAAGAGTGATGCCAACAGGGACATTGCCTGGGGATTAATGGTCATCTGGGGGAAGTTGATTGTCCAGAGTGATCATCAATCCCCCAGAAAATGCCCTACATCAAGGTCATTGTAGCTGTAAGAACCTTTTTTTTTTTGCCATGGAGGTTTAAAAAATCCTTCATTTTACTTGATTTCTTACATCATCACTGTTCCTTCAGGTGGCTGTGTGAGGGATAATTTTGAATGGTGAGATTTCTGAATCATTGATCTCCCAGGCAACCACCAACCAAACACACCTTTCCGGTGTGGAATGGTTTATCCAGGCTCAGTAATATTTCAGAGTGTTTTGAACCATGAAAATTTAGTAAAGGCTTAAACAAAATCTGTGCTTTGTCTTAGTCCAAAACACTCTTGGAAAAAGACCTTATAAATAATATATTCTTTGTTTTCATCAGCATTCATAATGGGATAAAGATATAAATCACAATGGTTAGGAAGGCTGTAGAGGAAATTGATCTGGAATGTAGGAATTCAACTCTCATTTGCAATAACACCAAAATTTATAGTACAGATAAAATGATGAGAAGTGGTCAATTAGGGACATAATTAAATCTGTCTATATTACCCCTCAAAAATAATTATGAATAAAAGTATGTAATGACTTTTTAAAATCAGAACACTATTGAATTTTTCTAAGTTATTACTTCCCAAGACAAATGTATTATCTGTTAGCAACACATGGGGTTATTTATGCCCTTGGCAAACAAATAACAGAATAAAAAGTCTGTTATGAAAACTTGAGAAAAAATAAACTGCTTTTGGTAAAATTAGGTCAAAGTTTAGACTTTTAACAAGTGGGGTTGTTGTTTTTTTTTTAATTTTGAATTTTCATTTGAATTGTTGTATTCTAAAATTTTATATGTTGGACGCATTTTATATGCCTTCTCCAATTTTCTTGGTCTCAGAATCCCCTCTGCCCTCCATGCTTGCTCAACTATGCCCATCAGCATGGAGCTGATTACCCTGACATTGCACTGAGTCTCTATCTCGCCTTCTGAGGGACTGCCAAAGACACCGGATGAGGCAGCCTAGGAGTGGGGAAGAGTTAGCTCCTGATGGAGCAAACATTGGACAAAGGGAATTCTGAGGAAGAGGCAGCCACCTAGATCAAGTCCTCTCCGTTCCTCCCTCCAAGGGACTGGTCAGCAAACAGGCTGTGTTTTGCACAAGGAATTGACCCATACTTGGCATCTCCCAAGGCGTCCTCACCACCTTGCTCCTTGCCTCACTTACCCCTGACTTCAGTCACACATCCTTCTGACAGCAATTCTTAATCAAGCATTGGTGCCCATGCCTGTTTCCTAGAGATCCCAAGATGAGACAGCTTATATTCAATTGTGGGAACTTCAAGCAAAATGGTGCCCATGCCTGGTTTCAATGTATGGGCAATTGTATTTCCCATCAGTTGATATTTTATTTGTTCACACAGTTAGTAACTTTCCTTATTCATACTTTACTTAAATCCAGAGTGTGTTTATTTATATCCAGAAAATGTGTTTACTTGGCTGATTGAATTATAACTTGCACATTACCTGTTCAATTTATTGCTCTGAAACTTTTATCTCTATAGGTGATATGAGATTTATTGCTGATATGAAATTTGTTGTGATTTAAAATTTATTGGTCTGTAACTTTTATCTCTATAGGTGCCTTAGGTGATACGGGGCTGAATTCTTCCTGTCTATATTGATCTCTGTTCCTGTCTTCTCCGAGTTCTATGACTTTCTGGAAAAAATTGTGTCATACAAACACTGCTAGTTGATTTTCTAATACCAACTTTCCCCTTCTCATGTAATTTAATAGAATCAGAATAATGGCACTGTGTCTGGTCGGCATACTCTCCATCCTGGATTGGATGGAGACCCAGTGCAGTTGCAGGGACCAATGATTCACCAACAGAAGTTGCTGGGGTTTGGGCTTATGACCCTCCACTTGCCCCACTGACCTTGACCTTCACCCTCCAATTCCTCCACTATGTTCTGGGGCCCAGGAGACGACCTTTGGGGGAGGTCACCATCTACTAGTTTTTGGTTTGGGTCAATGGGGAGCTCAAGAAGATGACTGAGACAGAGAAAGAGAGAGACAGAGAGACAAAGGCAGAGAGGGAGAGTAGAATGGAGCCCAGTGAGATGGGATCTTTACGTCCCCGGCTGCACCCTTGAGCAGAAAGTCCCAGTTCATGTGCAATAAACAACCCTTGCATTTACTCCTCAGTCTCCCAGACTCCATAATTTCCAGTTTGCCATTTTATTCTCAGAGAAGATGTAGATTAAAGACTGACAGACATGCCCGCCCCTTACAGTTGTGGATGAGTCACTATGAAGACCCATCCAGCTCCAACAGTATCATCTCTTCCTATTTGGAAAACATTATTCCTTCTATTTTTTGCTCCTTTTTAAAGATGTCATTAAAAATTAAGGCATTTCATTTGTTCATCACTGCAATGTTTTATCTCCTAAAATATTTTTAATGTTTATTATTTATGAGAGAGAGACAGAGTGAGAGTGGGAGAGGGACAAAGAGAGAGGGGGACACAGAATCGGAAGCAGCTCCAGGCTCTGAGTTGTTGGCACAGAGCCCAATGCGAGGCTCGAACCCACAGACTGTGAGCTCATGACCTGAGCTGAAGTCAGATACTTAACAGACTGAGCCACCCAGGCGCCTCTTAACATTTTATCTTCTAAACTATGGTTACTCAGCATGTTTTCTGAAAGCACACCATTTCTCAAACTTTCCCTGGGATCTAAAGACCATCTATTTCCTGGTGGAGTAATTCCCAGTGTGTGCCTCTCACTTCCTTGTGGCCCCAGTGTCCAAGCTTCAGAAGGAGCTGAACTGATCCTGTATGATTTAGATTGTTCCTCTGAAGTTAATTTAAGGCATGACACTGCTATCTGTTTGTTTGTTTGTTTGTTTGTTTAATGTTGCTTTCTTTTTCAGGGCCCTGCCTGTTTCCATGAAGTCTCTGCAAGTGTTCTGGACTATTAGGGTCGCTTCAGGCATATTCAAAGGGAAATTCTAGGATATTCTGCTCTTCCCATGTCCACAATGGAAGTGATTTTCTTCTGATATTTTGAGAGGAAAATTGGAGCTGGATGGTAGCATCACATTTAAGAATCCAAATGTCGTTTCTCTCTCAGTGCATTCAAGTCATAAAATCTGTAACACAAGAACAAGTTTGTGGAACATGAATAATATCAGTAAATGAGTAACCAGTGAGCCCTGCCCCCCAAAATTCACTATTATTTTACCGTCTTAGTCCAGATTTTATCTATTGACATATGATTTCACATTGAAAACTGATGATCAAAATTGGATATGCCCAATTTCCAAATATCCCACATCCACAACCATTCCATTCTTTCCTTTGAACAATAACACAAATACATATTTTAAACTAACATCCGGAATGAGAACCCCGGGCTACAGGACATCGGTCCTTCCTCTTACCCGATTTGGCAGGACTAACCACTGTCACTTTGCCCTGTATCTTCAAGAGATATAATATACACTTCGATGGCCTAGATCCTGTCATTTCTGGAAATAGTAATCTAAAATCCAGTGTTGCTCAGTTTCTTTGCAAGCATGCTCTACTTGGATCAGTGTCCAAAAAATACTATTCAGCAAAATATTGCCCACCTCTGAACAATGTTCCTATTAGTACTATTATATATAATATACACAAATAATAGAACACCATGAGGGCGTTCTAATTTATCATATTAGTTTCATATGCTAACAATTGTCAACTTGTACTGAGAAATATTGTGGGAGTAGTATTGCATATTTTGCAAGAAGGATTTCAACAGCCATGCCATTCAGCACACTCATTTCTTTTTTTAACTTGTAAAATAATAAGGCTATTGTAAATCTCCTCTGTGTAACAATCAGTCTTGGCATAATCTTTAACTGCCAGAGATCCTTTAAAGGATGAACAGCCACATGTTGAAGGGTGTTGGAATCTTAGTTCCTTTTTTGCTTTCTTAGGAGCAGTGGGCTAGTCACTTCCACTCGCCCACGCTGAATCTTGTCAAAGAAAATGACAAGGAAAATAAAACAATGCACATAGCAAACAGACAATTGAAAAGTGAATGTTGCAATGCAGGAGGCATTGACACAGCTCCAATATAAGAGGTTGCTATGCATTTGATGGCAGAATTTAAGCACTACGAAAGTCTTTTGTAGAGCTCTCGGGGTGGGGGTGGGAGGTACTTAACAGGTATATGTATTATTCCTTTAAAAAAGAGAGATCTGGGAAGAAGCCCATGTTCTGGATCGATGCGTGCCGTATCATGTGTAAAACGATGTGAAACAATGTGATGTGAGGCTGAGTTCACTTGGAAGCTGTCTCTGATGGGGAGTGCACCTTCAGCTCAGACGTACATTCAGGCTTTGGCCACCAGGGTCACAGGAAGGTCCTCCTCCATCACCAAAGTCAGGATCTGCAGGGTCCGATTTCTCAGACTGTAGGGGGCTGTCGATACCTGGACCAAGACATCTAACTCTGTTCACTCATCCCCATTGGACCCACACTTGTAGCCAACCATCTCCCACCCACTGGATTCCCTCTGGGTTCTCTCGCCCACCGCCACCCCTCTGCTGCCTCCTCCATTCACTTAATTATTTGCCCACTTGCCCCTACTGAGTGCCCCATGCACACCAGGTGAAGGGGCTACCGAGAAAGTCTGAGCTCTCCTGAGTCTATATTCTAGGGGAAGAGGAAGAAAACAAGGCAAGGAGAACATATCAGTCTGAAGGAAAAGCAGCAAATATTACTGTATAGAGAGGTGGTGGCAGGCGTCTTGCAGAGAGTGGCTGGGTGGTTTCCACAGATCAGGGGCTACGGAAGGCCTAGAGCGGAGAGTAACACAGTGAGCTGAGATCTGGGTGCAGACGGCGGGGTGGGGGGGAAGGTGTGGAGGGGGCAGGAGGAATTCTGAAGAAGAACGGAGCTGGGCTCACAGGCTTCTTTGCTCTGGGGGAGAAGGCGGCCCAGTCCCTGGATAACTGGACCCAGATCACAGTGTGCCTTCATGGCTCCAGGCCAGGACCAGGTCACGACAGCTTCCTGTTCTGGAAAGATCATGCACGGAAGGAAAAGGGAAGCCATTCTGGGGGTTTCAAGCAGGAGAATGACAATGTGATTTGTACTTCATAGCTTTTGTTCAGCTTCTGCGGAGGAAGACGAAGGGGACCAATCACGGAGACCCTGCATAGGAGACTTTGCTGTTCCAGGAACTGAAATGTGGCCTGCACTTCCTACAAAGTGTTAGCAAGCCCTTTCCAACCCTCACTCATGAACTTGGGAAAAAACAATGAAATCTGGAAGATGGGGCCTGGAGATTTTTATTTACTCTTCTGTAAAGATGTGATGGAAAATGTATTTTCAAACTTTTCTCGTGTTTCCACAGCTGACAAAACAAAACAGAACAAAAACTCTCCAGGATTGCTTCCTATTTTATTTTAGAAGAGCGTTTCAATTTGGGGGCAAAAAAAATGTGTGCCTAAAAATCATAATCCTTCGAGAGAGGATTACAAGACGAAAAATAAAATACGAGAAATAGCCATGAACACTGCAGAGAGAGGGGGTGTTACCAGGGCCTTGTCACCCTACACACGGATAAAAATCTATCAGACATTCCATTGATTGTTCAATTCATATGATGTTCTATTTTGACTCTTCTCCCTTTTCATGCGCATGTGTCACATGTGACATGGAGACCCAGGGCCCTCTCGGGAGTTGGAGCTGGCTGCCATGATGTTTGCAGTGTGGTCATGACAGAGTTGGTTGGGGCCAGTGGTAACATCTCCTATGCTGATTTGAGAGCATATATGTATTTTCTAAAAGACTTTCCTTTTCTTCCCTTGTGAAAAGTTTACCTCTACTGACAAGAAAATATAGATCTTAATGCAGATGAATCTAATACAATGCCATTTCTTTCTTGAGGACTGTACCATTCTTGTCCTGAGGTGACTTTCTTCCATGAATGAGTTGGCCAACAGACTCAAGTGGCATTAACTCAATGCCAAATGTCCAACAGGTATATCCATGAGGATCTGTCCATGGGTTCATATTCTAGTTAGGATTCAGAAGAGGGATAAACCTGCATTGCACTTACAGTTGAGAAGACAGTGGCATAGCCACTGTGTTTACATTTGCAAGTGATTGTTTTTTAACAAATTCATCCGCAGATTCCATATCTGTATGAGCGACAAAACCGTGCTCTTAAACTCATCTATTTTCCCTCGGCTTAAAAAAAAAAAAAATCAGACCTTATCTGCAAAGGAGCTATCTGATAATTATGTAGTTAACATTTTTTAAAGCATTAAAAAAAATGATAATTCAGGACAGAACGACTTCACTTTGTACTATAAAGTCTTGTAGCCTCTGCTATGTTTTCCGTTCACATTCATTCCTTTTGTTTATTTAATCCTTAATTATTTGCACTAGTTTCTTAACCATCCAACTATCATGAACTTGTCCTTATGTTGAAGCTTCCTGCCAACTGGTTCACACATGGAGAATATTATTAGGAACGATACTCTAAATTTAAGACACAGCTACAACTGTTTTGCTTTCATTATGTGTGGTAATATCCATAAATAGACGCCTCATTGTTGGCACTCACTGCTTTTCTCTCCCCACTGGCATTGCCTAATTATGGCTCTCACTTGAATAATTTGGCAAATGCTTGTATAGCATCTTCAATTAAAAATAAATAAGGTAGAAGAATGTTCTTTCTGTCCTCCTCAGCCTTAAAAAAAAAAAAATGAATGTTATCCTTATGATCTATTAAAGGAACCGTTCCAAATCTTCTTCCAATGTAATTTTTCTTAGGGCAAATTAAAAATGTGTGGTATCTAGTCCAAATAAATATTACGCCTTTCAACCCCCACACTTCCCATTGCGTAAGCTTCCCAAACGATCGTATCATACAGTCTTGCTAAGAGCGCAGACTCAGAACACACATCCGCTCTCCTGTGCCGTGGCTTGAAGAGCTGAGCAGGGGTCACCTTGGTGCCTTCAGCCCCCTCAGCTGTGACACGGATCCGTTGACTCAGGACCCTGCATGGTACAGTTGTCTGGAACTCAAGAACAGATGGAAACAAACCCAATGCTTTTGTAAGATGAAGTTTGAAACAATGAATCCGTATGCCCACCATGTCTCAGTCCATTTGGACATGGAGTGACACGCTCCAGCAAAGTGGATATGAAGGTCATCTCCAGTGCTAATTGGAAATGTGTTTTGTGAACTTATATTACTTTTGACAGGCTCCAGGTTTCACTGACGGTTACCATAAATAGAAGGGCAATAAAAGGTATATTGTTATAAAACTTTAAAAATGTTACATCGTATGGAACCTTTGAACATTAATAAGCAATAGAATCGAACGCTCCTAAAAAAAATCAAATGAGTGATGGTGTTTCTTTCATTTCGCAGTGAAAACAAAACAAAACAAAACAAAACAAAATGTCTGAGAAAGCAGGAGAGGGTAGAATGTATGAAGAGTTCTGTCCTTTCCTTTCTGAAATGAGATATTCCGTGCACATATAACCTTTTGTTCATTTTTATAATCCTGTCTCTCGTGTTGCAGTGGGAGTCCTGGCGTTAACGACAGAAAGATCAAAAGGTTCTCCGAATCTGACTCACAGGAGCCGGAGAGCCCGTCCACACGTACCGTTTCCGCAATTCCCTCAGCAGCTCGGAGCTGTGCTCCTCAGCAAAGCGGCTTTTACCACCTCACTGCAGTCAAAAGTTCAAGGTGATTAATTCACTTACTAAGTGAAGAATTGATCTGCATTTTGGCACGTCATATTGTGAAGGAGCAGACGGCCTATGATCACAATGGGCCAGGACCTGCTAAGGCAAGGCTAGAATATTTATCTGCATTGTGGGCGAGTTCACTTGCCTCCGGCCTCAGAGGGCCACCAGGTCAAGGTCCTGGAAAGCCCACCTCTCCGTGCAGAGTCAGAGCCTCACCGAGTTTCCTGGGTTACGCGCAGCACGCTGAATTCAGGAAATCACAGTCCTATGGAATCATCACCTTAAAAAAAAAGTTTCACTTAATCACTATCAGTAAAATTGGGCCTCGGAAACTATGGTCCGAGGAATGTGGCCGAAAAGCAAGGATCGAAGGAGGTGAAACAAACAGGTCAAATTTCATTATGTTATCTTTAAAATCATTTTTCTGGGGCGCCTGGGTGGCTTAGTCGGTTAAGCGTCCGACTTTCGCTCGGGTCATGATCTCGCGGTTCGTGGGTTCGAGCCCCGCGTCGGGCTCTGTGCTGACTGCCAGCTCAGAGCCTGGAGCCTGTTTCGGTCTGTGACTCCCTCTCTCTCTGACCCTCCCCTGCTCACGCTGTCTCTCTCTCTCTCCTAGAAATAAATAAAACATAAAAAAAAAAAAATTATAAAATCATTTTTCTTTGCTACTGCTTTGTGATATTGTAGTCTGTCTCAACTCTTTAACTCAAGGTCAAAGATTCCCTCAGTCACTGATGATGAGGGAATGTGGGAAGGGCCACTCCTTGGCGGCCATATTGTCTCTTGGGTAAAAGATGGACTTCCCCCTTGTGTAACATGATTGTGAGGAAGACCTTGGAAGAGTACTTCTCAACAGAGTTACTGGCTTCAAAATCTAAATTTGAGGCAGCTCAAATTTTAAGCTAGATGTTTCTAAGGAGAACTTCAAAGTATTTTTTTTTAGATGGAGAGGTTTTGGAAGCATGTAAAAAGAATGGCATTTAGGTCAGAGCAGAGAAGCCCTTGATGCTGGTGCCAGCTGCTCTCAGGTTTGCTCTTGGGTTGAAAGATTTGGAAATAAAACATGTGGCTTGTGTAGGGCTAGCTCCGTACAGCAGACACTTGAACATGTACTAGGTGCTGCTAATAGTGACACCAGTGTGGCTAAATGCTATGTCCTGCTTCTCTCTTGTACCTGTACCGTGGATCCAAAATGCCCATTGGTGAAAATTGGAGCTGATATGCATTAAACACTTGTGCCCCAATGCTTCAGATATATTATTTCAAATTAATTCTCACGCCAAAGATATGAAGTAATTACTATCTTTATTATCAGTTTGGAAGTGAGGAAGCTGAGGCCTGGAGAGACTGGTTTTCTTGCACAGAAAATATGTGACAGAGATGGGATTTACATTCCTTGTGGGAATTTACATTACACTTCATTACCTTCAGAAAATTATCTAAAACTGAATTGTATTGTAAAGTTAAATTTTAAATAGATAATGTATTGGCTTCATTCCTAAAAATTTGTTAGTATGATATTCATTAGTATGGTACTATCAATTTTTAAATATCATTTGTTAGCATGACATTTGATGAAAAACATTAATGTTTAGCCCTTACCAGCTTTCAAAAATGAAGACCCCCAATAACCTTCCTATAATTACTTACAAGACATTTTCAAGCAATAGTGAAAATGTGTTGTTCTGATAATAGTAGCATATATCCTAGCCTTCATCCTCACAAGCACAGAAATTAAATTTTCTATTGGCCAAGAAAGGTAACTATGAAACAATAATTTTATTTTTCTTTATGGATAGGAAAATAAATGAGTGGCTGAAATATAGAGAAGGCATCTCTCCAGTTCCTGAAAGATCAGGGAACAAGCCTTGACGCTACTTGCTGGTGTCCTGTGCCCGCCTCACAGGGGCTACACCCCCTTGCCCCCTGGTGCTTGGAAGGGGGGCTGGGGTGGAGTCTAGTTGACTCCTCCCAGCTCATACCATCATGTGAAAGAAGGGGTTTGAACACTTGGTTAAGATAAATGAAGAACAGGTTTTAAATTTAAAAAATTAGTTATAATACTCATTTGTGACTATGGAGAAAAGAGAATTGGAAATAAGGAGGAGAGGTGATGGAAGGGAAGAAAAATGGGGGCATAAGGGGAGAAGAAGAAGGAGAGAGTGAAGCAAGAGGAGGGGAAGAAAGAGAGACATAAGAAGGAGAAGGAGAGGAGAAGAAAGAGAAGAGGAAGAAAAAAAAGAGAAAAAAGAAGAACAAGAAGGAGAAGAAGGAGGAAGAAGAGGAGGGGAAGGAGAAGAACACTAACCACACTAACAACAAGGGAAGGATGAAGAAAGAAGCCGAAGGAGGAGGGAGGAGGAGGGAGGAAGAGGGGAGGGAACCCACACTCTTCTATGCTCTGTTGGCCGAACACCTTGCTCTTGACACTGGCTTGTCAGGTGCTTGGACTCTGGTGACAAGAGCCTACTGTTACTCTCCCGCAGTTCACTGAGTCCAGTACTGATGATTTAAGGCACCTGAGGGGATAGTCTTTCAATCCCAAAAACAACATTCAGAGTTTTCTTTCTGTGAATGTTTTCTTGAATGTCTTTGAAAAGCTTTTGTTTTAAAGAAGAGAATGAACCATATTGTGTGGACAGTGAACAATTGCTCATTATTTTCCTCCTGAACCCTGAATTCTTCCTTGCCTATGACTGACCACATTTCCCTTTTACTCAGAAGTTCCATTTCTTAGTCCTGCCTTTCAAAAGAAACGTTCTTTCGCTCTTTTCCCGTGTTTCTACTGAGTGATTCCCTTTATGTCCCTCCACATTGGCTTCTGCAGGTCTTTAGATCTGCTTGACCTCTTTGTGAAAGAGAACGTCATTGACAATTTTGTTGTGGGTGTGATTTCTAAAGTAACATTCATGCGATGCCCTCGTCAAGTTTGCTAAGACAACATAATAACCAAAATAATAAGCAACAGGGCAGAAAAGAGAGTAGAAGCCATTTTACTCATCTGGGCAGTCATCTCTAGCAATGAGCAGGCATGACACAGCTCTCTGACTCAGGTGTTCACAAGACCCAAAAATGAAGTCGAAAAAAAATAAATCTGTGTTGGGACTTTTATCGAAAAATCTTATTTCCTGTGGATTTTTAGACTGCTTCTTTTTTTCTGATATAAATCATTATTTAGGAATGATTTGAGGAATGATGCTGCACTGGTGTGTGCTCTAACCAGGACCCCAGATACGACACATATATTAGCCATTGTAACTCTAAGAAATTAATAAAATGGACATCGTGATTGGGATTTTTTAAATTTGTACTTATCTTTCAGAGAGAAAAAGACAAAGCACAAGTGGATGAGGGGCAGAGAAAGAGGGAGACACAGGATGTGAAGCAGGTCCCAGGCTCTGAGCTGTCAGCACAGAGCCCGACGCAGGACTCAAATCCAGGAACCGTGAGATCATGACTTGCATCAAAGTCGGATGCTGAACCGACTGAGCCACCTAGGTGCCCCATGCTTGGGATTTTTATAGAGCTAAAGTACAATATGTTTCATTTCAAGCATTTCTTGAAGTTCCTGAAAAATCCCTCAACTTGTCCTTTTAGAAATGTGATTGTTTAGCTGTGATGTCAGAAACAGAATTTCGTTAAACGTCAATTGTCTACATCAATGGGCCACGACACAGACAACTTTGACCCCCACCCCCAGCCCAGAAACATTTGACAATGTTTGGAGACATTTTTGTGTGTCTCATTTGAAGGAGCACTCCTGGCATCTTTTGGGTAGGGGCCAGGCATGCTGCTTAACATCCCTTACTAAACAAGACAGTGTCCACAACAAAGAATTACTTGGCCCCAAATGTTAAGAGCACAAAAGTTGAAGAACCCTTGATTAGGGTCTTTGGTTGGCCTGGACACTGCTCTCTGATGCTTTAACTGTTAGTGCTCTGGGGTTTACCTGGAATGCTTCATGGATGTGTACAATTTGAAGGAAAATAATTGGCAGGGCCATTAAGATGATCTGGATTCTTCCTTCAATTTGTAGAAATGAAGTGAGTGACAGAGGATTGGCTCTAAAAAGGCCTTTGATTGCTCTGTTGGGTCAGAATTAGGCAGGAGGTCTGGGTTTGTGCCCCCGACATGTTCCTCTGGAAGAGCTGAAGGTCCAGCTGTGCCTCCCATTACCTTGAACTGGTGCCTGCTGCCTGTGGTGCACACCTGGGAGACCATGCTGGCAGGGTATTCACTTGACCCTGGACTCCTCATTCCATAGCCCACAGATTGGTGGAAATTACGCAGTGAAATTCCACAGTCTCTGATCCCATTCTTACATTTATGCGAAGTACTTGGGCCTTCAGATTCTTCCACAGTTTCTAAGAATAAAGCAGCCTCTAGAGTTTGACCAAAATGAATTTCTCAGGAGTGCTCTACACTTAGGTTCTTGGAGTATCTTTTTGACCACACAGAAGCAGTTTAAAATGAATCATGTCTCAACTCTGACTATTCTACGTTGGGTTATATTTACGAAAAATGTTCTCCTGATACTCATCTTGAAAAAGTATCTTCTTTGAAATTTTATCCCTCCTCAGAGAGATTTATATGTTCTTGGCCTTCATGACTGAGATTCCCTGGTGAGCCCTTTTGAGCTTTATATTCAGAGATTATTGTATTTGCCACATTTACTTTAAATGATGAATTTTTATGTGTCTATTTCCAAAAGGCTTAAAGCAATGGATAGGCCTACAGAAATCAGATAAAGAAAAATAAAGAAGGAAAGCAAGGTACGGATGTACTCAATAATCGATAGTGTTTATTTTAGGATCTGATCAAAATCACGAGAGTTGGAAACTCTTTTGGTAAATACGAACTAAGTGTCAGATAGATCATTCCCCAGAATAGTGGTTTCTGTGCTCTATAAAGAAATGATACAGGGGCTGTACTACAAGAACTCACTTGTTTGTTGAAGGGCAGAATCAGAGAAGACGAAAAGGACTCTAGTCCCCGGCACTGGCTCAAGCATGAACCCTCCCCTAACTCACAGATGGTCTCTTCATGTTGAGTCGTTCTGCTCAAAGGAGCAGAAACTATGTGGCCATTTCTTCTTGGGCAGTTCCCTCCAGTATTAATATGATCATTTCACATTGTGAATCACATGTAGGGTAAAAGCTTTTTGTTTGGGTTCACAACATTGTAGAAAAGGGTCATGTACTCTATGAAATTGGCCCAGTTTGTAAGATCTCAATGCATAGAGTCAGGCAGTGTCTCATACTTCACTCTTGCTAGTGTAGATGGGCTCAGATAGTTTAGATACAAATAGTGTAGATAATGTAAGTGGACCTATTTTGGAGATGGACTTGACAGTATATTTTAAAAATAAAAACACACGTTGTTCTCGGATGCAGTACTCCATGTTCTGATGCCTTCCTTGGGGCCACCCTGTCACGTGAGGAGAATGGACTCTGAGAAGGACTCCATGCATCAGCCCATGAGAGGGGGCCCCGGTGCTGTCTCTGGTTCATCCGTTTATCTCAACTCTTGAGGCCAATCCACTGGCAAGTCTTTTTAAAAATGTAGCTAAAAAGAAGAAAAAAAAACTAGTAAAAAGAAACCTGAAAAATACTATTTAGCAGCTAAAAAAATTGTTTTTAAAGAGATTCAACTCTGTGTGCCCGGATGAAACTGTTCCCAAGATAACTTCTCAAATCGGGAAAAATAACGGCCAACGGTTTTATAAAGTGATATTACTGAGTTAAAGAGAAGTCTATATCTTTTCATCCGTACACCAGTTTGTGCATAAATGTGTATTAAAAGTCTGGAAACCAGCCCTCAAACTCAATTACAGTGGCTTCTCTGGAAAGCAATACCAACGTGAGATTGGGGTGCTTGTCTGAGCAGAAACTTGGGTGATGAGGAGCAAGAAGCTGCAAAACTTGAGGGAACAGCGTTCCAGGTGGAGAAAACAGCAGGCATAAATGCCATGGGGAAGAGTATGAAAAAACAGCCAGTCACGGAGTTGCAGATGTCACTGGGTCAACGGAGGGATGGGGTAGACCAGCAAGCCCAGGTGAGCAGTACAAGACCACATGCTGTCTTATGAGTTCTGAGTCCAGTGAATACGATGGGAATCTGTTAGAGAGTTTGAAGCCTATGATACAGATACAGGATTTCTATTTTGAGCATATCATTCTAAAGGTAGGAGCAGGGACATTAGGCTCTTGGCCATCTCTGGCGAGAGGTGGTGTTGACTCCTATGAAGGCTCAGTGGGAAAGACAGCAGTGACAACACAGAGGACATCCTGAGAGGCTTTCACATGAAAGGTGATAGACACAGATGAACACACAAATCCAGAGTTTTCCCCTGAGTATTTATGTAAAGGACGGAGCCATTTATGGCAGTGGAGGTTACCGGAGAAGACCAGCATGTACACAGGGGTCTTTTGGGACTGTGAGTTTTAGCTTCTGGATACAGAGCTAGCTGCATACCCCTGGAGCTGGTGAGAGCAGCCTATCCCAGCAGAATGTACTGCAGCATTAACAATTAGGAATAGGGGCGCCTGGGGGGCTTAGTAGGTTAAGTGTCTGACTTCGGCTCAGATCATGATCTCACAGCTCATGAGTTCGAGCCCCGTGTCGGGCTCTGTGCTAACAGTGAGCTCAGAGCCTGGAGCCTGCTTCAGATTCTGTGTCTCTCTCTCTCTCTCTGACCCTCCCCTGCTCACGCTGTCTTTCTCTCTCAGAAATAAATAAAACAGTAAACATTTTTTTAAATAAAAAAAGGAATAAAGTTTTAAAATTTGGAAATAAAATAAGATCCAACACTAAAGTTAAAACTTGAATGATAAGATCTACCTGGGTATTTTATATATTTGTTTGTGTATTTGTTTCCCTGGTGTAATTACTTGGACCTCAAACCACACTAAACATCTCGTGGTTATCCATGAAAAATGACTGGATCCTCTTTGGGGAGATCATTAGTCATTCATCTATATTTTAACACCTTGATCCATGGTGTTTTCAGAAGGAATGAATGGAGCGCAGTGGTGGAGCTTTATAAAAAAAAAAAGATTCCCCCTATTGGAAGCTCAGTGGATCTCCGACAACATTACTCATGAATCACTGGGTCCTTCTGGGAGAAGAAAAGTTCTCATAGACAAATTGGATACAGAAAGCAAGGTAAATAATGTTTTAATTATTTGCAGGGGTTACTGTGGATCTGTGCCAGAACCAAACTTGTGATAATACTTTGTGTAAAATAAGCCCAATATTTCATTTGGATTTAATCATAATTGCATATGGATGGTGATTAGCCAAAGAGCAATAAAGTTAAATTAAGCACAATGATTATCAATATTATTAAAGGTAGAAAAGAATTTTAAAAATGCCTACAAAAGAAAAAAACTCTTATGGTGTAGAGACGTATTTCTGATACCTTTGCTATAAGAGCCTTTATCTTGGAAAATTTCTCATTTTATCTGGAACTCATCTCCACACTCTTTGCCAGAGTAAGAGGCCAACATTTTGCTAAAATAAGGATTTAAAATTATGAAAGCATGGAGCTTCGTACTTTTATGTTGGCTCATGATCTTTTTTTTTTTTTTAATTTGACATCCTATTTGTGGCTTTAAAAAGGGACCATGCATGAGGCCAGTAGAACTTAATCAATTCAGGAGTTTACCCATTCAAAGCATCCAAACAGTATGATTCTGAAATAATAATTATCCATCTAGGAAAATTAATTCCATGGTGAAGACTGAATAAATACATGCCCTCGTGTGAATTATTCATGACCATGAGGTCTGTGGGGCCCTGAGGGCAAGCTGGAGGCCACTCACACCACTGAACATAGACCAAGCATTGGGGATGGTGATCGGTGTCTAAAATATGTCTGTCAGAGCCATTTCTTATAAAATTCATGTAATTTAATAAAACAAGAGTCATTTGTTTCAGAGCAGAAGAAACTTGGAACGAAAGGGAAATCAGAAGAGAAAGTCCTGCCGAGAGTGACCTGGACTCTAATGTATCTTCCCAAAGGCACATTTGCCTGCACTGACCTCTCCTTTCCCTTCTGAGGATGCCTGGTGAATCAATCTTGAGAATGCATAATTTAGATGCACCCATATTCCGACAGCAAGGCTTTCTTTTATAAGAAAATGAGCATGAGTAGGTGTTGGAATTCTAATTCTCTGTGTGAAGATTGCTATATGAGTTTAGAGAATATACGTATTTTCTTCTATTTCCAGCTGCCCTGGATTTCTATGATTGACGAAAAGTGAAAACAGGCCCTTCATATACTTATAACAACTAAAAGGCATTAGAAAACATGGATTTTTGAAACTCATTTATTTCTTCCAATCTACGTTATGTCTTCCATTAGCACCAAACCTTATAAGCCAAAACATTTTCTTAATAATTTTGCTCCATTGTATTCAACATATGTGAATTCTGCAAAACTTACTAATTTTCATCAGATCAGATCTTAAACATCGCTAGCTAACAATTTGATTTTCTAATATGCTAACCAAGTCAGGATATGAGTTTTCTGCAATGTGAGTGCTGTGAAATACATCTACAGCTCCTTAAAAGCAATAAAGGAACAGGATTCTTTACTTTTAACACACACACACACACACACACACACACACACACACACATCTGTTTGGGCAGAGAAGTGCAAAGAGTCATAATAGACTCTTTGCTAATTCCTGCTACATGCAGGTGTTATATGTTGATCGATAGTAGGAGCTCATACGTTGATTTTAACCCACCAAAAACTAGTGGAGGAAAGGGAAAACAGGAAAGATAAAACACAGAGATTTACACATCCCAGGACATTTCCAGACATTTTCGTCTTTGAGTTGCCAGTGAAATTATAGAGTATCCGATAAGTGCTCTACCTGGTGCTTTCTTTGACTGATGAGGACCAACAAAGAGAAAGACAGAAAGATTAAGAAGACCTTAAAATCCATATGACTAAATAAAACTGTCCTTATTTACTAACATCACAGACTGTTACCAGAATAGCCAACAGCGAGAGCAAAGCCCAGAAAGAGTGATACGTCTTTGCCGTTACGATGTAGAAAATGAAATGTCTGGCAGTGAAAATGAAGATGTTCAAATTAAATTAATTAATGGATAAAACATCAAAAAAGTGAAAACCTTCTTGTTCTTGAAAGCTATTACTTCAGTAAATAAATCAGAGAGGGAGTTGCTAGGAACTTGCTTCTCCTCCTCTGATGAAGTGATTAACTGCCATTCATACTTTGACCCCTATCTCTGCCTCTGTCACTCTCTCTTTCTTTTGTTATTGGAACTTCAGACCTAGTATCATTTCAACTTTTACCCTATATCACGGGACATTCTGAGGACTTAAAACTATGATGGTCACATAGTTTCCCAGAAAGAGAAGAAAAACCTTTGCTCTATGAAAATACACTACCTGTAACAATATCTGTGTCTTTTCCTAATACGGTGTTTACTTTTGCCACCTTCTTGGCCTGAAAACTCTTACCCAATATAATAAAACAAAATAGTGCTTCTTTCACTGGAAATGTTTTAGATTCTAAGACGGCTTAATTAAGTGGAGTTGCTATGGAGCCCTTATTTTGCTGTCAACATTTATTTGCTGTAATATCACCGGCTTCTCCAACCACAGAGGGAGAGGTTCCTTTCAGATGAATGACTCCTTCCTGAAGGAGAGAGAGAGAGAGAGAGAGAGGTAGAGAGGGAGGGAGGGAGGAAGAGGAGAGCTTAGGGGCAACCCAGCCCCTATTATTATAAAATAATGATCAGCCTTCAAGAAATGTTTCAGTCTGAAGGGATAATGGACTGATTCTCCTGATGTTCTTTGGGAATTAGAAGGCTTCTGTGAGCTACTGAGAAATGAAGGAGTGTCACCCTTGAGGAAAATCTGATATTACAACTGAAATCAGAATTTACCAAACATGATAAAAGATATGGCAAGCTGTTATTTTTTTCTAAAAATAGGCTACTAGTGAGTCCATGCACCCCCCCCCCCACCTTTTGGTCCAGTGTGGATTTAATTATTCTTTCATTTATGATATGCATAATGTCCATGAAAGAAAAATATTGACTTACATGACATGTGAGTGCTTTCTTGAAGGCCAAACTGCCACAGGCATAATGAAAGGCCACCAGGGTCCTGTGCAGCTCGTTCCGAAGACGACTGTGTCCTTTCTGAGATGGGCAGAGCTGAAATGCGAAGGACATGGCAGCAAGAGAAAGTTCTAATACTTGACTGATTCCCAAGTGGCTCTTTGGAATAGTCACACCTATTTTTCCCTTTTTTTAGGAGGTCTTAGGACCTTATTCCCTGACCATTACTTGAACTGAACCACGGACCAGCTCAGGGTGACAGTGAGGAAAGCTTACTTATCTGCACACAAAGAAGCTATGGTGACTCAGAGGCCCAAGGCTAATGACTAAGGTGAGTGGGGAACCCTCTTGTTGGTCAGGTGGGTCATGCAGCAATTCTATTATCCAGCTCATAGTCCAAAAGGCATGCAGAATAAGAGTCACATTAAAAACTTAATAAAGGAACAAGTTGTAATTTATACATACAATGCACTAGCAAAAAAACAATAATCATCTTCTTCTATTGGACACCTAAGAAATGTTCTCAAAGGAAGAAATGTATCAAGAAAAAAAAATACCTAAGCAATGCATAAAAAAAAAAAAAAAGGACTCCAACGCTATGTACTCCAGTGCTTAGGATATTTGATGATCCCTGTTCCAAAATGGGTGACGTGTAAAATGGGTAACGGGGAAAGCCTTGGGGCTCCATTCTCTTTGTTTTTCCCGTGGTTGCATGTAATTCTGATGTGGGATGAGAGCTGTTGCTGCATCTACATCTGTGAAACCAGCTTGGTGGAGAAGCCCACAGAGCTGTTTGTGGTTTGGTAGAGCTTAGAAATCAACAGAAAATTAAGACCAAGTGCTGAATGCATGCCTGAAAATCTTTTTATAGATGGGCTCTAGGAATGCACATTCAATGAAGCATACTCTTTGAAAGCCCTAGTCACTTATATGTTTTCCAGAACTATTGATGTGTAGCCCTCTTATAATGAGGCTAACTCTTGGGTGCATACCATTAACATATGGCCAATGTAGATGACACAACTGCACAAGCACGTCCGCGTACCTCGGAGCGGGCTTCCCTTCATGTGGGCAGGCTCAGCTATTTGAACAGGAAAGCCCCCGAAGATGAAGGGGGAAATGCCTCCAGCTTCCAAGAGCAGGAAACTTTGATCCACCCCGAGGCACTGTTTGAAGGGGGTTGTCACTGTGTTCTGTCTCCTACGTCCAGGTTTTGCACACACCCCGCTCCTCTCCCACGTGCAGGGCAAAGTTGATCCTTCTGGCCTTCCCTTGCGAGAGTCACGCACACAAGCAGCCCAAGAATCCCACCACCTCCTTTAGTGGATCTGGAACCTTCACAATGTGTAGGCACTTTGAATGCCTGGTTCCATCACGTTCCTACAGCAAACACCCCAGGCACTGCCACTGCCATTTTGCAGATGGGAGCAGTGCATCTAGGAGATGCTGGCACTCGTCCGGGGTAACGGATGGATGATTAGAACAGACTCAGCCTTCCTGACCTCACAGCCCAGTGCACACTGTGTTGGCTATTCCACAGGCCCTTTCCATAATTCGCTTCACTGTGCAGCCAAGCTAAGGCGGGTGGCAGAGCGGGAAAGGATGCACGTGCCATTTCTTCATGAGAACCATGGGCCAGACAGAAAACGGTTTCATTTTATTTTACTTTTTATTTTTTTAAAGTAAACTTTATGTCTGGCATGGGACCTGAACTCACGACCCTGAGATCAAGAGTCACATGCTCCACTGACTGAGCCATCTGGGTGCCCCCAGATTAAAAAAAATTAATGTGGACACATCCTCTCTTTCTGGATTAGATAGTGGCCATATAGAGGAGGCAAATGTCGGTGTTTCCCAGTGAAGGGAAATGGTTGCCGCCATGTCCCCAAAACTTCTATTGTTTTGTTTAAACCTCTGTAGACATAATGCAAAACTTAGGCTAATGTGTGAACCAGACTTGACAAGGTGCCTGGGTGGCTCAGTTGGTTAAGTGTCTGACTTAGGCTTAGGTCATGATCTCACGGCTCGTGAATTCGAGCCCCGAATCCAGCTCTCTGCTATTGCCATGGAGCCTGCTTTAAGATCCTCTTCCTCCTCTCTCTCTGCCCATTCCATTCTCTCTCTCTCCCAAAAATAAATAAACATTAAAAAAAAAAAAAAGAACCAGACCCAGACCATAGGGATACCTCTGTAAAGCATGAGACATTGTCCCATCCAATTGCTCGATTGTTAAGTGGATTTCATTCTGAATCTAGGGTAGTGTACTTAAATATCATGATTTTTCTGTCTCTAGGAAGTCAACATTTTCTCACTAAAGCATAGGGCTCCTCATAAACACGTTGTCTTTAGTAAAGATACTAGAGTGTTTGGCAGTAATTTATTTGAAGATTTCTAGGTCCAATTATATGGAGAGAAAAAAAAAAGAAACAAAACCGAAACAGACCAAAAATCTTCTCTCTGGCATTTGTGAAATAATGTTAGTGAAACTATTAAAAATCATATCTAAATTATGAAAAAGCAAAACAGAGAATACACACACATATAGTTGATTTATCATAGCTTCTGGTCTGTTTTCATATTTCTGTAATTTGGATGAATTGAAATTTTTCTCCACAAGAAAAAGGAGAATTGCACATGTTTTAGTTTAAATTCTGGGTTTGAATAGGTCAACTAGAGACCAAATATCTTCTTTTATATAAAAGTAAAGTTAGCTGAGAGTCAAATAGCGTACATTCACTTTACTAGAATCCTTGTCAGGGGTTCTGATAATTCAAGATTCTGGAAGAACTAAGATGTCAGGGCTGTAATTTCTGACACTGGGATCAGGTTGACATGGATCAACTTGGGTAGCCTCACACAACGTGATACAAGAAAGTAAAGTTGAGTGGTGTGAACCATTGAAGAAACTTCATAACTGGAAAAGAGAATATTGTACAGAGAAACAACCAAAGCTAAAGAATTCTTATTTCTTGAAAAGAAAACAACCTGAGACAGTTAATGAAAAAGGAACAAGGAGGAGAAGAAGGGGGGAAATGGTGGGGGAAAGGGAGAGAGGCAAACCNGAACCCAGCGAGTGTGGTCTTCAGGCTCCTGGCCTGGTCGTGTTCCTAGTTTGCAGCTATCCATACATGCACTGACATGTGCATTCTCCTTTTAGGCATCCCAACCTAAAAGTCCCATTTATGACAGGAGTTAATATTTAGTCTTAATGCAAAAGTCCCAAAAGGTTTGGCAAAGAATGCTTCACTTTCTTCTCCCTTTTATGTCTATTCTCTCCTTGTTTTTTTCTTGAACAAGAGCAGCGTGCACATAAAGAATAAGCATACAATAAAACAGTACTAAAACCCAAACAAAAATAAACAGGATTGGTCTTACTTAAGAAAATATCAGGGGTATTAAAGAGAGTGCTTGTTGGGATGAGCCCTGAGCGTTATATGTAAGTGATGAATCACTGACTGCTACTCCTGAAATAGATATTTTGCATTTGTTAATGAACTAGAATTAAAAAGAAAGAAAGAAAAGAAAACATCAGTGATGTTCTGAAGAAAGCTCTGGTTCCAAATCGAAGCCTTTGCCTGCTCTGACCCAGCCCCCTGGTCCATCCTATGCCTTCACTTGGCCTCCTCAGTCACGTGATCCATCATGGCACCCTGGGCAGAGGTGCAGACCATAGGAGGTAGATCTCAGTAGCTCATCTGCTCCATGGCCTCCTGCTCTGGATGCCCATGCCTCGCTCTGTCTGGCCTGACAACACACTGTCAAAGTCTGGTTCCAGCAGCTGCTCTCTAGGTTTCCTTAATCTGATGTTATCTTCTCTTCTGACTCCCTCAGCATGGAAGTACCCCTAAGGCAGCATGTACGACTTCTCCCTTGCCCAATGGCCAATCTTCTTCCGCTGTTTAGTGACTATGAATCCCTTGAGCACCAGGGTAAGGCAGCATGTACGACTTCTCCCTTGCCCAATGGCCAATCTTCTTCTGCTGTTTAGTGACTATGAATCCCTTGAGCACCAGGGTCTCCGGACTCTTTAATTCTTGCTTTGTACACAGTGCTCAGTTCCAAGCTTGACGTATATAGTTGTTAAATGCATGGAGAAGGAATGAACAAGAATGCTTCTAAACAGAGCTCCCCACTGTATTTTCAGTGCTCCATTAAAAGAGCCAACATTACATCTAAGGGACTTTATTCTGGAAGGTCCCTTGACAAAAACAAGACTAAAAATGCATGTAAGAGGAAATTATTGTCTACTTTGGATGAGTCGTTGAATCTTGTCAGAAGACAGACTAGTAGAACAATGGATGATTTTATTTTACAAAAGTGCTCTCTATTTTTGCTGTTGGTGGGGATAAAAAAATTGGCAAGGGTACAATCATTGCTTGATTTGGCCCTGAAAGCTTTCTCCTTGTGTCAAAATAAAACATTATTGTTCAGGATGTTTTCTTATCTTGATGTTCTGGAGATTGACTTTGAGTTTTGCAAGTGGAATTATATTAACATTTCATTTCTTAACGTACTTGAGTTACCTGATTTACCAACCACAGAAACAATAAGGAGATTTTTCATTCCTGGCTGAATGATTACATTGGCAAATGCACCTAACAAATAAGAAAAGAATGGGCATAGGCACCTTAATTATGTTTCAAGGGGTCTGTTTTGTAGAGGTGGTGGCTGACCAGTATAAAGTGACCACAGGTTATGAGAATATTTTACAAAGAAGCCACCAGAGGAAGTTGTTCTGAACGTTTTTGTCCAGCAGGGAGCCTGGAAGCCTGGATCTTTCAGTTTTCAACCCGCCTTTCAGAAGGGAAGGCTCCCCAGTTCTAACCAACCTGCCTCCTCCTGGACAAGACAGCATAACCCTCTCCAATGCCAGTTCACACTAGGGTTGTCACTCTAAGGGCACTGATATTCACAACCCTCTCCTGGGACTAAAATCTCAAGGACGTGCCTAGCGATGTGTCCCACAGGTGAGACGTCGCTCTTATGTCCTCCTTTCCAGAGATCTGCACTTTGAAATAAACATACTTCTAAATGGCCCATGAGCCAAAAGGAAATTTCAAGAAAATGAATATAAAAATACAGCACATGAGAATTTGGGAGAAGCAGAACAGTGCTGAGGTGGGGTGGGGGTAGGATATAATGGTAACTGATTATTTTAGGGAAGCAAGAAGGTCTTTCCTGAGTCTCTGCATCAGTAGAATACCATGGCACTGCTTGAATTGTGTCCTCCAGAAAGATCTGTGCAAGCCCAACCCTTGTGACCTGTGTTTGTGACCTTAATTGGAAATCAGGTCTTTCTAGATGTAATGTAGTTAAGTCATCATCCCATGACTGGGTCCTGTAAGGAGAGGGAGATGTGGGCACAGACACACAGAATGAGGCTAAGTGATGATGGAGGCAGAGATGGGCCAGTATGCTGCCACAAAGAGGGTCCCCAGAGAGAGCCACCGGCCACCAAGGGCTAGAAGAGGCACGAAGGAGCCTCCTTTGGAGTCTTTGAGAGGAGCATGGTCCTGCTGACACCTGGGTTTCTGACTTCTGTCCTCTGGGGGTGTGAGGGGAGATGTTTCTGCTGCTGCTGTAAGGCTCGGAGGTCCTCATGCACATGGCTCCACTTTTTTTGAAGGAGTATTGGGCCATCTTCAGCCCCCACCTGCCTAACCTGTCCAAAGAATCAAATTCAATCACAGAATGCAAGCTTCTCCATGTCCCAAATGCCATGCCTCCGAGTTGTACACACGCCTGCCCCGCCTTGCGGATCTACCCAGTGTGCAGGCCCATCAACTGCATCCTGCAACATGGTGGCCTGGATTGACTGAAGACACCCATGTCCACACAGGAGCACCAGTCCCGGGACATGACCGTGATGAACACAAGGAGATCTGTCATTTCAGGCTTTCTCTTTGCTCCAGGACTTCTCTGCACATCGGAAGTGGGCATCTCCGTGATCTGGGTGGACTGCCATCCCCCGTGACACACAGTGTCACCCAGCGCCTGTGTGAGGTCATGCAGGAGCGAAGCCTGACTTGGGAGCCCTCCTACCACTGTCTACACAGCATGACGGCAATCAGGGTGAACCTTCTGATGTGTCGTGGATCCCCCACACCTGGGAGCATGTCCACCCATAGATCTTCAATGACTGTTCCCACAGGTTGCAACCCCATATTGGACTGGAAATGGTCTGATACACTTCACCCCAATCATGTGTGTTAGACAACACTCTCATAGGGTTATTTGCAGTTTTACAAGAAGAAAGCCTTTGGCCATAGCTCATCATGTCACCATAAGATATTTGGGGGGTGTGTCTGAAAGCATGGGCTGCTTTGGCCATCACTCAATTCACATCGAACTCTGACCCTCACACAAATACACTCCTGTGGGGTTTCTGCCCCAGAAGTAGCCTGGACTGGGTTATTTTAGATGCAGCATTGGAAGATCTATCTCACAAGGATCCATACACCATGGCAGGTGTCCAGGAATTAGGAAAGCCAGACCCCTTTCTTTCCCTGCATTCTTACGTGGGGCCTATTGCAGTGGAGGCCCAGAAAATCTATCAGTGTGTGCTTGTCAATAGGGCGCTTTCACTAAATCAAACCCGTCTACATAAAGGCTTGCCTTAAGGTGGTCTGCACTACTTTCCCCCAAGAGGCAACTTTCTCAAGCAGGGAAGAGGACACAGGCAGAGTGGCTACAGAACAGCCCCAAGCCTGAAATAAACCAGGTGACACTCAGAGTGCCACGTTTCCAAGCCAGACTTTGTGCCTACACATTTATGAGAATTTTCATTATGTTCATATCAAATTCACAGGGCACAGTTTTACTCCGTGGGACTGAAACCTCTCCTTTGAAATACACGGAGATT
The DNA here is from genome assembly GCF_008692635.1 of Crocuta crocuta. Classification (NCBI taxonomy): domain Eukaryota; kingdom Metazoa; phylum Chordata; class Mammalia; order Carnivora; family Hyaenidae; genus Crocuta; species Crocuta crocuta. Next base: position 8,712,505 of record NW_027551559.1, read on the forward strand.
CCTGAGGTACGCATTTAATGAACCAGCAAGCCCTTGTTTAACAGACTTCCTGGGATCTTTCCTTTTTGTTATCTTTTGTAGAGGTGAGCCCGACTGATCGTGACCACCTTTTACACTGATTTAGTCTGCTGAGAGATGGGACGTTTATAGATAAAGCACTTTTTCACTTTTTATGAAAATGATGAGTTATCAACATTTTGCTTGAAGGCACGAGATACGGTCCCATCTACATTCAGCCACATTAAATATGCCAGAGACCCAGCTGTCAATACCATTGTGGAGTAAATTTAATTTCCAGAGTCAATATAGAGCCAGCTGCATTAAGCATAAGATAATTCTGGCACATTATTAATTGGAATGGCCGTGTAAGGCATTGTCTAGACAAGATATAAGCCCAAGTTTTCATAGGCAATCTGTACATAAAATGAAGTATGCCAAGGCTGTAAAGAATACTAATAACACTGATCTGGCTTATTAACCAATATTGATTGCTTTTACTCTGACACGGTCCAGAAGTCTCAGAGGTGAAATGCTGAGGATGTTGGGCACCAGAGCTCTCATTCTGACAAAACGGTAAATATTCCAAAGCAGTTGCGAGGCGCAGGGCATGAGGCTTTTCTTTCTTAAGATAGCAACTCAATTTTCAATTCTCAAAAAAAGTTGATAGCATGATTATGGATTTCGGTACACTGGGAAATATTACCATATTTAATCCTTGCACTGGCCGGTGACGCTTCCTGCTCAGGATGCTTTTGATTAGTTATTGCACATCCAAGTGCCTCCCAGAGACTATCGCTTCCTGTCTAGGTCCTGTCCTGCTCAGCTTCATGCAATATGAATCATGGAGATTGATTGCCGTCCTCCAAACTGGGTGTGGTTTGCTTTCTGAAGGTCAACGACAGCCCATTGATGCATCCAACACAGATTTAGAAGGTCTGTCGCTGGTAGTCCCCAAGAAAACTGTGTCAAAACAGGTACTCTCCTGTCTGAGGTGCTGGAGGCAGAGGATGGGCCCCTCCTGCTGGCTGGAGAGCAAGTACTCCCCATGTTAAGACAAGCAGAACCAGTAGAGCCCAGCTCAGTAGGTGCACTGTGCACCTGCCCCACTAATAGGCCACAGGAGGAAAGCACACATCCCAGAGACAGATAGCCTTATGTTTAAGTCCTGACTGGACCACTTACTAGACATTACTGTCAATGAGACGTTGTACTCCGTGGGACTCCATTCCCTCTAGTTCAACTGAAGAAGAGCCAGTGATCCGGGGCGCCTGGGTGGCCCAGTCAGTTAAGCATCCAACTTTGGTTCAGCCATGATCTCACAGTTGGTGAGTTCAAGCCCCACATCAGGTTCTGTGATGACAGCTCACAGCCTGGAGCCTGCTTTGGAACCTGTGTATCCCTCTCTCTCTGCCCCTCCTCTGCTCACATTCTCTCTCTCTCTCTCTGTGTGTCTGAAAAGTACATAAACGTTTAAATAATTTTAAAAAAGCAGAGTCGCTGATCTATATTAGCCAGGGTCCCAACAGAAAACAAAATCACTCTGAGTATTTCAAATAGGAAGTTTAGGCAGGAATTTGTTCCACAGGCAGTGAAAGAGGCAAGGAGCCACACAGGTGCTGATGGTGAGGTAGCCCAGAGATCAGCCATGGTAGCAAGCTCTATTATCCCTTAACAGGGAGAGGATGAGGAGTTGTGTTTGCAAACCCAAAATTGAAGATGGAGCTCTGGCCATGGTGGGGGCTGCCCGGAAGCATCGTGATTGGGGGGAAATAAAGACTCTCAGAAAACACTCCCTGAAGCACAGAGGCTGGGGTGAAATAGGTTGATTCCTCCTCTCCTCCAGCATTCAGCCAGTGACCAGAGACCAGAGGCCAGATGCAGGGTGGACGGCCAGGGCTGAGCACAGTTGGGAGCTGAGACAATGCCCTGCATAGGGATGGAAGAGAAAGTGCCCAGAGGATGTCTGGTTCCCATGGAGTCACCAGTTTCCGTTCATAGAATTGCAATACAAAAGCTCTCTAACTGTCTTCATCTGTTGCCAAAATAATTGGCAGAGGTAAACTGTAGACAAAGAGAGTTTAGGAATGACCTTGACAACCCATGGCAGAGGTCAAGTCTATCATTCCAGGTAGGTGGACGTTGTAGGTGTCTTGGAGGCCATGGAGAATAAACACAATGACAGCAATGGCAGAGTATAAAGGTCCATTTTATAGGTTTTGATCATTGTATTAGCATACCACTGTGCTGGGACAAGAGAGACTCAGGGAGATAAACCCATACGAGTTGTTTTAATGAGAACCCCATGCCTAAGTGATGAAAACAACCTTGGCTGGAGAACATCTTTTCCCCCCTATGATTAGAGCACCATCAGCTTCTATGTTCATACCCTTAAACAGTGTGTTATTTTGCAGGTGAACTTACACTAGCCATGAGAAGATCAGGTTTCTGGATGATGACTTGTGATTTGCTAGAAGCCTAGATTTGGATAAGTCTAGCTACTCCTAGGACCCTGGTTCTTCATTGGGAACACATGTGCTCGCTATGAGAAACAAATTAACAAGGTAAAACAGAAAAACACAGTCTTGTATTAACATGAAGTAACAACCCTTTCAGGAAAATCTAAAGCTTTTGAGGATCAATTATTTGAGCAGATTTCTACCAAGTTTCGAAGGTGGTACCAGGGACCATTCTAGGGATTCAGGAATACTGGAAAGGAAGGCCTAACATACAATGTCTAGTCTAGTGGAAGCGTTGGTCAAATAATTACTTTATAGCATAAGAAGAGCTACTCTTATTAATAATATAGAGGGAATTGTCTTTTTCACAAGATGCTCTGCATATGCGGCAGATACATCACTGTTCCCAGGACAAGGCTGTACACGCTTCTCACGTTGAGTCTGTGTTTGCTGTAGAGGGTGAAGGATCTACCTGTGTTTCTCTCCATCTTCAATAGAACTTGGATGAATAGGCATCCACATCAAAAATTTACTGTAAATGGTTTTTCTTCAGCTGCATCTAGTTCATCGTGATGGAAAACAATTCTGTGATTTGTATCTTAAAGTGGAAAATTTTTACGCAATTTTATTCAGTCTTCTTAATTTACCAATACTGTAAACTAAGTACTATTTGCACCTCTTCCAATAAGAATCCAGAGCCTTGTATAGTTTATATAATGGAATACATAGAGGGCAGATTTGGAGTAAAGCAAAACAAAACAAAGCAAAAACACCCACGAAATACCAGAGTTGTGAAACAAAGGTAGAAGAATCCTTAAGCAACACATTACTGAGGATTCCTGGTTGCACAGTGGCCAAAACACGAATCTTGAAGTGATATAAATACAAGAGTTCCCCACGCTTTATGTCCACCAGCTAAATCAACACAGCGCCTCAAGAATCTCGCCCCTCCTGGGATGAAGCTGGAGACAAATCTCAGCACAAGGGGTGCGGCAGCTGCCCCCATCGTGTCTGCGAAGAATTTAATGAGTTCCATAAGCCAGAGCTCCGATGTGCATCAGTGCAGCCGGACGCTCAGCACCAATGTGCATCCAATAAGAGACATTCTCTAGGCAGGGGTCTGCAAAGTACAGCCGGGGGGCTGCTTGCTGCTTGTCCCTGGAACTAAGAATGTTTTTCACATTTTTAAATGTTTAAAAAAACAAAAATAGAAAACAGAAACAACAAACTAAGGATCTGGGCCTGCAAATCTAAGATACATATTATTTGACTTTTATGGAAAAAGCCATCCGACCCCTGATCCAAGTGGTCCAAACAATGACATTGAAGCTCAGAGCTATGGGATGTCCAAAGTTAACTGAGTGATTGATGCTTTTGTTCAAATGATTTTCTGAGTTTCTCCTAAGGGCCAGACGTTTCTCTAAGTTCTGGGAGAGGGGAAAGTAAAACAGGAAAGAAATCCTACCTTCCAGAAAGAGAGAGGGTGAGGTGATAAATTCATAAGCATACCAATTAAATTTTATGGTATAATGAGCCAAAGTTCAGTAATACAAAAAAAAAATAGAGTAAAACCTTGGTTTGGGACCATAATTCATTCCGGAAACATGCTTGTAATCTAAAGCACTTGTATATCAAAGCAAATTTCCCCATAAGAAATAATGGAAACTCAGATGATTCGTTCCACAGTCCAAAAATATTCATATAAAAATGATTACAATACTGTAACATAATACAGAATAATAAAGAAAATACAAAATAACAAGAAAAATAAACAAATTAACCAGCACTTACCTTTGAAAACCTTTGTGGCTGATGGGAGGGCGACAAGAGAGAGGAGGGTTATTATGTAGGATGACCTTCACTGTCACTGACAGATGTTGACTACAGTCCAGTATTAATAACTCTTGTCATGTACTGCATGTAATGGAACTGCAATATGGCAGCAGAGGAAAGCGTCTCCATGTACGGGCAGCCTGACCTGGAAGGAAGCAAAGCATTCCTAGGCTCACTCTTCTATGGAAAAGCAAAGGAGTGTCCATAGGTGCTTTGCAGTGACAAAAAATACACTAGTGCCAGCTGTGGGCACCTTCCAACATGCTGAAAGATCAGATTTCTGCTAAATATGGCAGCCTGAGACCGAGCACCTGAGCATGGGTGATGATCACTCACAATCCCGCAGAGAAAGAGAGAAGGGAGGTGGGTGGGGGCGGAACCATGGGCTCCGTTGTGATCATGTGACATTCGGTATCACATACGACTTCCCTTGCAAGACATCGCTGCTTTATCAAGTTAAAATATATTAGAAGTGTTTGCTCGTCTTGTGGAACACTCGCAGAACAAGTTACTCGTAAACCAGGGTTTTGCCATCTTTATTATTTCTTGTAGGCCCATGAGTGTGCAAGGGGCCAGGGGTTTCTGCTGGCTGACCTGGGCTCCTGCACCTGTGATAAGCCTAGGCTGGGCTTGGCTGGGCTGGGCCCCCTATGCACACGTATCCCCCTCATCCCGCGAGAGCAGACACCGCTGCCCCCCATTCCGTGATGAGGGCAGAGTCTCAAGGGAGCAAATGGAACTCTTGGAGCCTCTCCAGGCCTGGGCTGGGAACGCGCACACACCATCACTCCTGCCTCATTCTATTGGCCAAACCAACTCAGGCAGAGAAACTGGACCCACGGTCAGAAGACCCTGCAGAGTAACCTGGCACAGGGCCTGGCTCAGGCACGGGGGAACCAGGACAGAGCGCAGTCGCCGCACTAGTGGTGACAAAGCGTGTCAGCACAGATACGTGTGGTGGAAGACATGATGGGCATGAAGGAACGGCGGAGTGTGGTTTGGAGGACAGTTCTAATTAGGATTCAAAGCTGGAGAGGAGACCATCCAGATCAGCCTTCCTGAACCTCAGCCGGCACCAGGCTCCTCCTGCGCAGGCTGCTCTTTGCTAAGAGCTGGTCTGATGGTGTCTGCTCCTGTTAAATTGAGTAGTGACATGGAATTTGGCAAGGTTTTATACCAGAAAATAGCAGTAAATAAGTCCCCTTTCAGAGCAGGCTCTAGTTTGTTTGAAAGGAGAGAATTCTCACTCAGTAAGTGGGGGATGTAAATGTTTTGGTGATAATCACTCTCGTATCAGACCTCAGGACAGCAGACAAATTCTCCTTGGAGGTTCGTATCACTGAATAAAAGCTGTGATGCGGTCATAAAGAAAGATCAGAATGGCCAGTTCTGCATATATAAAATCCTCGGAGGCTTCTCGATAAGCACGAAATCAATGACATGAGAAAACTAACTTGTCAATATTTCTAATTAGGGCTAACCCCGGGGCCCGGAGAGGGCAGTGAAGGAAGTGTGTCACAGGCAGAACGTGCGAAGGCACTGAAGGCAGCTTGGCTGGCGGAGGGAAATGCTAACCGTGAACGTGAAATGAAGTTTTCCACGGGTCTCTGCGTGATGGCTTAGGCCAGCTGGGTTGGCAGAAAACCCTTGAAACTCCTTCCTGGACACTGGGTTCTAACTTAAGCTGCTCACCACCTGCAGAAACTAAACCAGTTTCCTTAGAAGGAAATCCTCAGCCTTTGGTCTGAAATATGTTCTCCCTGGAATGTCATGACATATTTAGTCCTCTGCAATCATTTCCTGAATGAAGATGACTCAAGCTGACTTTCGTCTTTCTGCACACACCACATTATATTATCCGTTTATAGGAAGTGAAAATAGGAAACTGTTCGGTTTCTTTCTCTTCCCTCTTTGTTGAAGTCTTAACATATGCATAGCCAATTGACCCCTGATACGGCATTTTCCCCCTCTTTTAATGTTTTCTTTCCTTGGTTTTTACAAAAGATTATAAAAGGGGTCTCGGCGATAATGACTTTAAATCATTCATGCATTTTTTATCCCGTCTTCACACAGCCTGACATCTTGTTCATTCTTTCTGACTGGTGCTCTGCATAGAGCAGATGTTTTCACTGAGCTATGATGATTTTTAGATCTTATTCTCAGGAGGCTACAATCAATTCAGAGCCCTTCAGCATAGATGAGGCATTTAATTTATTCTTTCCAGTAAGTTTCACCTTGTCTATGGTGGATTTCATCTGCCATCATGTTGCCCAATTATTGAGTTTTGTTCAACCCATCCACGATGCTTGAACCTTCCTGCTCTCAACTAACCTAAGAATTTTGTGTCATCAGCAAATTTCACCCTCTTGCTACTCAGTCACATTTAGCATCATTAATAATCGGCATTGAACTCTATTCCCCATCCTGACGGTATCTTTGATACAGGTGGGCAGCAGAAAAGGCACACGAAGGGGGATTTCCAGATCAAAACTTCTCTGGCTTCTATCGGCCAACCTCACCTGAGCCATTTTTGCAGAAAAGCTCTTTTGACCACTCCATCTTTTCAGCTGCTACTTCTGGATCACACACGTGTTCGTAGTTTTAGTCTTACCTCTTCTCTGTCCTTTGTTCCTCTTGGTCTCCTGGGGAAAAACCAGTTTGTAAATCCCAAGGTAATTCCACAACCTGATCAGTTATGTTTTCAGAGGCACCACTGGGATATGGTTTAGCTCTAAAGAAAAGCCAAGATACTTTCCACAATTGTTTTCATTTTGCTTCGTTTTGGTGCCCCTCTATAATCCTGTGTAAAACCCAAACCCCCAGAGGTTCTGTGATCCAAGGAAGGAAGGCCAAGGTCGGTCCGGGGGTGTGGGGGTGGTGGGTGGAGTGATGTGCTGTGGGGGCCTTCACATGGCCCTTGATGACCTTGCAGAAGCATAGCCCTTTGCCCATCTGTTCATTCCCTATCTGCGTTCTCCTCAAGTCCTTCTTGCACCCACACAACCTGAGTGTTAAACCAGGACAGGAAAGGACAAATTCAAAACAGAAAAATCTAACAGGAAGACCACAAGCCATGGCCCTTTTCATGCCTCTTTTGCCAACCCCCATGTTTTCTCCCTCTGCTTAATCTCTCCTGCTTGTCTGTCAGCCCTGGGCCATCATTTGTTTCTGGAGCCTTCACTACTTGGACTTGGATCCCACTGCCCCCTCCATCAACCAGACTTCTGATCTCACCAGTCACATGCCCCCGCCCCCCTTCTCCTCTGATAGGAAGGGTGCGGGGACACTGGACCATTCCCCCTGTTGTGCTGCCAACAGCTCAATGACATGCAGGTCTTCATGGAGCCCATGCCGTTGATGACACGTGAAACCATCTTCAAGGAGAAGAAAAGTGGGCACCTGGGTGGCTTAGTCGGTTAAGCGTCCAACTTCGGCTCAGCTCATGATCTTACGATTCATGGGTTCAAGCCTGGAGTTGGGCTCTGTGGTAACAGCCAGCTCAGAGCCTGGAGCCTGTTTCAGATTCTGTATCTCCCTCTCTCTCTCTCTGACCCTCCCATGCTCATGCTCTCTCTCTCTCTCTCTCTCTCTCTCTCAGAAATAAATAAAACATTTAAAAAAGTTTAAAAAGGAGAAGAAAAGAGTTGCATGAATGTGTTTGTTCATTGTGATGTTATACACAAATACAAAGCATGACGAATGCTGCAGAACATTCTAAGTATTCTTCAGGCAATCGGCCATGGGCATCAAAGGCTCATCACTTTGTCCCCTGTCCCCTACAAGTCACCATGACTAGTGAGGAAAATCAATTGCAGTCATTCACAATATCTCTCAGTCGGCAACAATCTCCTTATAGAATCCTGTTGGCTCCGCCTTCGGGATATTTTCAGTGTATCTTAACAATCTGATGACCACAACCCCAGCCCACGCTGCTGCCATTTATCACCTGTACTTTTGCAGTATTAGCTTCCTGGTCTCCTGATGGATCTTAAGGCCTCCTCCATTGCCCATCTCCCACCGAGTCTTACAGGAGCTGGGGGACATTTGTGCGCGCACACACATGCACATACATGCGCGTGTGCGCGCGCGCACACACACACACACACACACACCCCACAGTTAGGTCATGTTGCTTCTTGGCTTAAGATTCTCCAGTGGCCTCACATCTCCTTGGAGAAAAAGATGGCAGGCCTCCCAGAACCAGGATGGTCTTGCACCAGTCAGTTCTCTGCCACCAGCTCCTCAGTCTCTGTGTCCCCGGCTCCCCGTCCAGCCCTGCTCATTTCTCAGTTCCTCTTCCTGAGGCTACATTCTGCTCTCAGCCTTCTCTCTGGCTGGGATGCTTTCTCCTCAATAAACCCATGTTTTCTTCTCCCCTCCCTTTAGAGCTCTACTCAGATGTCGCTTCATCCAAAGCCTTTCCTGATCGCCTTCATTAACCAGCTTTCTTCCTCTGCCTGGCATGGCTTTACTGCTTAGTTCCCTAGTTTCTTGCCTCTCTGTGTTTGCTCGTGACTACCCTGTGGCCTTGCATCATGAAGCTCCCCGAGAGCAGGGTCCTTGTGAGAGGCGTTACCTCTGCAACCTTCATTTTCAGGCCACGGTAGGTGCTAAATGTTTGCTGCATGAATAGATGAGTGGATTCTTTTTGACTACAGAAAGAAATGTATTTATATGCTAGTGATAAAAACACAAATCACCAGTGGCCGACTTGTGACATGCTTGTGACAGGCCTGGTGACACGCCAGGAGAGCGAAGTAGTTCAGCCTGCGCACTGGCCTCCCATAAAATGCTTTCAAGAATCTGTGGTGCTGGCTCTGTTCCATCAGCAGCTAGTTATGGGAACTCAGGGCTTCCAGGAACCTCTTCGAGAAGCTTCGACTGACGTTTCTTACCCATACAATGCCTGAGGGGTCCAGTGCAGCCACAGTGTCATGGGAACTGAGTATCATTTTTTAAACTATGTCTTATTTACGGAATACTTACTTCCTATTGTCCTGATGAAAAAGTATTCAGCAAAGAAAGATCACTCACTGTGCAATCCCACCGGCCCTGGGAAATGGGGGATGACGGGTACGAGAACAGCAGACAGGGAGTGGAAGGTGACAGAGGGTTGACCCGGAAGCTTCAATGCAAGGAATTTATGCCAAGGAAATACAGTATCACATATCAAGAACAAGGTCTCATCTTTATACACATGACTGTTTTTTTACTGAAACAAACAATGGAACTCTAAAACATGCATTACGAAATTATTTTAAGGCTGGGTACTTAATGTTTAATCATCCAGACCCACAAGGACGAGTATATAAAACAAGCTCAATCATTATTTGGAGAAAAACTATTTAAATGTCTGTGGGTAAAGGGAAGAATAAAGTCCAACACATCCATTAGAAGAAACATCACAGTCATTTATAATATGTGTACAAAATTGCATCACACCGGGAAAAATGCTTACGTGAAATAAAAAAGTGCAGAATACAGAAATGTAAATACTCTCTGATTACAGTTCTGCAATGCGTCTGTGTGTGTGGGCATGTAATGAAGACAATGCACAGAATCAACATATCGTAGAGTGACAAAATAATAGCGCCTTTCCTTTGAACCCATTTTCATGTTCTTTTATTGTTTGCAGTGAAGGATTATAGAAAAAAGGAGGATCCCTTTCAGAACATAGCTTCTCTGCCACGGTGAGGGTCCAGCTGCCGTTATTTGGAGCAAGTCCTGATCGTAAGGAACCTGGACTCTGGCCTCCATCAAGGCTGCCATGTTCTCCCTACGGCTCATCCTTGCCCAGCCATTGACCATGATGCCTATGCTCTCAGCAGGAGCTTGGAAGGAAAGGGGACAGAGCACAAACGGATGAATGAAATCCGGGTGGAGGACATGGAGAGACCTGGGAAAGGAATGAGTCACAGTGAGGAAGAAATGTCAGAGAGGTACAGGGTGGAGAGACAGGTGACAACCAAGACATAGACCTCACCCACCTTGTCATCACCACGGTGATGTCCTCACTGTCCTGCACCGAGCCAGGGGCGCTGCCTGCACGCATGTGACGCTGCCGGCTTTCAGGGGGACGCATTCAGGAGAGGGCTGGGCCCACGCCAGCTTTCCCAAGTTGCTGATTCAGAGAGTTAAGTGACCAGGATTTCATTCTGTCAACCTAGCTGCATGTTCAGAATGTTTTCGTCCATCTGCCTGTTGGAAGACAGTCCCATTGCCTGGGAGCCTTGCTAACGACAGCCATGCATATCTCACAGCTCTGGAGACTGGAAGTCCAAGATCAAGGTGGTCCCAGTGATTCCTTCCAAAGGCACCACCTCCTAACACCACCATCCTGGGGCTTAAGTTTCATCACACAAATTTTGGAAGGACACAAACATTCAGCCTGGAGCACAGAATATTTATACCCCCCACCCCGCACCCCTCAACACACACACAAAAATCCAATTACAATTTGTAATTGTACTTTAAACAAACATTTATCATGCCTTTGCTATTAGAAGCCACATTGTTTTTACTTTAAAAACACTTTGAATTCAAACATACATGAAACATATTTCAAAGGTGACAAAAATAGCTGAAATTAAATTCTTTTTAAATTACTCACAGAAATCATCAAACACGCTTTTCCATTTGATCTTGATCGAACACGAACATGCTTTTCAGAGGGTTCTTATTATCAAAGGGGCAAATATAAATGTATCCATTAATAGAATTTTGTGGATTTGTCAATAGAATGTTGTACATCAACTATTTCGATTGCCTTTTTTAAATTTCTGTGGAAATGTAGGCACAGAGAGGATGAAGCCTGTGCCCGCGCCCCCACTGTCAGAAAGTAGCAGAGAAGCTTCTCCCAGAATTGTAACCGCCAGCAAGCGCTGGCCTCATGTGCTGAGGGCTGTCCTGTGATGCCCAGGGTGAGTCCAGTCAGAGAAAACAAAGGCAGACATGGCGGGAGTGCCTGGGGCTGTCGTAACAAGGTGTCCCACACAGCGGCTATAAACAAAAGAGATTTGTTCTTGCAGGTCTGGAGGTCAGCAACCCGAAATCCAAGTGTCCACAGAGCCATGCTTCCTCCAAAGGATCTTTCCTTGTCTCCTCCAACCCCTCATGGCCCCTGACATCATTGGCTTATAGCTGCATCCCTGCACCCGCTTCCATACAGCCTCCTTCCCTCTGTGTCTCCGTGTTTATCTCTCTGTGCTGCCTTCTATTCTTCTAAGGACAGCGCTCATTGGATTTAGGGCTGACCTGAACGCAGTATGACCGCAGTTTAATTTGGTTACGTCTGTAAAGAGTATATTTCCAACCAAGGTCACAGCGTGAGGTTCAAGGTGAACATTTGGGAAGTCACGGCTCCCCCTGGCACTGTAGAAATGGCCACACAAAAGTAGGAAGCAGTTGGGAAGATGAGAGTCTGAGACGGACCCAGTTAGCACATTAGGGGCTGGGCTGCTGGTTCAAACCGCATTCACAGAACACCACTTTGGAAAGTGCATCTAGGAGCATCAATAATATTCTAAATAGTTGTAACTACAAAGGTATGGCTTCCCTTTGTAAAGACAAATAAGCAAATCAAGCAGGCGGGGACTGTGGAGACACAGGGAGACCCCCTCACATGACGGTTTCACCCTGGGTGGGTCAGACGTGGGTGGCGCCGCTCCTGGACACGGGGGCTCGAATCCAGACCCGCTGGTCACTCGGACTCCTTCGCACAATGGACACGGGCATGTGGTAAGGCGGGGAGCCTGCTGCTGGGAAGTTGGGAATGTCCTGAATCAAAGGGTGCGACGTTGTTTAAGTCTGGACAAAGAAAGAAGAGAGACGGGAACATTTTAGGATGAAGGAATCGGTACCTAAACGCGTGAACAGATTCTGCATTGAGACTTTAAACAGGTTAACAAAACTGGACTGTGCTGAGTCCTATTTAGCTAATACTCTCGTGCTGGGCTCTACATCCGGTTCTGTCACTTCATCACCGTACTTGATCTTTCCAAGCAGATGTTAATAATACACCAGTATATGTACTGAGTTTGAGGACACCGAGACTCAGGGAGGCCCTGTGACCCAGCCCGCCTCCCAAATGTCACCTTTGCACACATGCCTGTTCACATCACCGTAGGAAAGCGTGGATTCTGGGAGACGTGGAGGCCTCCAACGAAGTGGCCTTTGTCAGATGCCATGGGCAGGACTGCTCGTGAGCCCTTGGTCCCCTCTCCTGAGACATCCTGTGTCACCCAGTTCCTGGATGTCTCCTTGTCTGGGCATCACACAGAGGCCTTATGAAATAGAGACGATAAAATAAAGGCTTAAAGTCGCAATTTTTTTTCCTACCTCTTAGACACAGGATTTTTCTTTTTTAAGGTCACAACTCTTTTCAAGAAAACACATGCAAACTTCTACTCCGGAGCTGGGGTGGCCAAACAAAATTCCAGAGTGATTTGTTTCAAAACACTGTTTATCGCTGATCTCTCTCAATTTCTCATTCTTCCCTACTTTCTACTTGAACTTCTAAGTGAAGGGGCTGAATTCCGAATAAAAGGCCTCTTTATCTTGACATATGGCCTGGGCAAGTAAGAGAGAAGCAATATAGCTTAATCATGCTGTAGCAGCCCAAATCCAGACTCTGGCACCGCCTGCCTCTCTTGCTCAAGCACTGTTGATCAAGAATGACAGTCGGGAGATTTGTTCAAGTATCAGAGTTCCTTTCTGCTCTATTTGAAAATAGGGCAATACTTCTTGTGCAATACAAGCTATCCCACCTCAGCGATGACGTGGAGGGGACAGCTCATGACATATCATATTTATACGAAATCATATTCTGTTATTTCCAATTTCCTCAGGAAAACTATCATTAGCAACACCTAATGACCAGCTTGAGGCAAAAACCCATGGTTTTCTCACCTCAAAAAGTCATGATCTGTAGCAGTGACCGGCTGAGAGGAGATTAGCACAAAATAGAGCCCTTGGCCTGGATAGCACCAGGGACAGCCTTCACCCTTCCTGCGCTGATAAGTGATCTGTATGAAGATTTGGCTGGACACGCTGGGCTAGGCCATCTCTGTCTCCCTACCAACCATCTGAAGGCATGCTGGCTCTGGTATTTTATTGCCTACATTAAAATAAGAAAGGCATTCCTTAATTTGGTCTGATTCTAGAAGCATCTTGCCACTGAATGGCTATACAATATCAAATTCCTATATGCAACATCATTTACCTCAGGAGGCTGGAAATATCAAATATACGGTTTCACACAGGAAAAAAAATATCTTTCCTTGAAGGGTTGGCATGTGATCTATGTGGCTTACCTTCTAGAATAGAAGTCAGTAAAAGAGCTTCATATTTTAAAAGAAAATTCATACTTTAAAGAAAGAAAAATAAATCAAGAACAAATGTTGCGAGGGCAGCTAGCAAAAATAAATGATGATTTCCTAATCTCTTGAGTTTTCCATTAGTGAGCATGGGCACAAGAAGCCAGAAAGTATTTTTAAAGAAATGTCATCGCAGGTTTTGCATTCATATTCCTCATTTTGTGCTCCGCCCCCTCACCTGGAAGGAAACGCGGGCACTGGACAGCTGTTGTGGGTGTGGGCACGCACTGTTCCAGCTGCTGCTATGTGCGAAAGAGCCACCTGAGCAAGTCACAGAGGACAGGGCAGGGAGGAAGAGATGCTGTCACAGGGAGGGACCCGCTGTGACGTCCTTGAGGGAAGACGGCCTTGGCTGTGACGTCGAGGCCTCAAAATGCGTGCCCAGCTCAGGGTGGGAGGCCCTTGCAGGCTGATGAGTCACATCTCCATTCAGGGAAAATCTAGTTCCAATAACTGTGGCAGGGACAGTGCCTGACTTATTACCAAGAGCTCTTAGTGGCCTCGACTTCAGCCTGCAGCCTAGGGGTTAAGGGGGAGCTCACTTCAGAGCACTTGGGGAGTGGACACACGGTGTGTCTTTCGTTTAGGGGTGAGGTTCCTATGACTGACCATGCACCTCAGGGCTTGGAAAGGTTTTCTGCCCTTAGCAGCCAATTCCAGGAGGCTGTCATACCCCTGCTTCCAAAGGGAGGTGCCCTCCTCTTGCTAATAGAGGTCTGTGGAGGGCCGGACGGGGGCTGGAGTGGCCAGGGGAACGTTGGGGTGCCTGTTCGTTGGTCTCATGGCTTGCCAGGTGTGGTGGTTTGGGCACATTCTTGACCACTTCTCGCTTACCTTCCCAGCTGTAGAGTCGAGAAAACGACCCCAGCCCGACAGACTGTTGCAAGGCTGGTAAAGGAGGTCTTACAAGGAGGAGCCAAGAAGAGGGACCCAGCCGTGGGGTGCCCCCCAGGGGACCCGGCCACAGGGTGCTCTCCAGGGGACCTGGCCACAGGGTCCTCCCCAGGGAACCTGGCCGCGAGGTGCTCCCCAGGGAATGGAGCCCCTGTTGAACTTCCCTTGGGAATCTGGTCATCCTGGGGTTCTCCGCCACGACACTACCCCGTCCACTGGAATGATGTGTCTGGACAGCTGCCTTGTCCCTCTGGACCGCCATCAACTTGAGGGAGGAAGCCTTGTCTTCACCACAGTCATGAGCCTGTTAGCAGGGGCCAAAGTCAGACGGTCATGACTCGGGCCCCATGGCATCCCGCCCAGCAGTACAGCAGCAGAACTCTGCCACCTGCCGCCCCCGGTCCCTCCCTTTCCACCCACCACCTCAGGGTCAGCCTGGCATGACAGCCCCAAAAATAAAGCTCATCTTCAAGAATCATCTCAAGCATGGCCTCCGACTATGGGAAAGCTGCTTGGACCCCGCCTCCCCTCCCTCCACCCCCTTCCTGCAGCCAGATAGCCTCCCAGGCAGCTGGTCTGGCTTCCCCACCCCTGTGGGTCCCTGTCCAGACCCACTTCACACTGCATGGCAATAACCGGCTCGCCCTTCTGTCACCGTCACCAGGTTGAACGCCATCACGCATGCCCGTTCGTCTTCAGGCTGAGCCCAGTGAGCGCCAGAGCCCAGCCCACCCAGCAGATACATGTGGTCATACAGGACTCCTCTGTCGGGAAGCTGGCCTTTCTTGGGCCACATTCTTAACAGCAAGGAGGGTCCCTGGGGTCACAGCCTCCTTTGTCCAGGAATAACGTCTCTGGTGGGGACACTCGGTGGCTCCTTTAAGGACATCCCTTTACACGCTCCTGTATTCCAGCAAGCCGATGTTGACATTTGTAGCACCTGAGATGTGGCCCCCATCTGCCCACTCGTGGCGGAGAGAGTTTGGGAGTGTAGTTTCACCAGGCGCACCGGCAGACTCTGATGATGCCTGAGAGCAGGCGGGGTCCATGGCTTTAAGGGAGCAATAATCTTCCCATTTGCTAGATCACAGAGTCCCCTGGAATTCCGAAGTCCCTGGAAGCCCATGTTGCTGGAGGGTGGAGGTTGTGTTGACGGAGATGATGTGCAGGAGGCTTACTGGGAAAGGAGTCTGGAACGGGGAAGGGTGGGCACACGTAGGGCTGTGCAGAGGAAGGGGCCAAATGACAGTGGCAGCCACGAGAGAGACTGCAGGTGGCCCCAAGGGCTCTGATGCCGGAATGGGCTTGGGAGGTGTCCCCAGCTGAGGGGAGGAGCTGGACATGTACATCCCGGGGTGGTCACTGAGTGGGTGCAGAGGTATCATTTCCAGTCAGGAGGCTCCCTTCACCCAGGAGAAATTTCTGGAAGGGAACTGGGCTCTTCGGGTCAGTAGCACACAGCCCTGAGCTGAAAGAATGGTTTGTGGGTCCCCATGGAGATCTGGTGCCCCTGCTGGGGACAGCCACACCCAGGAAACCCTTAGGACAACGTGGAGCAGCACACACAGCAATGACCGCCCTGGGAGAATTCGCAGCCATCCCCACATTCTCTACCAGATCCACAAGAACAGAAACAAAAGCCGAACAGTCCCCTGGGCTCTGAGAGGCAACACAAGGAAGAAAGTGTCTGTAACAACACAGCGCACCTGGTCCGCCTCCTCCCTCCTCCCCACATCTTTAAGCCTGGGGACCGATTGCCAACCCTTTGCCCCTGTGATCTGATAACCACTCATTTTTGCTTTTAGTATCGTCCAGTTGTTTGATAGCTGTGAACACCTATCCACTGATTCCATTCACAAGAGGATTCACTGGAAAGGGAACAAAGTACGAAAAGCATCCTTTCCCAGTGTGAAGTCAGGACGTCATTGAGGTGGCCATTCAATATGCATCATGGTCTAACTTGGGACAATTCTTAATTTTTAAATTAATTTGAAAAATGTAAAATAGGAGAAGAATTGACTACCATATCACATTCATTAAAATGCTCCATTCTTTTAAGCACGATTTCCACGGTACGCACACCAAAGTCTCCCTATATGTTTTAATTACATGAGAGCATGTATCTACGGGGAAGACGAGAACATTCTGGGGAGGTGAGGTCGTAAGTTAGGAAGGATGCTCATGTCGTTCTCCAAATAAAAGTCCTCTACAGCACGTCCCTCAGCAGCCAGACACCACGTTGTAAGGACAGCACTCTTTGGTTAAGAAGGCGTCTTTTCTGAGGGGGCCTGGTGAGGACGGGGGTGCCCATGCCACCCCTACCACCTTCTGCAGGCACAGCCACGAGAGGGCCCAGCTGCTCCAGCAGGTTTGGGATCTGCATGTGTTGAACCCCCAGAAGCCATTGATTATTTTAACCGGGCTCAATATGTCTTTGAAAGAGATATCTTAAAAAGCAAAAGAGCTTAAACAAACATGAAAGTAATCTAATTCAGATATAAACATGCAAGTTAATAAGATTACCATGAATTGATCTAAATATTACTTAAAATAATTAGAAATGATTTTTGATGGTGTGCCATTTCAGTCGGGACACTTTTATGTTACATTAGGAGGCCAACGGATTATTGCTTTCTGGAATATTCTCTTGTTGTTTATGACCTTCAAAAGCAGGATCGGTGCTGGCAGACGCATCAATCAAGCGCTCCCCGGGTGATGAATGAGTGGCCTGCATCTGCTGAGGGAGCCACGGGCCTGATACTCTTCACATCGTCTACGTGTGCAAATGGTGCCTTTGTCCTGCTCAGATCACTCACCTTCTGGGGATGTAAACTCACAGAGAGATAATTTCAGAGAAGTATCTCTTTTTTTCCTTTCCCAATCCTACGGCAACGAGATGTGAAAAAGAGAACCGTGTTTTTAATTGGGGAAGCTAGCAAGCTGGGCCTCAACATAAATGTGAGGATTCAGAGACCTGTAGCGTCTGCGCCTCTTGGATCTACCGTCCACAGTCCAGGCCGAGGCCGGGGAGGGGTCCCTGAGAAATACACGCTTTCGTTTTGTTTTTGAGAGAACTCAAACTCTGCCAGCCCTTGAAGCCAGAAGCAGTTGTCTTTGCTGCAGGGCTGCCAGGGAGTCAAAACCAGAGTCTGTGGGACATGTTGTAAACCTGCAGCATTGACTGCTGAGGCTTCTGCGTTCAGCTCTTCCTCAAGGAGACACAGAGCCTTCCGAGCGCTGCTGTGGCTCCCGGTTATAATCACAACACACATCCCACACAGAATGCACTTGACGTTGAAAGCGTTGTCCCACCGATGTGTTAGCATCGTTGCGAATGGCCTGATTATTCATTGTTTTATTTTTCTGCACCTAACTGGAAAGCATGTTTGTTTGTTTTGTTGGGTTTTTTTTAGGACGTAGTGTTATTCATCTTCGTGGTACTAAACATTCAATCCAGAAAAATGACATTATAACTAGCACGTCTGGTTTTTTGTGTGGTTTTTTGGTATGTGTTCTTTTTTAAAAAAATTTTCAGAGAAGGAACAAATTAAGCAGAACAGGTTATGGAAATGTTAAATTTAAAAGTGAATATGACAAACAGAAAATATCGGAGACAGTGTTAGCAATAATAATACAGTGTGTCCTAAGTATCTGATAAAAGGAGGTGTTTTATATTTTTCATACTATGTGCAAACCACAATGTGACGACTACACATGCTTGTGACTTGTTTACGTTGAATGGGGCTCCAGTAGCTCACGTGCGCTGAGCTCTTTACATCTGTCACACAGACACCTGACTTTTGGTCTCATACAGAGTGAGATGGACCCGTTTGGAAGGGTTACCTTGTAACCTGATGAGCTAGCATCAGACTCATGTTTATGTTCTTCCAGGCTAATTTCAAATAACACTATTTTGTTGAAATATTACCTGAACAATAAGCCTAATTGTAGTTGGAAACAAAACATTTTCCAAGTATGAAATTTCAATAAATAATAGGCAGATGTGAAGAAAATGTAAATTGTCATGTCCTAAAAAGCTTTCACTGAAGATAACTCATCAGTTTTTCCTTATCTTTTTCAAGGATTAGATATTGCAAAATGACCTTTAAATCTTTACTGACAGTTACAGTGGATATTGTTCATTCCTTTATGCCTTCTCGTAGACAACAGACTGAAAAAATAGACTTGGATGTCCCTTACAAGCTTGGGAAGCCAGAAAAACCTTCCACCTATGTTGACATTTCACTTGTGCCGAGTCACTCAGTGCGGTCCCCACCCGGACAGAGCAGGGCTGGAGTTGACCAGACACCTTCTCATGGAGAAACAACGTGAGTTCCCAAGTGACAAGGACATCCAAGGTCATACCAGAAGCACATTTTTAAGCACTTCCGTGAAATACGTAAAATGTTATATTTCCTTGCTCTCCTTCCTTTCCCTAATTCTTCTTTCACATTTTTCGTAAAAAGGGCTGTATGCAGGATAAATTGGTAAGAGGTTCCAAAAGCTAATATGTGTTTCCCCCTGAGTAGGAAAAGAAAAGTCTTTCTGTCAGCAAGTCAAATTTTATCTGGCTTTATTTTTTCTTAACCAGCTTTGTTAAAGTATAATACATGTACTAAAAACTATTTGATTTTCAGGAACAGTAAAAAGAGTGTTGACAAGTCTATGTATATGTATACACACACACATATGTATATAGATGTGTATGTATGTGTATATTTCTGCACCACAACACATGATGATGTAGAACATTCCCTTCCACCCAAGAAATAATTTCTGGGCCACTTTTCAGCCAATTTCCTTTTCCAGCGCCAACCCCTGCTAACCACTAATGCGTTCCCTTCACTGTAGTTTTAACACGGTTAGACGTTCACGTAAATGAATCATACAGTGTGTTTTGTCCTAGTGGATCATAATTGTGGCACAAGCCCAGCACTTCACACATTGTAATCCTTGCAAGGCTCTGTCTAAAAAGTGAAGATTTCCTCAAAGTCAATCAGCTGTGCACGCCCCCACACCCTCAAGCACATCCGCGGTGTGGGTTTTATCCTGCGGTATGAACTCAGCCTTCCCCATCACTCAGCTAAACATCCTTCGGCCTCAGGACACGAAATACTCAATCTGTTGCAGCAACTCTCACTGACCAGTCTCTGGAGTATGGGTGCACATCTTACTCTTGGGTAATGTGTGTCTTCATTAAACCCAACATGGCAGAAGCCCGTGATGACCCCAGCAGTGAGAAAGGATGTGTTCTTTTAATCTTCCAACGTCGTGGACAGTCTGATGGCATCGGACCACGGGAGTTCAGGAGCCATATGCGAAGCCAGGAGGAATGAGGAACCCTCACCTGCAACTAACTCATGGGCCAACACCTGGGATGCGAGGTGCTGGCTCCGAGCACAGGGGTAATGAGGGAGACGCCAGCAGCATATGAACGCCTCGTATGATGTGAAAACCAGTCCATTTACAAAGAGCCTTTCCTCAGGTGCCTCATGTGTCAATGTTCAATAGACAGAATATGGTCTTATGACAACATTTTATCAAGACTTTTAGGTAATATTTGACAAATTAATCAATGTGGGTGTTGTCAGGCAGTACTTTCTATCAATATTAAACAGCAAGAAGTACAGAACTTTGACATTTGCTTTTGAGGTTCTGGTGACACAAGGCAATTATAACAAGTGGATGCTTTAAAAATATTCCTGCAGAAATGAATAAAAGGGAGATGAAAAGTATAAGCTGTAATTGGAAATGGGCTCCCTTTCTAAGAAAAGATGAAAAGAAAAACAGAAATAAACAGAAAAGTTGACATGCGGTAATTGGAGTTGTCATATTTCATCCCAAGTAATTAAAGGCGAAGCCCATTTCTAAAATTGTATTGTTTAATTATAAAAGTAAATAAATATAATTAAAAAGTTAGATATTGTTGGATTTACTGCCAGCAAAGCACTGAAATATGTCAAATAATATTTTGAAGATAGTCTTTGTCATTTCAAATGACTAAGAGGCAGCCCTGTCACCACGAATGATGAAAATAACCAAGATATTGCAATAATTACCTTCTACTATTTATTCTTGTGCTGTGTGAATGTAAACAAAAAGAAAATGCCTTCTCCTATTTAGTCTAAAAATACATATCACCCACCTGTCAGAAAAGGTACAGTTGAGCATCTGAAGAGAAATGTATTATTTTGGAGGCTAGGAATTTGCCTCCAGGTGGAAATGATAGGCCCTGCAAATAGCTCACGGAAATCTTGCACAGAAATTTCATAAACATTTCCATGCTTAATGTGACTGCTTTGCCTCCAGAGTAGATGAAAGTTCCTGCCATAACCAGATCTATTGTCCCCATTATTAATTAAGTAACACTAAGCAAAATAACTGGCATATGTTGCAATGGATTTTTCGATTTTAGAATGATGCGGAAAATGCAGTGAGCTCTGCATGCCAACAGTCTGCTCTGGGTTGGTTCCCCACCTCCGGATCCAAAACCAGGGACCAGGGACATCAGGGCGATCATTCCCTCCCCTGTGAGAAGACTTACCAGCCCTTGAGCAGGTCGGGTCTAGAACCCCTGTGTGCCTCTCAGACATCCCCCATGAAGACTCTGGGCCCGTGTTCCATCCCCAGGCATGGCGGGCAGGAGACTGAACAGCACGCTCAGATGACTGCCACGTGCAGCCCAGCCACGTGTCAGAGGAGGGAGGGCTGCCGCTGTTGACATTATTGTCCCATGTTTCTAGAGGCCAGAAGTCCAAGGGCAAGATTCTTGCTGATTCAATTTCTAGTGAGGGGCCTCTTGGCTTTCAGAAGGGTGGCTCCTTGCCGCACACTCACATGGCCTTCGAAACTGGCCTTCTACTAGGTGCTGGGGGAGGAGCTGTCTGGTGTCTCTTCTTATAAGGACACTAATCCTATCGCATTAAGGCCCCACCCCTGTGACCTCATTTAGGCTTATTTACTTCCTTAAAGGCCACTCTCCAAATGCAGCCAGGAGTGAGGGCTCCAACATACGAATTTTTGGGGGTGGGAGGAACAAACATTCAATCCTTCACATTTCATCCACAAATTTAGGTCCTTGTTTCTTGCAAAATAGGCTCACTCATCTCAATAGCCCCAAAGTCTTGTAGGATCAGTTGAGAAGCCTAAAGTCCAAAGTCTCATCTAAATATCAGCTGCATCACAGGTGATATTCATCCTGAGGCAAAATTTCCCTCCAGCCGTGACCTCGTGACAGCCGATGAGTTCTGTGCTCTGTGACACAGTGCGGGAGACACACAGGATGAACATTCTAGTTTCTAAGAGAGAAACTGGAAGGATGAAACATAGGTCCCCAGCTACGCCAGATGCCAGCAAGGGACACTCCTTTTAGAGCCTTAGACTCAAGAAGAACCCTCTTTGGATTGATGTTCTCCCCTCCCCCGGGTCTGCTGGGACAGAAGCGCTATTCTCCTGGCTCCAGGAGAAGGTCCTCCCCTAAGGCTCTGGGCAGGGGCACCACGCCACTGAAGCCGAAAAGGCAGCCCCAGCCTTTGGAAGCCAGCAGGGACCTGCCCTGTCCCTGGGTCTGCGGTGGGGACAGCAGCCCTGAGGGTCTCCTACTTGCCTTTGGTCACTCTTCCCTTTTCTTAAAGGGTAGCAGGAGGAGACAGCGGGGTGCCTATCAGCTCGACCCGTAGCATCCCAGCCGTGTCGAAGCTTTCCTCTGACACTGGTCCTGTCTCTGCCCGTGGGACCCTGTCTCCATCCCAGCCTCTGCCGAGGGAGCCCACGGAACCCAGCAGTGGTGCCCTTGATGCACGCTCAGCCATATGCCCCGTGTTCTCTTGAGGGAAAATCCCCTCATTTGTTTTTCCAAGATGGGCATGCTGGGAATTTTCAGAATCTCTGAGTTCTGCTTCTTTGCGCTTGACAAGGGGAAACCAACCTGCTTCTTCAACATTGTGCTTGGAAATGGCCTCAGCTTAATTTCCAATTTCATCATTCGCAATTCTACCTTCTGCAAAACTCTCATCGGCGATCCAGCCAAGCTCTTCATCACTTTGTGACCAGGACTGCCTTTCCTCCAGCCTTCAGTGACTTGCTCCTCTTTCCACATGCCTCATGTGATAATGGAGACCAAGAAACCCCAAGATCTGTAGCCTGCAACTTGGAGAGTGAGAAGAGCCAGCAGTGTGGCCCTAGTTAGTGTGAGAGCTACCATGAGCCTCGATGCCCAGGAAGTTTCCATGTTTCAGTCAGAGGCCAAAGGGAAGGAGAAAGAATGTTCCAGCTTAAAGCAAAGAAGAAGTTCCTCTTGTTTAGGGGAAGGTCGGGGTTTTTCTTTTATTCTGGTCTTCTGGTCTTCGACTGATTAGATGCAGCCCACCTACATTAGTGGGCAATCTGCTCAGTCAGTCAATTTACATGTTATATTCATCCAAAAGTACCAGCCTCACTGAAACATGCAGAATAACATTTTATCAAAGACCTGGGCACCTTCTAGTACATCCAGTGGACACACAAAATTAACCATCACACCATCTTCAGCAGAACATGAGCCAGCCAGCTGAAGCTGAGTTGGGGCTCAGGGGACCCAGGGGCTGGGAATGCCACCTTGCCCCTCACAGTGTTCGAATGTACAGTTTAGATCCAGTTTTGTGCCCTGAGAAATAAGCTCAGCAGGTGCCTTCTGATTGAACCTTTTCCAGACATTTGATATGTTTACTTCTCTAAAGAAATGAACTAAGGTTTGGAATTCACACTGAAATATGGATGTTATATAAGCCACACATTTATGTTTAGTTTAAGTGTGTCCTGTGCAATACCAGGAATATACGTATACTGAATACTAGTTGTTTATCTCAAATTTGGATTTAGCTGGTTCACCTTTATTTTTATTTGCTAAATACAGAAAACTGAGTTTTATTTTTTGGAAGGCTTTTTAGATTACTTTTCTAAATAGTGTTTTTATGTAAGATGGATAGGAGAGAAAGGAGTGGATTTTGAAGAGACTATTTGGAAAATGAGGACTGGTTACCACAGAAAACTCAGTTTAAAAGACATTGGTCCAAGTATATTAAGTGCATGGAGCAAATTCCAAAGATAAATACACATAAATATTTCTAAAAAGAAAACTAAAACAGAGAACTTTTCCATCCAAAGCTGTTCTAACCTATATTTAAATAGACTTTTTCTCAGAAAAATTATAAAACAACACAACTATTACATAGTATCAAATGTTTTATACCTTGAATATATTTAAAAAATGATATAGTATAACATCCCATAATATGAAGGGGGAAATGAAGTTCAGAAATAGCAGAAAAGCTAAATCAGAAGGTCACAACAAAAATCATCCAGATCAAAAATAGGCAAATCCTTATTTAACTTTCACCTGCTTATTCAATTTAGGTGAGTCCCTTGTCTGTTATATCAATTATACACTTTTCAGTACAAAGCTTCATTTATTAAAGTTTTATCTATCTATGTCTATCATCTGTCTATCTATCTCTCTATCTCTCTATCTCTCTCTATCTTTTTTTTTTCTCTCTCCAAACACCAGGAACGTATAAATGTAAGATCCTGTTCTATCAGTATTCTCCTTGGGGTACAGCTCAGAGTAGAGCATTCGACTCCTTAGATAATTTAAATATCCAAATTTTTGGTCCGTGCCCATGGATTCATTTCAAAAGCTTTTATCCCTATCTTCCTTAGTGACACTCATTGTTTTCCACCCTAGATGACCTTTGACACAAATTTGGAGAAAAAAAAACAACTCTCTAGAAAAAGCCCTGGAGGAATCATTCATTCTTAATGCATCTAATTACTACCTAGGAAACATGAGCAACATTATGCAGAAATTAAAATGAAAACCAACCTATGTACTGTTTCAGCTCAGTTATCTCCTAATTATATTAGGTTAGAACGTAAATACCTTCTAGCAAGAAATTTGGAAACTGTGACGTTTTGTCAAAAAATAAATCAACTAAACACGGTGCATCATCATTTCATCTAGTTAAGTGCCTCTTGTCGGCTTTATTCACACCTTGTATCTACTGGGATTTCTGTATATTTCTCCCAAATTCAAAACATCTCTCTAAATTAGATGTATTTTTCTCCCTGATCATCTAAATGGATGAATGAATAAATTAAAGGTTATTCAAACTGGTGTATAGCATCATGAGGACGAAGGGCTAACATGCTCGAACACACAGCCTTCCTCTTAGTGCTGAAAACTGCAGCAGTATACGGTCAGCAGGTTTATTTGGGGAGATGACCATGATTGCGATGTACTGATTGTTTTTCTGCACAAGTAAATAATATCATAAAATGGATGGTTTCTTGACAATCCTGTTTACCATGATATGTTCTTCAACTGGAAGATTTGAAATAACGTGGTGAACAGAATGGCAGAATACTGCTCTAAACATTTTGTGTTTAATAGGAATCTTAATGGTCAATTTGTTGAGCCTCTTCATATCTTCCCATGTATTTCAGCATCTTATTATATCTTTATCTCAAATTATACATATTTTAATGACCACACACAGAAGCAAGCACACATAGATCTTAACAGTGCTCCCAGATGTCCATCCGATCCCCGAATGGGTCTAAGACTGAAGTGGAAAGAGAGGTTGGAGGAAGGGAGGTCAGTCCCTAGCTGCACGGTGCCCCAGCCACACACTGCACCTGTTCATACGTGAAGAGATGCCAACTTCATGTCCTCACTGGGTCTCCGTGTTTGTTCCACGTGCCCCAGCCCAGCTCAGAGCCAGGTATGTTTGACTTTTGTTACTCTCAGCCCTCAGGGCCTGCTGACATCCGATTAGATCGAACAGAAAAGCCACACCAGCTGTCTCTACAACAGCTGAGTGCCTTTCTCCTTTTTATAAAAAATCTTCCCCAAGTATTCATTCATTTTTTTTCATTCTGCAAATATTTCTGGAGCCCCTTCCAGGCAGCAGGTCCTCTGGAATGCATCAGTGACCACAGCGGGACAAGGTTTCTGCCCTCAGTGGGTCTGCATCCCCCTTGGGAATCCAAGGGGAAGTCACGGGTTTGCATAAAGGTGAGCCACAATTTGACTCATATTTTATTAGGCTCATTCTGGATGCCATCTTGAGAATAGCCTCCAAAGAGCAAAGGCAGAAGCCAGGGGAATAAATACAAAGTACTAGAATAATCCAGGCACAGTGCAAGGGAGGCTCAGCCTAGGGTCCTGGCAATGGCAGAGACCAACAGGTGGCAGCTGCATATATTTTAAAAGTAGCTCCAGCAAAATTTCCAGAAGTCCTGCGTGTAGATTGTGGAAGAAGAGATAGAATCAAGATTGGCTTCAGGAGTTTGGGTCTGGAAAAATGTGAGGACATTGAGTGTTTGTCATCCTGCCTTCCTTGATCCTGACTCCTCAGTCCCATGAAGCCTCTGGTGACATTGCGGCTTTCAGTTACTTTTCTCGTATTCCCAGGGGCTGACTATTTCTAGGACTCGGCCTTGTTTGCTCACTGGCTCCTGACTCTGTGACCTTCAGGACCATCTTTGCTTCCTTCATCCACTTCTCATCCAGTCACTCAGTCTTCTGGACCACACATGTCCATGTCCATGACCTGGTTTGATGGCCACCTTTGCACATCACATGTGGTGGGCTTTGCCTGCTATTGGTTTTACAAACTCTAGACAACGCACAGGGGTTGCTAGACATCTTCTGCACAATATGCGACATTTGCAAAAGAAAATATTTAAGTCCAAGGATGATTCAGGATTCTTGTTAGAAAGTGGAAACCTATTTTTGACACAATTCTTCTGGTATGTTTTCTGACAGTTACTGGTCCAGCTATATGACGTTCCCCTGGAAGTTTCAGAGCATTACCATTAAATTTTCTCTGTCTGATGGCAGAGCTGTTTAGAAGAATGAAAATATAGTTCCTCCCATTATGCCAAGACCTCACTTGACTGGCATTTTCCACTGAGGCTCTGTCTGCACAAAGCCAAAATCACCCTTGCGGTCAGTCGAGGAAGCTCAAACCAATCAGGCAAGTCAGATATTCGGTGAAGGCACTGAACAGAATCTGCTGTTTTGGAGGCACATAGAAAGTTCTGGGTTCTCTACATTCTTTTCAAGCAATGGCAATGGTAACAGACCCTTGCTCAAGGGACGGGTGTTGGCTGCAACCCCGTTGATATGGAGCTCAAGCTTCTCCTCCCTAAGGAGTGAACTAACAAATGGTGTCAACCGTCTTCTTCCAGGCCATTTTCTTGGGTGCACACGTGGCTAGTACTCAAGGGACCTTGTTGTAATGACCCTTGGGGAGGGAGAAGAGGGACCATGTTAGCACTGAATCACATAGCACTTTGCTTTCCTTAGCGTTGGTCTTGCTGTGTCCCAGCACCTAACTGGGAGTCAAGCCCACGTTCTTGCCCCACAACTCAACTGAATTAAAGACAGATGGTCTGTAAGTAGGAATTTTGCACCATAATTGCTTTCTTTCTTACTGAGTTTGTTAGAGATCTTGTCATTAAGCCTTTCTGTTTTTGGGAAGTCCCACTTGTGTTGACATGGTTTATAGGTTATTCTGGAACTTATGTTCACCCATATGGGTCTCACTAAAATTAAGCTATTCAAGGCTTTACATGCAAAACTCAGTTTTTAATAGGAGCTGACCAGAGTGTGGTCTCTTTTCTTTTATGTCTTCCTAGGTGACGGGGTAGCCTAGGAACGAGCTAACCACATGAGATCAGCATGGCTAACAGAGGATGAGTGTGGATAGAAGCTGGCGCCAGGCTCTCACCGTGAACTCGGAGGTGCTGGGTGGGCGCACAGCACATCTCCTCTCCTCGGCTGGATTGACGGCTCAGAACGGGGACACTCTCCTGTAATTGTGTGCCATTCGAACCTTTAGCTCTCCCTGATGGCACTGTATGTGTTGCGCTGTCAGGATTGTTTTGTTTGGCTGACGACTATGATGATTTGTTGTCCTTTAAAAGTCTTGAGAAAAGTCACCTGAATGACACTCTGCCTTAGAAATTTGGCTTTGGTTCAAGACAGTCTCAGGGAATTTGCCACTGTGTGCCAAGAGGTTTTTAAAAGATCTATTTTTTTATGTAAGGTCATAGGCAGATCTTAATTTTTTTAATGTTTATTTATTTTGAGAGAGAGAAAGAGATAGAGTGTGAGCAGGGGAGGGGCCCAGAGAGAGGGAGACACAGAATCCGAAGCAGCTCCAGGCTCCTAGCGGCCAAGGGGCTCAAACTCAAACCCTGAGATCATGATCTGAGCCCAAGTCAGACACTTAACCGACTGAGCCTCCCAGGCACCCCAGGCCTTAACTAGATCTTAATTATACTCCTAAGGAAGCAACCAGGTGACAGAAATGTAAACCTATGCCTGACGATAATTTTAATACTGGGTCATGTTAAACTCATGCTTTAGAATCTTCCACGTTCTCTTTCCCACACTGTTCCACTAGATGGTCAGAAAACCCTGTGAGATCATCAAGGACAGCAGCCACCCTCCTGCACTCTTTTCTGAGAAAATGGAGACCACACAAGGCTGGACAGCTGTTCCAGAACCCAGGCACCTGTGTGCAAATCTCCCCACTGGACAGCAGGAGGGTTTCCCTCCCACGTGATATCAAAAGAAACATCTCACCCAGTAGAGTTCATTTTAATAAGTTACAAAATGTACTAGTTACAAAAATGTATTCATTCCAATATTGGGACCCTATACTGGCATTGACCCGGGCCCATGTATGAGGCGTCCTAGGCTCTAGGGGAAAGAATATAGCATGCATCACATTGTACGTGTGCGATTTGAGTTGACAGGCTGTATAACGCACTAAGAAGTGTGGAGAGGTGTGTGAGGGTTTGCTTTATTCCTTCAAAATAAATTAAATACAGATTTCCTCTTTCAAACCAACTCATCACATTTGCAAAGTTCCTATAACGTGCAGATTTTGTTCTAAACATTACTTTCGTCTCCGAGTTCCGTATGCAATTGTACATTATCAATTATTCTCGGGAGACACTTCGGTGCCTTCTACCAGAAGATAAGATCGCTTTTCTGTCTCAACAAAGGAGTCGAGTGGTAACTAGCACACATTTTCCCAGCTGAGAAACTGAGGGCTGTTTATCTAGGGATTGGGGGTGGGGTGGGGTGGGGCGAATGCACCGCACTTATCTGTAAAGTATCTCACAGAGGCACCCACCGGGTCCTTCACAAAACGAGGCAGGGCTGGAAACTGGGGAGAAAGCCTCTAATAAAATACCCACCACCATATTTTTCCTTGACTCACATATAGTAATTTGATACAATTAGTACTATCTGCTTGACGAGGTCAATTTAGAAAAGCCTTGCACTCTTGAATGGGCTCCAAGGCATTTATATTCTTTCCTCGTGCTTCGTAATTGTTTACCTAATTTAACGTGCTTTCTGTGCATTTGTCAGGAGAATATTAATGTTTTACTTTACGATTTCCACCACCTTCCTAATCACTGCCTTCTTGTTATTCCTGTTTAGTGTAACATCACCTCCAAGCACAAGCAATGAAACGGGTTTAGGGGGAGAAAAAAAGTAAGTCCTGTATTATATCACCGTCTGGGGAGCCTGATGGTTTCTGCTGTGTTAATTTACACTAAAATCCATGACCCGGGAGCCTGATTGATTGCCAAGGGCAGGAATCCAGCCCCTGGCCTAGTTTATTTTGTGAACTGTAGCCTGAGATATCGCTGCAAGCCACAATGATATTGATTTGATATACACTAGATGGCTCTTTATGCTCTTTGGGAAATTTATTGTGCCGAGTCAGAACCCCGGCAGCCGGGGAGAAGCCGCTCTTTAAATTGAAGAGGGCTCTCATGGGTTGACCCCTGGGCCACTCGGGTTACCGAGTGGCCTGGGCGAGGCTAGGTCGGAGCAGGCCCCGGGGACCGGCGCTCATCAGTTTTGAATGTCAAATCCCTTCAGAGGACCTGAGTTATTGCTAATAGGAACTTGCTTGGGTCTATGACATTTGGATGCCCTATAAGTTAAACATCATAACACTTTCTTCATGTCAGAGTCTTTTAAATTATGGCTGAGCACACCACCTTTGCTCTTGGCCGCTTAGCAGCAGTCTCTGCTGTGCCATGTAGGCCGACCTGCCTCCGAGGTAGGAGATCAGCACAGCTATTATCGGCCCAAGAGCTGCAACCGCACGGATCTCCCCGCGCCTATAAATTAGTAGGCTTGTCATGGGAGCCCCAATTGCAAGAACATTGTTGCCATCTTGTTTCTGCACAATCAAAGCCCAGTGGCCTTTGGCAACCCGCACAATAAAAGTTAGGATGCAATTCTGATCTTGATAGCTTTTACTGTTTCTTGGGGGAAGCTAGGCTTGTGCCGGATGAAAGACGAGCAGGGAGAGAAAACATCACTCTTCATGGGCGTCTTATGCATGAAACAGAAAAGAAATTGTGTTTTGTTAGAAGCATTTGCAGCCATCTCTCCTCTTACGGAGGGCTGCCGTGTTTATAATTTCTAATTTCTGCTGAAAGATGTTATTCCATAACGGACCATTGTCACACTGGTAACAGATGACTTGATCTATCTCAATTGGCTTATTGTGATAAATTCTGAGTTTGAAGCTGCCGGCATGCCACGAGCATCATTTTACTCAAGTTCTGGAAACAGACTCATGATTCTGGCAAATCGTATTTCCAGGACGGAGCTTTAGAAAGACAGCCCAGACTGTCTGTCGGAAATGTCCGACCGCCGGGGACTGCAGACATTAAAATCTAGAGCTGCACTGAATTGTTCCTAACAGTGGATTATATTTTATTGGAAGCCATGTGGCCTTCTGTGTTGAAGGGGATACTGAGTGGCTTAATAACAGGGCACCTATGCTAACACATGAGAGCAAAACAACACAATTGCATGGGAGACTCCGTTTATTCCATCCTTCATCGGCTTATGTATTGTGATTTTAAAGGTCCTGAAAAATGGCTTTCTGAAAGCATTGTTCAGGCAGGGGCTGGCGGCAGAAGGTGACAGGGATGAAGATGCACGCTTGTCGAGATGAGCACGGGATGGTGTGCAGAGGTGTTGTCACTACGTTGTACACCTGAAACTAATATCACACTGTATTCCAGCCAGTTAGACTTGAAATAAAAACTTGGAGGGAATAAATAAAAATAAAAATAGAAGCACTGTTCACAGTACTTGGCCAAGATGCATGGAAACTTCCTATAAGTAGGCTCTTTACTGGATGTCTTGAGGAGCTACACCGATCTTAGCTAGGTGGAAGAAGAGAGAGTTTCACATACGACCATTAAGAAGCAGGAAGTGAGGCAGGAAGGTCCACAGCACCAGCGGCGGGGAATTAATGTTGATGGGGAACACGGCATGTGACAGACGGACGGGGCCGCCTGGCAGTGTAACAGCCCAGTTCCAGGGCTCTGAGCTGGCGAGCAAGGGGCCAGTCCTGAGCACGCCTCTGCCTGCTTCAGTTTCTTTTTCCTTGTGAGTCAATTGAAGTGAATAGTGAGCTTCAAAGGGTAGATGTGAAGGTGAAATGCGATAAAATACACAAAGGTCTAAGTCGGCTACAGACGTGTTACTAATGGTTAGGAACACAGCCCTCTGTGAATCGGCTCGAGTCACCCTTTCAACACAGCACTGACGGAGTGGCTTGAAGGACAGACCTTTATTGTCTCACAGCTCTGGAGGCTGGAGGTCTGACTTCAGGTTGTCAGCAGGGTAGCTGGGTCGGAGGCCTCTCTCTCTGATTTGTACGTGCCTTCTTCTTCCCATGTCCTCACATGGGTGACCGTCTTTGTGGGTCTGTGTCCGGATGTCTCCTTTCTCCAAGGACACCAGTCAGATTGGAAGAGGGCCCTCCGGGATGGCTCCATTTTACCTTCATCACCTCGGGAAAGTCCTTATCTCCAAATGCATTGATATTGATGTGCTGGGGGTAAGGACTCCAAATACAGATTTGGAGAGGGATACAGATTAGTCCATAAGCAGTTCTTTCCGATGATGTGGCACGTGCCCCCAGGCTGTGACCATGTCTCATTTCTTCTGCTCTATCTCGCTGATATTGCTGTGGAGAGATCTCATATTGCTCAATGAGCCCATGGATGTGTAGAAGACACTGGGAACACACATGGGTAAAAAGAGAAAATGGAACTGATAGGATCTATCATTCTACCTCTCAGAAAAACATTGTGTTCAAACTTTGATGTATCTGCTCCCCTTGGCATATATGCGTATGTAAATAGACTCTAACAAAGATGGAATTATACTCTTTAGAACCTGTTTCATTTTACTTAACAGATTATTAACATTATTCAGTGCCGCTGCAAATGGAGCCGCCTCGCCATTCATAATAACGAGAGAACATGTTACCTTATAGAGAAATCGTCATTTATTTATACAGTCTCGTAATTTTAAACACTTAACGTGTCTCCTTATTTTGCTCACGTCAACCTTGTTGCGAGGCTCTGTCTCTTATATGTGCTCAGTCGTTCTCTTAGGCTGTTCCTCTGGGGTTTTAACCCCATAAAGACAAGGACTGTACCTAGCTTAGAGAATGATGTATTGCACCGTGCGTGGAAGGCACTTAACGACACACTCCCGCAGGGCAGGAGCTTATATTCCAGAAGGAAGACGAAGGCAAGAGACCAGCCCTTGCCTGGTCCTCCCACAGGCTGCTTGGGGGCAGGGCGAGGCGCCGGGGGAAGGGCCTGATAGACAGACAGAGCTCACAGCTCAGATCACAGGCAGCCTGGACCCAACACAGAGGATACCAAAGACCTCCTTGCATCATGTTCATGCACCAGCAAGCTCAATGGATAGTGAAGCGCTTTCTGCTGAGCGGTAGACTTTGGGCTCCCATGGGGCTTCCTTTGAAACAACTACATATATGAAGGTATTACTTGAGATATTTGGTAAGTATTGAAATGTTTTTAAAAGGTCAACTCTCGTCTGTTTTCCCAGAGCTGGAAATATTTATAAAAGCAATGCGGTTTATTAGTCTTTTGAAACACATCAAATAATTATCCCATCTGAGTTTCCAGACTTACAATATAGTTTTATTGAATTTCCATTGAAAGAACTATTATTCCAAATTTAGTAGGCACATTTATTTTTCCAGTTAAATCAGCAATGTTGTCTGTTTACAAGTTCATGAGGGCTAAAAGGGATAAGTCAGACCCTAGAACCTGAGGGACCTCAGAAATCCCCTTTCTCATCTTGATAAGACCAATGCCTGGAAAACAGTCTCTGTGCTTGAGCTATCATATGTGACAGTTAATCCAATACACACCAAACTCTATGGTTTAATCCAAAAGAGTCCAAAAGGATGTGGTTAGACAGTCACCAAGATGCCCTGAGGAATAACTACCTTCTAAAAGTGTTCATTTTAAAGAGTCCTGAAACCTAAGTGTATTTTCATTCATTTTTTTTCTAACAGAATGAACACTTCAAATCTTTGAATTTTGAGGTTTATTTATTTTTATGAAGGTGTACAGGGGGCGTCTGGGTGGCTCAGTCAGTTAAGTATCTGACTTTGGCTCAGGTCATGACCTCACGGCTCATGAGTTCAAGCCTCATGTCGGGCTCTGTGCTGACAGCTGGGAGCCTGGAGCTGCTTCAGATTCTGTGTCTCCCTCTCTCTCTGCCTCTCCCCGGCTCATGCTCTATCTCTCTCTCTCTTTCAAAAATAAACATTAGAATACTTTTTTCTAAATAAAAGGAAGGTGTGTAATTGAAAATATACTTTGATTGGCAGGAATGCATGAATGTCTCAGCTGTGACTTGGTTGCCACAGAGCACTTGCCTGGACGGGACAGCTGAAGCATGCTGGTCAGTGGGGACATTGTGCCCACAGGCTCTGTCTGGGCTCGACTGAACACGCCTGGGATCTCTCCCATGTCGGCTGTCTGG
The DNA here is from genome assembly GCF_008692635.1 of Crocuta crocuta. Classification (NCBI taxonomy): domain Eukaryota; kingdom Metazoa; phylum Chordata; class Mammalia; order Carnivora; family Hyaenidae; genus Crocuta; species Crocuta crocuta. The sequence continues at coordinate 8,745,966 of NW_027551559.1, forward strand.
GTGCTGGGGAGGTTCATGCATTTCCCAGAACCTGTGCTGAATTGTTTTCCTACCATCTACTGTCCGAAATTAACTGAGTCGTTATAGGTTGAGTATCTTGCATATAACTGAGTCTGTTTCTATCTTTGGTCTTCCCCACACTGCCAAGAACTATAAACCCAAATGCAATTTATATAACCTGAAAACCTTGAGTTCTAGTGATTATGATACATAGATATGTATATGCGTGACTATATACACCTAATCACTCAAAAACATGTGGCTACGGACAACATATGCTTATCAACTAGCTGTAATCCCTCTTCCTCAATGGTGACAACCTCATTGATTTTAGGACCCAGCAAGATGTTCTCCAGCTAATATTGGCAGACAAGAAGTAAGAAATGGAAAGGTAGTAGATGGCCTCAGCCATCCCAAGGACACACAGACCCTGACTGAGAGCACGGCCCGATGCTGAGTCTTTCTAAAAGAAGGAGAGGCTGAGAATCCCAGGACTCGTGCTGGATGTCCATGAAGTGCCTGACAGAACCCTCGGAATTAAAGTAGAAGAAGGTGTTTTAAGACAGGAACGTGCCTTGAGATCAGGAGGCTAGAATCCGAGAGAGGAAGTTAGTTGATGGAGGTCACACATGTAATAACCAGCAAAATCCAAACTAGAATCCAGCTTGCTTAATCCAGTACAGCCTGATGCTATAGACGTGGTCAGCGGATGGACGGGATAACAACTGATGTCACACAGAGAGAGAGGTATGTGCTGAGGACCTTGGTTGTGAGTCTTTTCCATTGTTATTACCAGACGACTCTCCCTATGATCCCTATTAGCCAGTGCACTATGCCCCGTGTAGGTGAGAAGGGTCCCTAAGTTTCCGGGGACCCTCCACAAGCAACCTCGGTGGGGGCCATGCCTATAGGTCCTGTGCGTTGCTGGATGTCAGAGTCCACAGGCTTTGCACTGGGTCGGTTGCCCCTGTTGGAAAGTTTGGAAGCAGAAAAGTTCCTTGGAGGATGAGAAATGGAAATCCAGCTAAGGAAAGGAAAACAGAGAAAACGAGGTGGAATATAGACCGTGACAATACAGTTTCCACCTGAAGGCAGTGGTGTGGGTTGAGGGTGCTCCCAGAAGTCCCCAAATCAACAAACATACACGGAGATGTGATTAGAACCACATGCTGTCATGGATGAGAACGAGGGGCATGTTACTCAATCATGACCAATTCCATCATCGTAGACAGAAAGACAGATGTTTGCCAAGACATCGAGCATCCTGTTAGTGGGAACATCCGTTTCATCCGGCACCGGCATTCTTTGAGATCGGGGATTGATAAGCCCCCTGGGAATGCTGATTCATTCTGGATGTGGCGTGGATTCTGGGAACATGTATGTGTAGAAAGCTTCCCAGGTAATTCAAAGCACACCCCAATGGAGAAATAATTTTCTAAGTTATGACTTAAAGTCACCTAAAATGTTAAGTTTCACGAGATACTAGTCTTAGTCTGTTCAGGCTGCTGTAACAAAATACCAACCGACTGGGTAGCTGATAGACAGAAATTTATTCCAGACAAGTCTGGAGGATGGGAAATCCAAGGTCAAGGCCCCAGGATGGCTGAGTGAGGTCTCTCTTTTTGGTTCACAGCCAGCGCCTCTCCAGGGTGTCCTCACATGGGGGAGGGGCAAGGGAGCTCTGTGAGGTGCTTTATAAGGGCAGGGATGCCGTTCATGACAGCTCATCATGACCTAATGGGCTTGTAATGGCTTCACCTTCTGATACCATTCTCTTTGGGGGTCAGGATTTCAATATATAAAATTTGGAAGTCCACAAACTTTCAGACCATAGCATTACTCTTATGTGTAAAATATAAATTCTAACTGAAGCATTGTCGTGAGGACCGTTGAGGAAGCACTTTAGGGCTCAGACACCTGCTACCCATCGGGAGTATGGCCGCTGCTTCCTCTGCAGCCACAGCCACACAATGGACCCCAGCAGTCTCTGACATGGCCCAGGGGTGGGAGAGGCCTGGAGTTTGAGCAGAGGTGGTCTCTGGGGAGCCCCATATTCAAACCCTGCTCTCCTGCAGGAAGCAGTGAGTAAACCGCTCTATCCCCAGGTCCCACCCTATAAGGACAGAGTGTACGGGAGGGCGTGACATTTGAGCTTGTCAGATACATAAGGCAGTGGCGAGTCCCTGAAAGAAAAGCCAAACGGAGATGTTGATATTTTGGACGAAAAGATGAAATGGACCAATTGGACACAGAGTTGAAGGAGGAGGCCAGAAAGGTGACTCAGGGAATCCCATGCTTTGGGGGGGTCTGAAAGGTCAGCACCTCTGATCACGAGGTCCCAGGAGACAGCACGATTTGAGGGCTGGGGGTGGCTTGCCTTCCAAAGAGCCAAATCTCCTGTGGGAACTGACAACATGGTCCTAGGTGAGCAAGGTTGGGATTTGGGGTCTACGCTCAGGAGCGCTCAGGGCAGGAAATAGAAGCTCGACAATTATCTCCATATAAGTGGGTCTCCAGGTTGAAGCTGCCCATAGAGCAGTGTTATTTTTACACTAAGAGTCCTTTTTTCTCCACAAGTGCACTCAGACTGTTTATTCAGTTAGATAAAGAAGCAGCCTCTTCCTCATGAAAAGTGTGCCTGAATGTGGAATTGCTCTATCATTCAAGGATTTGATGAGACGATTTCATTTTTCAATAGGCACGGGGGATTCTGGGGGGAGATGCACAATTAATAGGAACTCTTGAAGGAGGAGAAACCTTCAACTAAGAGACAAGATGGAGAGGGACATGCAGGTGTGGAGCGCTGTGATCCACACGGGGGCAAACGGAGACTCCGTTTTGGCCGGAGGGATCTGCTCTTCACTGTGGACAGGGTGAGCGGAGCTCAGGGCCCCCAGCTCGGGACAGCCACCTGGGGCACCTGTCCACGGGACACATCGTGAAAGCACTTCCCCAGAGAGTCCCACTGAGAGAACGTTGCGGGGGCGGAGTCACCCGGAGGTCCTTATGAGGCAGGATTAGGACGCCTGGCCCCGGGCTATCAGAGAAATTGCCAGCTAGCCTGTTTATCAGAACCACCTGGAGTGCTTGTTAAAAGGAGAAAACACCTCCAGACTAGCTGGCAATTTCTCGGGGAGCCTCTAGTTCCGCCAGTCTGGGGATGCCCCGAGAATCTGCATATCTGTCCAGGGACAGCCCAAGGATCTGCATCTCGAAAAACGCCCCAAGGTGATGCTAACACAGCGGCTACCACACTGGAAGGCACTTTGAGAACCACTGCTATCAGGTATGCTTCTCCAGGTAAAAGTAATTGCATTCTTGCCAGCGACGGGCCTGGGGACTATTATACCAAGCAAAAAAGTCAGAGACACAGATATTATGTAGATTCACTTATACGTGGAGTCTAAGAAGCCAAACGAAGGAACAAACAAAACAGAACAGAAACAGACACGTGGATACAAGAAACAGACTCTCATTACCCAAGGGCAGCAGGTGGAGGTCGGCCAAATGGGGGAGAAGGGGAGGAAACGGTACAAGCTTCCCGTCACCCAGTAAAATGCCCAGGGCGTGTAATGCCCAGCACAGGGAGCGTGGCAGTGAGGACGGGGTGATCACACTGCGTGAGGACAGAGGGAACTACCTGTGTGATGGGGATCAGCACCTCATAATGTTTACAAATAGCGGACCACGATGACGTACACTTGAAACCAGCGGGCGTTGTAGGTCACTTACACTTTAATAATAATTAAAACATTTCTTGCCAGCAAAGCAAAGGCTCTGGTGTTGTCACCCGGGAGCCATGACCTTGAAGCCTTTTCCTGGAAGACGCCACCTGAACCCTCCTCCTCTCGCCCATCACTGGGCACCTCCAGGGAGTGGATGTCACTCTCCCCGAGGGTAAAAGGAAACCTGAGAGACAGGGACTCGTATTAAATTTTGGGTCCATTCATAACCAGCACATATCTCCCAAGCATATCTACATTGAATAAAAGGAGGCAGGCAGGTGAAACCAAAGAAATACCTTTCTAATGGGGCAATTCCTGGCTGACGAGGAAGAGGCTTGTGGACCAGGAAGCATCCTTTTCAGTGCAAGGAAACAAGTCCGCAATTTCCACCCTGAATCTCACCCCCACTGTATGCTTCCTTGCCTGCTATTTACCTTTTTTTCCTCTTTTTTTCTTTGTCAGAAAGCACACTTTCCTCTTTGCCTAAAGGGCAACGGTTTGGAGGCTGCTAACAAGCAATCTGCTCCCTAAAATGCGATAAATGCAGGCTGGTGGTGCCGTGTGACGCCTGTTGACAATCGGACGGCTTGTCCACCGCTGGGCAGAAACCTCGTCTTCATCCCGCAGCGCCCTCTGCCTTAGGTGCGCAGAGAGCCGTGGGCACCTGTGGGCGCACCTGCTGCCAGGCCCGTGAGCTCCCTCCTCTCCCTCCTCCCCGCTGTGACCTGAGAACAGAAGAGGGGTGAAAACAGACCCAGGGACTGGCTGGTCCCCTGTTCCCAGCCCCACATGGACTCCGACAGACAGACAGACTCAGGCAGGGGAGGCACCTGACGCCAGGTGGAAGTACCTGAGACGAGAGGACATTGCATTCCATCCTGCACACACGAAACGCGTCCACAGTTGCCTTTCACATCTTTTTACTTTGAATGTGAAATGACACTCTTAGCTTTATTATTAATTCCTTTGTTCAATTTTGGGGATGAGATATAGGCTACAGGGGAAAAAATCCTATGAAATATTTCATACTATTTTTTTTCAAATTATACTAATGAGTTTCATCATTCTAATCGGTAGGTTTGCTCTTAATCGTTCTCTCCCCCAACCCCAGAAATGTCAGTGGAACACAGTTTTCAGAAAATAAATTTCTAAAATGCTAAAATTACTACACATTAAACCATAAGAAAGCATATTAAGTGAATATTTGGAGTCTGTCTGGCTTAGAACCAGAAAGCATGGAAATTAAACCTTTAGGCTGAAATTTTAACATAACTTAAAAGTTCTACATTTTGAGTTGGACTAATGGTGTTTTTCCCCAGTTGGTTTTCAGAAACTCCTCTAAGCTTCGAATTAGGAAGGGGGGAAAATACCCCCCAAAAGAAATAGAGAACTACAGGATGGTGATGGTTTTTTTTTCTTTTTTTAAAGAATCACTGCCAGGTTGTACAAAATTCTATGTGTCTCCTTCCAAATTTCCTCTATTTAAAGAAAAACATTGTTCCTTAGAAAACAGAGGCTGTTAGAAATAGACCCTAATACTGAATCATCCAATAAAACGTGATTGTTTTAGCATTTAGGAGAGGAGAGGAATTAAGGAATCGATCCTATTCTCTGACTTTTCCCTTGTTAACTTTAGAAATTCAGAATCAGCAATCTGCTCTAAAATAGCGGCCTTGGAAGGGATCTATTTCAAATGCAGGGACTTCCATTTCACCCGGACAAACAGGTGCAAAATAAACCCACAGAGCTAAGCCTATTATGGCCTGGTCTTTCTATCACTAAGTGAGTTCTCAGCTCTTCAAAGTATGACACATAGCGTGTTTAAGAAGCAAGTGCTCATTTCTTTGCTATAGGAGGATGTATTCTGTTTTCACAACAATAAAACAAGCTTTGGCCAAGTGAATATTCTCCTTAGACATATGTGTGAAAGCAAACAATAATTCTTTGAGCAATTGAAAGAATTCCGAGGAAATATGCCCTCCTTGGAACATTCTGTTCACAGCGGAGGCGAGTCTGTGCATAAATCTTTAATTAGATGATTACTTTCTACTCTATCAGTGTCCCCAATGAAGGAAAATGTAACTGCTGGGGGAAGCATGATTATAATGTTCTCATTTGCTGAAACCTATCCACACGCATACGTGAAAAGAGAAAGAGTCAATGAATTCAACATTTTACCACCCCAGGTGAGGTATCCTTTAGAAATTGATTTTTTTTAAAAAACCTTCCTTGTATATTAGTCACTGAATAGAGACGGGCTTTTGCTGATCCTTTTCTGGCAAAATCACTACCCCCTCCCTGTTTCCGGGAAATTAACTGTCCCCTCTGGACCACGGCCATGAGATGCCATCCATGGTTTTTGGTGCCTGTTTCTTTGACACACACATTTTCTGTCATCAAAGTTCAACTTGGGGACCTGACTTCCCACTTATTTCAAATACTCACACAGGGGTCTTAACACAGCCGACCTCTGGACCCTACCTGCCACTTTTCACATCTGTCTGGAGCTTCTTCCTGCTGGGTTTCCATAGGAGGAAGGATGATTATTTCATGCCCCTCTGTTTATAGGAACCAGGCTCCCATGAGATGCCCATCACGCTCTCCTGTGAGCCCCTTTGAGTCCCAGATACCTTCTGGCCCATCTTCTCCTTTGCCTGCAACGACCTAACGTTCACAGCAGGTGACCATGCATGAAGACGTCTCAAAATACGTTTGGAATTTGGAAACAGTGCTAATTTTTGTCTTTTTCTCAAAAGCACCAAGACAGGACCATTGAATATCGCATGTCACACTGTCGACCAACTTTCCTCAACGAAGGAATGGAGCCCATTGAACGTGAACAAGCACTAGGCAGAGTGTCACTTGCTCTGGAAATCAGGGCTACATGCACACGGTGCTCAGCCTGCACTTCATTGGCGCTGTTTCTTTGGCAGGAAGATACCCGCTGTCCGCACAACATGGTACTCAGTTCTGGCACGCCGGGGCCACGGATGACGACTTCAAGAGGCTTTCCGTGAATCCGTTTCCAAGTGCTTTTTCTCTCAGTAGTTGTACATATCATTAGTGGATGACAAAACATATTTGTGGCTATAAACTTTGAGCCAATGGCTCAGCAGCAAAGTCAGAAAATAATTGGCCGATGGTGATGGTGATTTGTCACTTTTGATGAAACTAACTAAAGGTTAAATTCAGCTAAAAGAACAAAGGGCGACCAATGATATATGGAAACGTAGCTTACATTTTGCCTGGTGGCTGAGGAACTCAGAGGAGAGCTAAAAACCGGATGCTTAAATGGAAGCTTCCCTAAAAACGAAAGATACCTTCACCTTGGAGAAAAGGGGCTGTTTTCAACGCAGTTGAAAGTTTTGCTTTTAGCTCTACCTCCCTTTTTACATTTAGTGACAAGATTTTTTTTTCAATGTCACACATTGTAAATCGAAAGAATTTTTAAGGGCTGGAAAAAGCCCACGATGGGGTCCAGACTTGGTTACACCCACTTGTGACTATGGCACTAGATAATTATTCATTCTCTCATGTTGTTTGTGTTATAATTAGGGCTCTCTATTAGAAATAAGGCAGTAAAGTCTCCCCGAAGAATGGCTGAGTTTGTGCGCCAGAATATTGGACTATAAGGGCTACTTTTTGTTGGGTTTTTATTATAACATGTGCTACATTAACTCACTTACCTTTAAAAACTTTTTTTTCTCTCTATTTGGAGGTTGCCCAAACATTTTTAAGTTGTTTCCTCATTTTTACGGATTATAGGAAAACCTCAATCATGTCCCCAAACTCACATTTGAATAATAATAAAAAATCATATTTTACTACAAAAGTGTTGGCAGGAGGTTAAAACATCACTTTGAAAAGCACTCACTTATTTTTATTTTTCAAGAATCGTAAGGCAGCCTGACTTAACTGAGACATGTGGTTAATTTTAACTTCAATTTGTTTTATTTGAAAAAAAAAAAGCACCTTAATTTGGGTCTTCAAGAATGCAACTTAAGTAAGTCCATAAAAATAAACATGAGGCAAGTTCCACGAGAATTTTGGGTCTAGGGCAAAATCTTAAAGGCAAAAAGGAGCTCAGAGTCTCAGATACTCAAGGGGTATGGGGTCTCAGGAACTGCGTTTGCAGGGACGGGTCCGTTTGTGGTGCTCTAGCGGGCTGGCTGTACTCACCAGGGAATCCGGACATAGTCTGTAATGGGCACTGTGAGAATGAGGGCCGTATTAGAAGAACAAGCTGGATAATGACTGGATGTTCCCTGAACTGCCCCAGTCCCTCCTCAGCTTTGGCTTGTTTAGTTAGACATGACCATGGAAACGTGGTCTTCTGCCTCTGGCAATGGAGGATGGACAGAGGTTGGACACATCGATAGGGAGTCACAGGGACATGAGAATGACTTGTATTTGTGTGTTTGCTGGGACTGCTCTCCTATCCTAGAGATGTGTCCTTGAAGGTGCTGGCAGAGACATCAAATGCAAATAGAAACGAGAAAATTCAACTCAACAGGGTGCCCTTTTATTTTTTTTTAGGATATAGCTCACATTCTAATCTTATCTCTCTGTAGCTTTTCTTTTCTACCAGCCTTCACCTTGTCCTTGACAAATTACACTTCTGTCTCGTTGCTGGACCGTGGGCCCCTGGACAGTATGGTCCCACATGCCTTGCTCAGCACTCTCCTGCTGCGTGGGAGGCATTCAACACAGATTACAGGGAAAACGTCAAGAATAGAGGAATAGATAGAACAAAGATGATCCCACTGGTAAAGTTCATACATTTTCCTGGACAATTTAAGTAAAAAATTCTATAAACACCTCATAGTCTTATATTTTAATACTCATCTAAAGAGTACTTCCGTTCCCTGATATCATGAGGTTTTCTTCCAAGTGCCTCATTGTTACCTCTTTGAAAATTTCCACTTTCAGAAATATTCTCAACTCGAAGGTTGAGGATTCTATGATTAAGTTTTACCATAATAATATTAATGATTCCTCACTACTGAGGGACCTCTGTTAGTCTAATGCGGTGGGGACATGAAATGTTTGCAAGAGTAACATGGCCACAACTGGGATCTCCAGAATGTAGCATCCTTGAGAGGAGGCCTCGGCCCCGCCCTATTCCGCAGCAGTGAGAATAGAGTGTGACACATGACAATAAATATGTACGGGATGAATGCCATGAGGATGTATAACTGAGACTCAGAGAAGACGCTTTCTCCTCAGTTCCCAAAATGGGGATCGCCCCTTCTGACCCTATGGTCATGTGACTCTGAACTCCAGGTTGAATGGCACAAGTTCCTGCAAAGGTAACTAGTCACAACAGCCACTCAGAACCTTGGGGGTGCGGAGTTACACCTTGAAATGTAAATCTTAGTTGTTGTGGATCTCAAAGTTAATTTCACTTTTGAAAATGGCTGTCCATGCCACTTAGACTTTACCCCTTGAAACAGACTTACAGAAGTTAATTATTTTAATTAGTCCAGCAAAGAGATTGGAATGGCTTATTAATACCCATTCAGAACCCTGGTAGAAAACTAAGACACATATCTCAGTGATGAGCCCCATTCTCATAAATAAAGACAATATAACATCAGTCCTCATGCCCTTTTATTATTCAGTAAAATTCTCTTCTTTGGCAAACAGAGTGAAAGGGTCCCTCTTTGTAAGATGATGTTCTAAATTTATCTACCAGCCACAGAAATGTGTGCACATGAGCAGAGTCCTCTGTACAAACAGTCCTTCTGAATGATGATTTGAAGGAGAGTGGGCATCTCATGAGAAAAGAACCATAACACAGTGCTTACTAGACACATGGTTACTAAACCACTCAAAAGTAATTTTGCCAAAAGTTTGCCACCTATTTACATCATAGCCCTACATGTAAATATGCCAGTCCACGTGAATCTCATAGCCGGTTGTAGCAAACAAGAGAGAAGTATTTTGAATGCACACCCACAACTCATGTGACTCAACAACTACAAATAGGGATTCTAAGGTGATTACTTGTGTCTGCATTTTATCTTGTCTGAAATTGACATGCAACTTTCTATCAATGGTGTCACATAATCACTGTAGGCCTGGATGGAGATTGGGGTCTTTGGAAGAGGATTTTCATCTGCTTCTTTTCGTAATCTGGGAGCCCCATCAGCTTTAAATGACTTTAAGATGGATTCTCTACCTGAGGATCTTTGGACTTGGCTGGCAATGTGAATTCCAACTAAGAATGCATGTGTATGTCAGCATGAGATGCAAATTATTAGAGAAGATGTGGGAACGTTTTCTTGCCTGTGGCCAGAGTTGAGATTTCAAGTTTCCCCTTGTTCCTTTTTGGGTTCTCACTCTGTTTTAGTTAATCTTCACGTTGAGGCCATGACTCTTTGATCACTGCACTCTAGCTAGGTCTTCTCTAAGATTACCCGTGTTGGTATTTTTTTTCTTAATAGTACATTAAATTAAGGTATATCTTACAGATCAACGTGACTTAGCTGTGTTATAAAAGAATACATACATCTCCCTTGTTTATTGTAAAATAAGCACTGACCTGCACTTAACCTCATTAATTCCGTAAGGAGGTTAGTGGATTCCACCATCCAAGAATTTATGTTGGAGATTCCATTCTCATGGGATCTTACCCAGTAATATATAATAGCCTTTCTTTCCCTGTCGTGGTCTATGTTGCCTATATACCCTGTGGTGAGTTCCTAGATGGCAGAAAGAATATCCATATACCCATGGCACTACATACTTGGTGTAGCAATACTTGCTGGTCAGTTGACTAGCTGATTGGCTGGTTGGATTGGTGAATGGGTGGATGAGTGGGTGGATGGCTGGTATCAATGGATAAAGATCATACAGGGATGAAAAAGTGTCACCGCCCCCAAGAGATATAAGACTAATACACAGGTTAATGTTCTCTGTATCTTGTCTCTCTCCCTCAAAATCAGGGAGATTCAGTTTGTGCAGCCCAAACACCTTTTCATCCTGGAGAGCAGGACAAATACATTATATTCTGGGTCCAAGAATCAGGCCTTTACCTGTTGTAACTCAGGGTTTCAAAAGGGACTGATGGATCACTGAAGCAGCATTCAACATAAACTATGACATTACTCTTTTATCTTCTTCCCTTCTTCCCCTACTCATGTTCAGAAGAAAAATTTTTAAAAAAAGTTTATGTATTTATTTTTGAGAGAGAGAGAGAGAGAGAGAGGAAGGGTGGGAGAGAGAGAATTCCAAGCAGGCTCCATGCTTGAGCCCTATTCTGGGTTCAGTCCCACAAACTGTGAGATCACAATATGAGTCAAAATCAAGGGTCAGATGCTTAATTGACTGAGCCACCCAGGCGCCCCAAAAAAGACCATTTTTGGGTCCCTGTTCTCAGTTCTATCCTGTATGGCATTGTTCCCAACCTCAAGGAAGTCACGCTCTAGTTGGAGGTATGAGGCTACAATGGGGGAATACTTCCGCACTAGCAGACTTCATAAGATCAAGGCTCCGGGGCTCCACCATCAACAGTCGCCATTACTGGACCCTGAAGTGAGACATGTTATCCAGACAAGGAAGGCGGAGGAACGGGAAGCCCATGAAGGGCTGTAGGACAAAGAGCAACTTGAAGAATATGTCGGACCTTAAACCACTTCATGTAATTTAAACATTTAAACTTAAAATAACATTTGAAGGAGGATGGTTAGTCATTCTATATTCAGACTCAATGTCTGATTTTTAAAAATCATTCTCACATTGGGGCCTACAAAATGGAAATTAAGGTGAGCTATATAGAGCAGGAGGCGAAGTGGAGAGAGCACTTCAGCCCATGGAAAGTCCACATAAAACTTAAAATGTTAACATGACTTCTTTCACCTCAGGTGAATTTATAAATGAAACTTTTTTTCCAGCTTTTTTTTTAAGGCTACAAATTCATTAGTATATTCTTGGGAATGACTGATTCAATTCAAAGGAGTTTTAATAATTCTGGTAACTCTAATCTGAACCATTATTTCTAATTTCTTAATATGAAACTAGAAATATTGGTGACCTAATAAGTTTTACAGCGCTGCACACGACTTCTTTATGGAGCTTACGGCATTATGTAATATGTTATAAAGCAAGTCAAATGTTGTAAAACTCATTATTTTTTTTTCTCTTAGCTAAAGTGCATGATAGCCAAAAATTTAAGTGGAAAGCTATTAAAGTTCCAGAAATCCCAACCTTCCGTGTTTTTTCAAATGTTCTATTTCATTTTTTCTGGTGTTTTGTGTCCCAGGTACTGATGCTGGGTCCACTGAAAGGGAGAGTCTGCAGGCGGCAGAGTGAGACCCCCCTGGACTTGGCCTTCTACATATTTATCTGTATTATTTCTTCCACTTTTGTTAGGACGGTTATAAACTGATAACACAATCAGAATAAGAAGTTAAAAATAATTGTTTTTAAAAAACCCTAAGCACTAGAAATGATCATTTCTTGTTGATGAGAGTATTTTGATTACCCTAAGCTTCACCCCCCAGTGACTCCTGTCTTCTTAGAAGGGGGTCCCTGTGGGGCGGGAAAGAAAACGTGTTCTTACTTGTAAAGGTTTGCCTGGACCTTGCAGCCAGAGCTCTGGTAATAGGCCCAGAGGGTAGTGGGTTCCATATAGTTTGCAACTGTATGGATGTGAATGACCACAATGTTGTCTTTGTCTTGATGAGCCAAGAGCATTACTGGGTGTCTTTGCCACACTCCTGGTCAGATCAGAACTGATACATGAGAGGAACGAATGGTAAACACGGAGGGTAAAAGGAAAGGGACACATGTCTCTATAAGCAGAAGTGGCCTCCCTTCCGGTCACTCCACAGAGGCGCACAGTAGGCCCGTTTCTCCTCCAACAAAAGGAGTGGAGGTCTTTGCAAAGTTGTTCAAACAAGGATCTTTTCCTTCCTCCCTCCCTCCCTCCCTTCCTTCCTTCCTTCCTTCTTTCCTTCCTTTCTTTCTCTCTCTCTCTCTCTTTCTCCTTCCCTCCTTTTTCCTTCCTTCCCTCCTTCCTCCCTCCCTCCCTTCTTTCTTCCTTTCTTCTTTATTTTGCTTTTGCTTAGCTAGGGTTTACTGCTTACACAGTTCCCATAAATTAGAAGTATGCTTACCAACTAATCTTTCTATCCCGTATACATCACAGTGTAGAAAAACCCTCAGAACAGAAAACATTTCTGTTGATGAAATTCCAAGTAGTGAATGAGGAACTACAGCAGGTACTTACATGGAGTTTCTGGAAATGTCATTGCACACGGAAGTCAATATAAGAATCTGTATGGATACAGCCTTCAATTCTTTGACTTCAATGATCATGTTGTATCGCAGAATGATTGCGTACACTGCAGCAGAGACTTCCAACTACCTGCCTACGTCCATTTCCCCCCTTTTCCTTCATAGTTTTACTCTCTGATTTTTAGCTAGGCTCATGGCTCCCCAATCATAAGGACTACATTTCCCAGAACCCCTCACAAATAGATGTGGCCACGTGACTAAACTTTGACCAATGGACTATATGGAAGTTACATATGCAACTTTAATAGTGTCCTGAGAAGAAAAGTCTTTCCTTGTTCCCCTCCTCTTCCCTTCCTCTTCACTGGCTCTCGTCTTCCTGCTAGATGCAAAAAGGGTATAATGGTTGGAAGTCAGGAGCCACCTTGGACCATGAGAGGCCCTCAAGACAAAGCCACAGAGGACCTCAGCAGCCTTGAACTAACAACCTACAGATTTCTTTTTTTTTTTTAAGGAAACAATATTTATTTTTTTAATAGTTTGTCAAGTTGGTTTCCATATAAGACCCAGTGCTCATCCCCACATGTGCCCTCCTCCATGTCCCTCACCCCCCTTCCCTTTCCCCCCCACCATTCAGCCCTCAGTTTGTTCTCAGCATTCAAGAGTCTCTCATGGTTTGCCTCCCTCCCTCTCCCCCACTATTTCCCCCCTTCTTCTCCCCCACGGTCCTCCGTTAAGTTCCTCCTAATCCTCCTATACGTGCGAACATATGGTAGCTGTCCTTCTCTGCCTGACTTACCAAGAAGATGTGGTTTATCTATACAATGGAATCCGACATGGCAATGAGAAAGAATGAAATCTGGCCATGTGTAGCAATGCGGATGGAACTTGAGGGTGTTATGCTGAGCAAAGTAAGTCAGATTTCTTAAACAGGGTGGAGAAAGTCCCACTTTGTTTTAATCACTTTAAATAAGTTTTCTTCTTTTTTCTCTTACTTACACTTAAATCTAATCCTAACATGTACAACGACCAAAGAATCCTATTCAGGAGACTTAGTGACAGAGGTGCCTGGGTGGCTCAGTCAGTTAAGCCTCCAACTCTTGGTTTCTGCTCAGGTCTTGATCTCATGGTTCGTGAGTTTGAGCCCTACACCAGGTTCTGCCCTACAACACGGTGTCTGCTTGGGATTCTGTTTCCCTCCCTCCCTCCTCTCTGTTTCTCTCTCAAAATAAATAAATAAACTTAGAAAGGGAAACTTAATGAGAGAAAGACTACGAAAATCTTCAGGAAAAGGCCTGGCACAGACTAGGATCTCTGGCCATATCAGTTAAATAGTTTATTGAATACTTCCAAAAACTTGTTAACCCAATAAAAAGAATCAAAATCATTATTCGAATAAAAAGATAAGCAATCTTAAAGGCCTGTTGGACACAAGCTAATAAGTACTTGTTAGTGTTAGTATGGAATCCCAAAATGTGCTGTGAGTTAATCGGGGTTAGGATTATTTAGGAAAAGACAAAAAAGAATGAATCTTCTACAGTCACTGAACTGTGAAGTTGAACTTTCTTGCCCTTGGCCAAGTTCATGTCCTTGTGTGTTTATTCTGATAAACACAATAAAGGGTGCTTCCCATTGGAGTAAAAACCAATAGATGAGGGTCTACCCTTGTTTAAGAGAAATCCTTGATTCCAGGTGAGCCAAGGGAAAAAATGCTTCTGAGAGTAGCCATATCAGAATAATATTTGAAGCCAAAGGAATATATGTGTAAATAAAGGCAAACAACCTCTGTCTTGACCATGGTTGTGACATATGCGTCTTTTACTAACCACATAAATATTGGGGATCTTTCTATTCAGCGGGGAAGAACAGTATGCCATGGTGACTCGTCATTCCATCCACTCACCAGATGTACTATGCATCTAGTCTGTGAGGTGGTATTGATGTAGCGATAAATAAGCCAGACAGATAACACCTTCCTCCTTCTGGAACAAATTCTACTGGGAGCAAGATGATGAAAGCAAAGCAAAACAAATAGAATATTACACACAAAATACTGTTATCCTTATTGGAAAAGAATAGGGAAGGGAGATACTTTTGTTTATTGGCCGTCAACATTTCTAGTTGCCATTTCTTTCTATGTATCTACTAATTCACTATCAGAAGTGGTAAAACCTGGCTGTCATCCCTTTGCTCTTGCCCTGTGCTCTGGTCAATATCCTGCATCCATGGAATTCAAAGCTCAACTATGGACCAATGTGTCCACATCCCTGACGTTAGATGCAAGGAGAGGCAGGTGGCTTGCTGAAGTTACAGAAACAGTAAGGCCTGAGCATTCCCAGCACGTAATCCTTAGTCCTTCCACTCTACTCTGTTGGCTCAGGATGAAATACAGAACCCTTTCATTTACAGAGAATTTGGTTTCGATAATGCCTGTGAGTCCTGGAATCTGCTTCCAGTCATGATGTCCTCACCAGAGGAGAGAGAGCTGTCAGTACTATTTCCCCCTACTCCCCAGGTAGGGCTTCAAAAGAACAATCCATTCTCAGATCTTAAGATCACTGAAGGTTCTCCCAGTGTCATGCTAATGGAGACTAGCCCGATGTCGTTGCCTCTCCTATAGAGAGAGAACTGGAGCTGAAGAGAACATCGGTGACTTACTCAGAAACTGACTAGCCATAGCTAGTGGGGTCCTGCCCTGCGGGTACGTGGGGTCACTTAGGGATCCCGAATGTGTTCTGTGTATACAAACAGAATACACACATCATGTCAGCTCCGTGTGTTTCTACCAGATTCACACATTCATGTAACAGCCCTGCCGTTGAAGACCTGGAATGAGGCGTCTTCGCTCCCTCATCCCCATTTCTGCCCATGACGAGCCCTTGTTTCTCGGCCACCTTCTGACTTTTGATAGTGCAAACAAGCTGTTGGAATGAGTAGACGCCACAGTTTCCAAAGTTGTGCCAATTCATACTTCCAAAGGCGATAGTGAGGGTGCTAGCTACTCCGCATGTTCACAAACACTTGTTTATTTGCATTTTATTTTAGACATCGTGCTGGTTATGCAGTGGGGTGTCCTTATAATCCTACTGTGCTTTTCTCTTATCTCTAATGAGACAGTGCGGCAGAGCCCTTAGGTAGGTGTCTTCTGAGCGAGGAGTCTTTCAATCTCTTCTCCATTTGAATTGGCTCATCTGTCTCCATCTTCGTGAAGGTGGGGAGTCAGATGTGAGACCCCATGCAGTACTGTGTTTCAGATGCACTGCCCCACCCTGGGGCTTCTTGCGCCCCCTCTTCACAGCGTCCCCTCTTCACAGCGTCCCTGGAGAGACAGAAGTGTGTTCCATGGTGATTCGGTGCTCCCAGCTGCAAACTGAGGAGATCAATGTGTTCTTGCTTTGAACTCTCTAAACGTGACAGCAATCAATCTTATAATCCATATAAAATATTTTGAGATACCTTTTCTTTTAAATCCCCAAAATAGATGAAGATTTTCTTAACTGGAATCCTATGTTCAGTCCTACCTTTTTTTTTTGGCCATTGTATCTCAGTGGTCCCTGTCATCATATGTCTTCTGATGCCTTCAAAGCCTTCCTCACATGCCATCTCTCTGTGGTTGGTGTTTAAATAAAGAAGGCTGTATGAGCTGTTTTTCTTTCCGAAAATAATGTAGAACATTTTTAGTGTGCAAAGTGTGGCAAGAGTTATTTTATGCAATAGCTACAGAAGTCAGAACCACCCCAGTTCTCCTTACAATACATCTTGTTGTTTGTATTTTAAGTTATTTGTTTACCTACATAAATCATAGCATCGGCATTATTTGTCTCTTGAGTAAGTTGTATCATAAACTCTTAAAAGCTAGATGGATGGCAAGGGGAATTTAATGTTTGTTTGGATTTTTGCAGACTCTCAGCAGGTTCGAGAATCTGGAAATATTTTTTAGAACTTCTCTGAGGGTAAAAAAAGAAAGCGACTTTTATAGGTCTGCAAAATCGGATTCCGTGCCTACTCGGAGACCTTCTTAAAACCCTCCTGCAACTTCCATAAAACACTCCGGTTAGCTGCTCTTTGCATTTTGAATACCCTCAATCTTTGGGGACGTAAGTTACTTGTATGAAATATATTTTTACTTTCAATGGCGTTTTATACATTGTGTTTCATACCACTTTACAGGATGTTCTCACGTCGATCTTTAATTTCACATATTCTTGTTCAACGTCTCGGTGCTTAGCATGTGAATAATTTCCAGGTTTTCCATGTCAAGAAAAGTCTGTGAAGACAAATCAGTGTTTGGGTGAGAGATTTGTGTGTGCGATCAAGTGTAGTATGGACACCATATTCTTGCTCCTTCTGAACTGTAGATCTGAGAGATATATAGACTATGATGTTGTGTCTGAAGTCAGAAGTACACTGCCCAAGGAAATTATCCTTATTTTTCCCTTGAGGCTTTTTGCAGCTTGGATGGAGAGTCCTCTTTTAAGTGTCATACTTGTTGTAGAGTTTCGACGTGGCCTTTTGAATCTCTGTCCACAGTTCTAACTCAGAAAATGTAAACAAGGCATTACCATCAGTGTTCTCTGAGCAGCAGCAAGGGAGAGGTTCAAAGGATAATGTGGATCTGTTGCTTTATATAATTTTCTAGGTTTGTTTTCTCTATGACGAGTCCAAGCTATTATTTTATATGAATTTTACAGGTCAGAATAGTTCTTTTTGTGTAATTATTATATAAGAACATTTGTTGATAGGTGGGCTCTTACTAGAATTGAAAGTATTTCACACTCATTAGATGCGAGAGCTATGCTGAGGGGTGTTTGAATTGCATATTCAAAATGTAGTCAAGGGCCGCCTGGGTGGCTTAGTTGGTGAAGCTTCTGATTCTTCATTTTGGCTCAGGTCATGATCTCCCTGTTCCTGGGATCAAGCCCCATGTTGGGCTCTGCACTGACAGTGAGAAGCCTGCTTGGAATTCTCTCTCTCCCTCTCTGCCCCTCTCCCGCTCATGTATGCTCGCTCTCTCTCTCTCTCTCCCTCAAAGTAAATAAACCTTGAAAAAAGTAAATACAAATACCATGTAGTAAAAATACATCCATGAATGAAGGCACACTGTGGTCTCCACCAGATACTTCTTTTAACAGATTGGAAATTGCTACAAAGTAGCTCTAAGGACATTCGGGAGTTAGGTGGCTACCTGGGGATAGCATCAGGCAAGTCTGCCAACAGAGAGAGGTGACCACGGGGCTCCAGGACAACCCACATCCCTCCAGCTAGAAGCCAAAGTCACACTCTCCTTACCTATGTCCTCCACCCCTAGAAGGGAGCCCCTCCCTTACACCCAAGGGTAAGAACTCTCCAAAGTGAGAAACAGGTGGGCAGAGGGCCATGCCCCTCTTGGAAAGCACGGGGCAGGATGGATGGCATGTTTCTGAGAAGACCCCCTCGGGGGGTCTGCAAGCATTCTGCTGCTGTGACATGAAAGGAGCCCATGACTTCCCTGGGCTTGGCAGCCAGAGACACTGACCCAGGGCGGGCACGCAGGTCAGTCCATTCTGAAGGGCCAGGGTGGGAGTCGGGCAATGTAAATAGTTACTTCCTTTCTCTGTCCATAAAGCAGACACAGCAAAGTGAGTATGACAGTTCAGCTTTTCTTCACATTTATGTATGGCGTTCCTGTGTGTCTCTGTATTGGGCCCTGGCTTGGAAAGGCTCTTCTTTGCTGAAATGGGATCCATCAAGAGAAAAGGAACCTTCATATCTCACTCCACACCCATTTACCCTGCTCAGTACTCGCTCGTGGGCTCACAGCACACAGGCTCCGGATTTGGCCTCAGGTGCTGGTGTGGAGAGGGTGTGTACAGAGAGTTTATTTTATTATTTTATGTATTTAATATAATATGTAAATATAGAAATATATAAAATATATATTAAGTGACATTGTGCCATTTGCAACAACATGGATGGACCTTAAAGCATGTAACGCTGAGTAAAATAAGTCCGTCAGAAAAAGAAAATTTCACTCAGATGTGGAATTTAAGAAACAAAACAAAACGGACGAAGAATAAAAGAGAGACAAACACAAACTAGAAACCCAGACTCTTGAATACCGAGAACAAGCTGTCTGTTGCCAGACGGAGGGGACGCGTGGGAAAAACAGATGAAGGAGATGAGACGTTCACTCGTCGGAAGAGCCCCGAGAAATGCACAGAGGTGTTAAATCGCTATATTGTACGCTTGAAACTTAGATAATACAGTTTGTCAATTATACCTGAATGAATGAAGACATAGAAGCATGTAGATGCATGCACATACATTTTTAGAGCCTTTCGCTACAGGCTCCCACGCCTCGTGCGGGGGCAGGTAGTGAGCCCGCGGCCCCCCCGCGCAGGTCAGCTGTTGCACAGGACACGGGCCGGCCCAGCTCTGGCCCCGGCCCCCCTCCTCCACTCTGCAAAGCCTCCTGCGTCTGCGCTGCGGGGACACCACCTGGCCCAGGGGCACCCAGGCCTGTGCACCTGCCCGCACCGCGCACACCCGGGCTGCAGCACCGGGGACCCGCGGCGCTGCCCCTGTTGGGAGACTGCCGCGGGCCTGCGCCGGAAGGCTCTGGAAAGCTCCGTCCCGCACCCTGATGCACCNCTGACGCGCGGCGGCCCCTCCTGCTGAGGCTTCCAGACCCGCAGGGCTCCGTGCGTCCGCTGTGGAGACAGAGACCTGGCCGTTTCCTCAGCGAGTGTATACGATGGAAATCTGCTTCACGACGAGCTGAAAAGGAGTGTTTTCACGGCCAGGTGATGGGCCTGCCCCTTCCCCGTGATCTGGGGGGCTGTGTGGGCAGGTCTTCCCGAATCCCCGTGCGCCTCCACGCAGGAGCGGACCTCCCCCGTCTGTAAACGGGGCGGAAGACACCTCGGAGCGGTTTCTAAAGCGGGTTCTGGAAACACGCCTCCTTTCTCGGTGGTGAAGCACAGAGAATCCTGGTGGCCTGGGACTGGGTGGGAGTGGGGGTGGGGGGGGGAGATGTCAGGGACCCGGATAAGTCACTTAGATCCCGGGTCCGAGCCAGCCCTGGCCTTCATGCCAAAGCGCCTTCCTGCCCCGCTAGACTGAGGACATCCGTCCACACTCCGATTGGGATGAAGCTGTTGAATGGGTTCCAGAAACACCTTTGCTGTGTCTGCATGTGTGGCCCTGTGGCCCTGAGTTCTGTGCCTCCTCTGCTCACATCCCACCAGCCTGCTGCGTTCAGACCTCAGGCCGACTACAGTGAGAATCTTCCAGAGACTCCATCGTCAGGCTTGACCCTTGCGGACCCGCTGGGGATCCTGAGTGCCATTCCAAGGCCTTGTCCCTGCTTCCCAGAGAGAGAGAGAAGAGGAGTGACCCATCAAGACGGTGGCGGGAGAGCGTCTGGGCCACGGAATGCAGGTACACTTGCAGCGAAGTGGTCCGAGCACCTGGTAGCAGCTCCCATTCAAGCTGCCGGAGGGTGGCTTCTCCCACGCCCAGCAGGGAGGGCCAGCCTCGCACGCTTGGTCCCCGGAGGCAAGGTCCTTGGCCTCAGGAAGCGCGGGGGCTCCTGGAGGAGCCCTTTCTTCAGAGATGGCAACTCAGCACGTCTGAAGAGCACAGGCTGACGTCCGAGCGCAAGTTCACAGAGCGCTTAAGAAAACGCAGAAAGCCCTTATCCACTCTTCAGTTTGAAATCACAAGTCAGGGGCGCCTGGGTGGCTCAGTCGGTTAAGCGTCCGACTTTCACTTAGGTCATGATCTCGTGGTTCGTGGGTTCGAGCCCCGCGTCGGGCTCTGTGCTGACAGCTCAGAGCCGGGAGCCTGTTTCGGTCTGTGTCTCCCTCTCTCTCTGACCCTCCCCTGCCCACGCGGTCTCTCTCTCTCTCTCTCCTAGAAATAAATAAAACATAAAAAAAAAAAAAAGAAATCACAAGTCAGAAGGGATTATGGTCAGAAAAGAGCAAACAAATGGTGGTGAATTTGTGAGACACAAGTAAGTCTTGAGTAAAGACACACTTCTATCCGATTCCCAGAGTAACGGTACTGTTGAGAAAAAAGGACGTTCAAGAAGTGTTTNAGTGCCAATCCCCGTGACCAGCGTCCAGGACAGAGGGACTGGGGAACGGGGCCAGGGGGACTGTGTAAAGAACCGGGAACTGTTACTCTCAGAGTTTTTACACGTATTATTGATGGCAGACCCATAAAACCTATAATTAATCTTATAACTTGGTTTATAAGGGGAAAATAAGAATATCTTTACCTATATATGTTTTTTCATATTAACTCTCTCCTATATGACTTCGAGTAGATGCTTAAAACCAGTAAAGGCAAAAAGGATTGGAAAATTGTCTGTGTAGGTCATCTGTCTACATTCTGACCTCTGCGTTATGATAGCGGCATCAGTAACTCCTCTCACCGACAGCCGGGCTCGGCCGAGGGAAGTACGGCCGGGGTCGAGCCGTGCGTGTGTAAGACTTCGGGGCTCAACCCTGAAGGTGTAGGGTTCACAGCTGCAGGTTTGACCGGCCCTCATCAGCAGAAATAGGAGTCTCTGCCCAGTGGCTGAGCTCCGTCAGACAAAGTGACCCCTTTACTGTGTCGAATCGACACATTGACACCTGAACGAAGTACCTGCACCTGGAAAAGTTTCTTTATACTTTTCATAATCTGCAGAATCATTGATTCTAAGGAGACTCTCTCTATCATACTGACATTCTTTTCTCCACCTAATGGGTTGTTTTATTATCTGGAAGGCATCTTGATTGGGCACCGTGGTGTTAACCCTCTGTGGCCACTGAGCCCAGGGCTGAGTTCTGTGCATTGCTCAGCCCAGGGGGTTCCCAGAAGGCGGGGATCTGGCCAGAGGGACCTGGTGCAGCACCTGGCAGCCCTTCTGGGGTGGAAAGTGGGGCAAATCTCACTTTGGGAAAGGACAGAGTCACTGTTCTTCCAGCCTCTGGCCTTTCAGTAATTTCACCCACTCTTCAAGCCGGGATTTAAGTGTGTTTCCGTTGAACCCCTCTGTGGGGGTGACTCACATGGCAGTGTTTAGCAGGTGCTCTAACAGGATGTTTTGAAATCAACTTTATATACGTTGTGCCTAGAAAGATCTGTGAACTCATTTTTATTCCTAGAAAACTTTTTATGCCTTAGAAAATATAAAAATCCAAATGCTCCAGTAATATTTCAAAATGAGTGTGTGGACCCTGAAAAGTGATATGGTTGTATACTTGTTTTCCAAAATGTCTTTCAAGTATAAATTATTTTAAGCCTCTGTTTGGTATGCTAGCCAGTCTGTAAGAAGAGTGCTATTTAAGTCAACATGAAGAGTGTATTTTGGTAAAGCATTAATAGAAATATAATCTAATTTTGGGGACGCCTGGGCGGCTCAGTCGGTTGAGTGTCCGACTTCGGCTCAGGTCATGATCTCACGGTTCGTGAGTTCGAGCCCCACATCGGGCTCTGTGCTGACAGCTCAGAGCCTGGAGCTGCTTCCGATTCTGTGTCCACCTCTCCCTCTCTGCCTTTCCCCCATTTGTGCTCTGTCTCTTTCTCTCTCTCAAAAATAAATAAATATGAAAGAAATAAAAAAATATATAATCTAATTTTCTTTGGGACTTCACATGTTCCCAGACATCAGCCATGACACAGGCAATAAGCTATCACTTATTTGTAATGCATCACCAGTCGTTATATAATCCATTGGGCAATATGTTTGAACATTTTAAATTTCTTATGGATTCTTCAAATGCAGGTGTTACTGTGCTCTTGAAAAAGTAGTAAAAGTTTGCAAATATTTTGCCACTACTTTGCAAATACTTCACAGATGGGTTGAATNACACACACACACACACACACACATATGTTAAGGAAACAAGGATAAGGCAGAGGGCAAAGAGGAGAAACACATTCAATACAACCTGGAAGAGAGGAGGGGAACGAGGAATGGATGTGGCTTCAGGAACAGAGAGCAGTAGCAGATGGAGAGGGTGAGAAAGCAGTAATACCCACACGGCAAAGATTCTCCTTCAGGCCGTTGTTCAATCAAGTATCAGAGGGTATTGAGTGGATTGCTATTGTATGTGTAATGAAGAAAGAGGTAGGCATTGCCCCACTTGGACTGGAAATGAACAAGCAAAAAAACCTATCGTCAGGTGTAGTCTCAATGGAAAAGAAGGGAAGTGTCCACATGTCACTGGGGCAGGTCTGGCTATAAAATTAGCATGGACCATGTCGGGACTTGTGTGCACATCTGAAGCTCTCTGGCTGACGTGTGGATGGAGGGACCCACCTAGGTGACCGAAGTCACTGGACTGAGGCAGGGTGGGTGGGCATCTGCACACATCAGCATTTTAATAGGTTCCCATACAAGTGAGCAAACACCGGGCTGGAAGAGCAGAGGTCTGGATCCCTGCATTTCCAGGTTTTGTTTCTTGTGAGTCCGGACTTTTACTGTGTCCTCACTGAGCATCGGCCTGGGCCCTGCGTTAGCTCATAGGGCCGACGTACAAAGCACCACAGACTGGGCGGCTTTAAACAACAGAAATTTATTTTCTCACGGCCTGGACCCCTGAAGTACAACACTCAGGTGTTAGCAGCACCGTGTCGTCACTGAAGGCCCTGGGGAGAATCCGCTCCGTGGTCTAGTTTCTTGGGTCACCATCAGTCTTTGGCTTGTAGGCAGATCACCCCAGTCTCTGCTTCATCTTCACATGGACTTTTACATCTCTGTGTCTCTCTTCTACGAGCACGGCAGTCACAGGGGAGTAGGCCCATCTGAATTGATGTCCTCTTAACTTGATTTCACCTGCAAAGATCCACTTTCCAAAGAAGGTCACGTTCACAGGGACCAGGGGTTAGAGAGTCAACATATCTTTTGGGGGGACAACGATTCAGCCCCACACTTAGTGGCTTTAGAGTCAGAACAGCTGCTGTGTCCTCAGTGGTCATCGGCCTCAGGATGTGACTCCCAAGTCAGGAGTTGTACATGGAGTAGAAGGCAGAGCTGTGCTTCTGAGAATGTGGACTCTAGCCGGGGCCCGATCACCGTGGAGGCCGTGTCCAGCATCGTGCATCTGGAGCAGACTTGCAGCCTTTGATTTGCTGTAAATTTACAGTGAGAAGTGTAGGGAATTTTTGCAGAAAGGAAAACTTTGGCAAGGCAGAAATAAATGTTCTAACCATAGCATTGAATTACAGGGAAGACTAAAGTGCAGAGAAAATCTTAAGTGCCGTGACTATAATAAAAAAGAATAATTAACAATCGGAGAGGAAGCCTCCATCTTAGTCTCTGATGAGGCAAAAGAGAGGTGAAAGTATTGCTTACCCAACTGTTAAATCAACCCAAATCGTTTTTAATTATAGACCTCATCTCACGGCACATCCAACTTTTTATTTCCAGCGTAGCATACGGAGGAGATGAAGGTGCTTTCTTCCATATGTTTTCATGCCACCAAACAACACAGTTAATGGAAATTACCTTCAAGTCTCCAACTGAATATTCTTCTTTTTGAGTTGAGCTCTGAAATCATCCGTGAATTTCCAAGGGACATTTGCGTTAAATGTGAATAGAAATAGAGCAGCTTCATCCTGGGGATGGGGGAGGGAAGTGATATACAAGGTAGATGTGGCAATAATCCCCTTCATGAGACACTTTCAATTCTGCATCCTCAGACTGACAAACACATGCCACATTAACTCTGCAATGATAAGATAGGGCACGAGCATTAGGACACCACTTGGTCACGGAGCACACCTGCACTGAGTCCCTGCTCTGTGCCAGGCCCTGCTCGATCTGCTAGAGATCCATTGTGAGCCAAGAGCTGAAGATCCTTAGCCTGTGGAGTAAAAGTTCTGGTCAGGCACAAGAAAATGGATGTTAATATACTAATTCAGTAGGATTTTTTCCAACCTAGCCTTTGCATCACATGCTCAGATATGCCCAGTCTCTATTGAGCAATGTAAGCAGAGAGCAGTGAGGAGCCCCGAGCTAAGGCATACGCTAAAGCCAGTTGGGCCAAAGGAGAGACTGGGTGAGCAGACGCAAATGATCAGGCACCATGATGCAGGCTGAGCACAGTGCAAAAGGAATCCACACTGGTGCTGGCTCCCAGAGACCCATGGAAGACAGTAGAAAGCAGCAGAAAATGGCATTCTAATATGTGTCGAGTTGAGCTTAGAAAAGGAAGGTAGCTCAAGAGTATATCAACTTATCTCTACACCTTGCAAGAGGCTGACCAGACAGTGAATGCATCCACGGAGCAGAAACCCCAAGCCCCACGATAAACACACAGCTTTGATAATATTTTTGACAATACTTTTAATTAAAAGGCACTTTAAAAAGAAGGAGAGAAAGAGAGAGAGAGTTGTGAGAGAGAGGAGGAGAAAGAGGAGAAGAAGAAATTTGAATATATGTTCTGCTAAGTTTAAATTTAACAAAAATGAGAAATAGTCCTACTGGACTTTGGAAACAGGTATAGGAAAAGGAGAAAATGGTTAAAGTACAGGAAGAGAGAGACTCCTCATTAAGAGGGACCTAAAAGTTTTCGCAGATGTCCAAGGTCATGGCTGGAAATGAACCCTGTGTCCACCATGGCAAGAAACACCAGAAACATGGGGCGCCTGGGTGGCTCAGTCGGGTAAGTGTCCGACTTCGGCTCAGGTCATTATCTCGTGGTTCGTGGGTTCGAGCCCCGCGTCGGGCTCTGTGCTGACAGCTCAGAGCCTGGAGCCTGTTTCAGATTCTGTGTCTCCCTCTCTCTCTGACCCTCCCCTGCTCACACTGTCTCTCAGAAATAAAACATTTAAAAATTTAAAAAAAAGAAACACCAGAAACACCAGAACCATGAACCAGGTCAGGCCATGAACCTTTGCAATCTTTGAGGAACATGATCTAAAGTTACCAACTCAAGATCTGGTGCTGAATAAGTCTTCACAAATTCCCACAACGCATTTTGATGCACGCGAGGAAGACTAAAAGCAGCGACGATTCAGGAAACAACAACCACAACCACAATCACAATGACAAAACTTGCCAAATGGGAGAAATACCTCATCAGAAAATAGAATAGACAGAATAGTCTGGAAATAATATTAAAAGAAAATATTTACACTAGTCAATAAATAAAGGAAAGGATAACTAAACCGATAAAACAAATTAAAAGCACAGATTTACATTTGATATGAAAGAGAACCAATTAGAAATCCTGGAATAAAATACAAACCATATATTAAAAAACAAAACCAGGGTGCCAGGGCTGCTCAGTCAGATAAGCATCAGCCTCTTGGTTTGGACTCAGGTCGTGATCTTGTGGTTCGTGAGTCTGAGCCCCACATCGGGCTCTGCACTGAGAGTACTGAGCCTGCTTGGGATTCTCTCTCTCCCTCTCTGTCTGTCCCTCCCCCACTCACTCTGTCTCTCTCAAAATAAATATATATTTTTTCAAATTAAAAGTAAATGGATACACTGTATTAATAATGTGATTATCGATTGATTATAAATTTATGTGTTATTAAAAATGGAAGTAAGCATGTAGCTCTAATAGCACAGACAAGAGAAGAGGTGGTTATGGAAGGTGATTCAACCACACCAAGACCTTGTTTTATTCTGAAGGAGGGCAGAACAATTAAATTTCAGATAAGTGACAAAATATGACTTTGATAGTTAAAAATATACAACATACTAAGGGCGCCTGGGTGGCTCAGTCGGAGAAACATCAGACTTCGGCTCAGATCATGATCTCATGGTTTGTGGGTTTGAGCCCTGTGTTGGGTTCTGTGCTGGCAGCTCAGAGCCTAGATCCTGCTCCAGATTCTGTGTTTCTGTCTCTGCCCCTCCCCCGCTCATGCTCTGTCTCTCTCTCAAAAATAAATAAACATTAATTTCTTAATATACAAAATACTTAGATTATTAATAGATAGATCCATACTTTTTTTTTTTTTACTTGCAGAAAATCTAAAATAATGGATTTGAAAAAATACTCACAACATTCTTGATTGAAAAGCCAGAGGATAAACTGGGTTGGAAAGAAAGGCAGACAGTCTGACCAACGGTATCTTACTTAAGTTTAGTACTACTTCATCTTTTAAGAAGACGCTGAAGAAAAGAAGAGGAAATATCGCCGCTCGGTTGTATCAGCCCTTCGGCCATGCTGGTGTGGAAGGTGGTACAGTCCCATAAAGAGGGACTTGCTGACATTTGCCCCTGTGTGTCCAGGACTGTGCTGAGCACTTGGCATTTACAGCACCCTTCTGGCTCACAGTTTTCCTGTGGGACGCATGGTGCTGTTCCCATTCACCAGATGTGGAGGCTGAGTCAGCAAGAGGCCAAGTGACTCACCTGAGACCACAGGTTATTAAGCAAGAGGGTCAGGCCGTGACATCAGGCTTCTGAGTTCCCTTTCCTAACTCGGGGTTTCTAAACTCAGCACTGCCGTCATTCTGGGCCACGTGATTCTTGGTTATGGGGTTGTTCTGTGTCTATGTAGGACGGCTAGCCTCCCAGACCCTTCCCACCACATGCCGACAGCAAGCAGCCCTCCCCACTCATGATAGTCAACAGTGTCTCCTGATGTTGGGGGTGTTCCCTGGGGCAAAATCGCTCCTAGGTGGAGATTCTTGTGTTTCACTGCACTTTGGGGTGTAAGGAGCTGCCTGCATTGTAAGAAGAGTCGTACGATAAAGAAAAACGATGTGACATGGACTCCTGACCTGGAGGTAGTGCTTTTAATAGTTTGGCAGACTTCTTTTCCAGTCCGTTTCCTATGCGTGTTTTGGACAAAATAGGATACCCCGTGGAGAGTTACACTTTTCCCTCAATGTGACAAGATGCATAATTTCCAAAGTAACACATAGTTTGTTAATACAGTAGCTTTTATGATTCTTTAACATTCCATTTTATGACTATTAATTTAATTAAAAATCCCATCATATTTGGAATTTAGATTGTCTCCAAGTTTCATTATTATACTATTATTCATTGAATCAATACTATACTTACTCACATATATTTGTATATCTTTATTTATTTCCTTAGGAAAAAATCTTAGAACAAATATTTTTGGGTCAAAACATACTCCCATACTTAAAATTTCAGGATATATTTTGACAAACCACATTACTGGAATTTTGTGCCTCATGAAAACCCCACCAGAAACAAAGCAAGTGTCAGTTTCACTGGAGCTTTGACAATATGGCCTAAATTGTGGTCTATTTTAAATTGTCCAACTAGTAGATAGAGGGAAGCTTATTCTAAGGCTTGCAAGTACAGGGTGATCACTGTCGATGCCTCACTCATTTACACGCCCCGGATAGGGAACCTTAAAGGGGCAACTGTTACCCACAGGTCTTCTTCCAAGAAGTACTCATCTCTAGGACTCAGACCAGCGCTCAGTAGAAAGAAGGAAATAAATTTTCCAATGAGCAGAAGAAAACAGTCACAGAGAGAAGCTACAGGGGAATTAAATACCATATATTAAATATAGGAAATGAAAACAATGTCTGAGGAGAATACCAGCACCTTAAGGGCTGACCCTACTGATTTGAGCACTCCAAGGAACGTGTTACTTAAATATTTGCATGATTTATCAATTTGCTTAATCCAAGTGCAATGTATGTGCATATCCAAGTGTATGAGAGTGTGTGTATAAGTACAGGAACTTTGTATGCCTTGCCGAGTTGGATTGTAATTAAAAGAAAAAGTGAGCCAGCCAAAGTCATCTTAAAGGAGACCTGCATCCGCTCTGACAAGAATGTTTACGAAAACGTAGTGCAAGGAGACACTCACTGCCCTGCGAGCCCCAGTATGTCTCTCCCCTGGGCCCTGCCATGCGCAGTTGGCATGAGGGGTAGATAGTATGGGATGCAAGGATCTTCAGGGAGGAGGGATGAAATGTTCCCAGTCTTGTCCGGGGGAAGAGCCCATGAGCAGAACAGTGTGTGTGGATCAAGGTCAGGTGGACTCAGACTCGTGTGTGGGAGAACAAGGCGAGGCACCCGCGGCAAGCAGCACAGGGAAGGGGGAGCACAGTGCCTTGATCTGAGGACTGTGTGCCCTGGGACACGGCGGGATCCTGAGTGGGGGCTGAAGGCCGGCATATACTCCAACATCACTTCCCTCGGGAAGCTGGGCGTCACAAGCCATGTCTGGAGCATAGAGGTTCTCGCGGCTCAGGTAGGTGTTGGAGCCTCAAATAAGCAAATCAGCACCATGATGGTCAAAGACCTAGCAGGTGCCAGAGATGCAGAACTGACTCTAAACCACAAGCTCCCTGCATTCTTCCTCTGTCCTGTTTTTGAAACCAGAAGAGTTCAGTCTGACTCCAGGATTCTGGTGATAGCCTGGAGGGTGGTAGAGGTCTCAAGAAGCAGGTACTGAATTTCTTGATAATTTGCAGGAGGAATCTTAAGCTTGATGGAAGAAACAACCCTACACCTGTTATAAAAGTGTATGTTTTCATCTGTGTGAGTGGGAGTGTGTGTGTGTGTGTGTGTGTGTGTGTGTGTGTGTGTGTGTGCGTGTACACAGGGGTCCAGACAGAAAAGCTAATGCCACTTGGTTATAACGCAAGAAGGAAAAAAAGGTCGGGTGATCCACACAGGTACGTTCCCACTGTGGTTTAATTGTGCAATATGGACCAGGCAACCTGTGATCTGCGAGATAACTGACCAACTTAAAGCTGAAACAGTTCTGCAGCCTGCTCTACTGTTACTGGAGGGAGAAAGTTATAGACCCATTAAACTGTTGAGACTCTGTTTGATGCAGAGCCCGGTGCACAGCTCATTTTCTGCTTCTCTGCATCTACACTCCATCAACCATGCCGGCCAAACACTGGAACTGATTTTGTGGTTCGGTGAGCCATGGTGATCTATGGTGCCTATGGCAGGGAGTCGTTTGTGAGCTCACGGAAATCCCGAGGTGGAGAAGGAAGACCCTGGGATTGGGTTGGACCACACTGTCACACCCTTATGATGCTGTTGCAGAACTCCACGCCCTGTAAGGTTGACTCCATCACCGGGATGACCTGAGTGAGCTTCAGGACGGCTTCCCCTTCAAGTGTTTCCACTATACCATGCAGGTGCCATGAATGTGCATTCTCTTCTGACATTCCAGAGCCCACTGTGCCCAACATGTAGGGTCATTCTTTCCTACATGTCTTTCTTTTTTCCTTTAATTCCTAAATATCTTTTTTAAAATTTTTAAGTCTTAGTTATTTCTGAGAGAGAGAGAGAAACAGGGTGAGCAGGGGAGGGTCAGAGTGAGATGGAGACAAAGAATCTGTGCTGTTAGCACAGAGCCCAACGCGGGGCTCGAGCACAGGAACCATGAGATCATGACCTGAGCTGAAGTTGGACGCTCAACAAACTGAGCCACCCAGGTGCCCCAATTCCTAAATGTCTTTAAATTTACCTTTTCCAATGCCTTGTTAGAATGAGTATGGGTGGTTAAAGAAAAGGGAGCCCTCATGAGATATTTTCACAGGAGCGTGAAGCCCAGGATGGCTGGCCCGTTGTAGCACAGCCACCTCTCGCCTCTTAGATCGGCCTGTGCTAATAGCGTGGCCCCGTGTCCCTCTGACGTTGTGGTTGTCCAGTGCCCTGTCACCCTGATTGTTCAGCTCCCCCTGCCTTCCTGGTCTTGAACCCTGAAGCAGCCTTGTCTGCCTGCCCTGGTCTAAATGTTCCGTGGCGCTGTGGACACCCAGTCACCCGCTCAGCCCACCGGCGTCATGGGGGAACCTGCCACGAGAGATCAATGAGACAGCAGGAAACCTGTTATCATTTCTGCTCCAAGCTGAAAGGACCTCTTGAAAGGGGGAAAAATCAATCATTTTTTTTGGTAGTTGATCTAATCACAGACAAAAAGTTGTGGCAATATACCTCCTTCATTGAGGGATACTTGAGGTGATTGATTTTATTGAATAGATCAGCCGTTCTATTCAAGGGTGACTTTGTCTCCCCAGGAAACATCTGGCAATGAGCGGGATGAGGGAGTCGACCAGCATCGAAGAGGCAGAGAACAAGGATACTGTTACACTCCCTACAGGGGGCACCTGGGAGGGCTCAGTTGGTCAAGTATCCGACTCTTGATTTTGGCTCAGGTCATGATCCCAAGGTTCATGAGATGAAACCTCCCATCTGCTTGGGATTCTCTCTCTCCCCCTCTCTATGACCCCCCCTTTCTCTCTCTCTCTCTCAGATTAAGTAAACATTAAAAGAAAACACTCCCAACAGTGCACAGGAAAGAACTGGACAAATAGTTACCCAGCTCCAAATGCCAGTAGCTCCCAGACTGAGACCGCTGGGTCTAGATAAAAAGTTACCATGTCTGAGTATAAACTGATATATGCAGCCAGGGTGGCACTTTTGACAGCATCAGAAAATCTACCTGGGTATATTTCCTCTCACAGACGACAAAACACCCAGAGTGGTATAATTGTGGGGAATGATGTGAACATCTGTGATGCACTCATTTCACATTGATGCGTAGCTCGCTTCACATACCTTGATTGGACTTCCATAACAACAACTTCAGCCCCTTTCCTCTACGCCTGTTCAAATACCTGACAGAACTGTGTCATATGGAAAATACCTAAGTGTGTCATTTTCCTGTTGATTTTGATATGGGACATTGGAAGCACGACATGAAGTTCTGTGAGGTCAGAAAGCAGTTTCATAAGAGCCAAGTGGCTTGGGTGGACTGGAAAGATGGGGTCCATGAAAAACATGGCACAGAAAGCAAGTGGCTCCCATCTTCTCTTAGCAAGGTCTTTGCAGGCAAAGATGGTGACATTACTCATTATTAAACATCAGGCCAAACATATTTCAGTATTAGAATACATATGTGAGTGACAAACAAAAAGCATTTAAGAATATTGATTATTGATGGATTGATGGAATGGCTGATAGGTCTGCCGTTCCTTCCTTACATGGTACCAACAATGAAATGTTTTACCCGCGTGAATTTTTGTCCAACTGTCTTCCAGTTCTTTGAACACAGTAGAAAACAAACCGACCCAATGACACAGTGAAAGAGTGACTTTTCTTACTTAAATCCAGACTGATTTTCTCCCCTCTACTACAGTGAACAACGAATTCCCAAAGAAACTGTGGAATGCATAAACTTCAGAGAGGTCCACATGTACCCGAAAGCTTGAAAGGTTCTAAAATCAGCTGAGTTGTTTGTGAACTTCATAAGCTAGAGTACAGAACATTCGCTCTTTCCACCAAGAAAACACACATGACAGAGGAAAGATAAATTAGAAGTGTTTAGGAAAATTGGCCTTCATGGCAAAAGTGAAATATTTTGGAAACAGAAAGCACTGTTCAGCCCTTCCAAGAAGACTCAACATATTTATGTAACCAGATGAATCTGCCGGCTTTCTCTTCCCTGTCTTCGCCTACTTAGACTTTCAAAAATGGGACATGAACCAAAAGATATTCCACAGGCATATGGAGAATGAAAGAGGGAGGAGAAGGGGACCGGAGGGGGGGGGGGGGGGAGGAACACAAAGGTAAAGGAGANAGAAGCAATAACAAAAGTGAAAGATCACAATGAAAAACCCAAGTGGGATGGAGACACTTTTGACCATTAAAAGGGGAAAAGTAGGAGCCATCGGGGGGGGGGGGGGGGAAGAGAAGAGAAGGAGAAGAAGAAAAGAGGAGAAAAGAAGGAGGAAGGAAGGAGAAGACGAAGGCAGAGAGGGTACGAGGAAGAAGATTTGGGACCAAAGGAAATGCTTATGTTAATATGCCATTTCACAACCTTTCTAAGACTGTAAATTAATGAGGCAGACTAGATAATCCTACATGTGATTTGGTTCATTAGTGCATGAGTTAGAATATGCTATCGGCCAGGGGCAGGGGTGAGGCTGTGAATGACATAAGCCAATAAGCAAAACTTCATATTGAGCCTGTGGCCAAATGTTTATTGGGGCCCCTGTCTAGAAACATCACAGGGCAGAGATGGGCTCAGACCCTGTCCCTCCTTCACGTTATTTGGAAGGTGCCGGAAGACCCCTGATTTAACACATCATGTTTTCCTCAATGTCACTGAGTACGTGGATTTATTTCTGAAACCCAAGATTAGAAAGAGGTTTCATTTTTTATTTCAAAATTAGAACATCAACACAGATAATGCCATTTTCCAGATTATGTATCCTGGGAGGCTGCAACGCCCAGTAAACACTCTGGAGAAGCTCCTGCTTAGAGAATTTCACTACTCCCGAGAATAGACATCAAGTTGGGCATGATCAACAAGGCGTGGCTAGTACCCTTTTGCTTTGGAGGGAAAGAAAAATAAATGAGGCTTGTAAGGCTTCATCCATATGACCCTGGTGATTACAATTTTTTTGGTATCTCCATACCACTGACAGGGGCTGGTGCGATTGAGGAAACCTGAGTCCCTCCCCTTTGGGAACGAGGCTGTTAAGGTGCATCTGACGTCTTATTTAGATCAGTTTGGCTATAATTGAATAGAATATGTCTAAGTCAGAATTGTCAGATCCATGAGATAGTATCGTATTTCACATGAGTTTTCCAAATATTTATAAAAAATGGTGTTCTAATTGTCCGGTGAGTTCCACTTACAATTTACTCTTTCTCTGTTATATAATATCTGCAAAAGTGAGGTAGTAGCTATACCCTCAAGAAATGCCTTGAGGGTTTTATCATTTAGGGAATATTCAAACCAAGAGCAAGCTTAATTGTTAATGCAGCAAGCCAGAGTAAAGATCTGATTAAAATAAACCTAGAGCTGCTGATTGGATCTACTAAGTTAGACACTGACAGATGGGGCCACTCAATCCTATGGTTTCGGAAAGGTTAATATAATAAAGATCAACATCTTATCGAGGGTTTAAGTGTATCTGTAATATTTCTTTTGTAATGTATATACTCCAAAGTATTTTAAACTACGTAAAATAGCAAAAATAAAAATATTTGGAATACAGATAAGAGAAGCAGAATCTTCTATGCGAATGACTTCATCTATTAGTAGGGAAGCCTCAAATAACTAAATTCAGCAGAATTTAACATAACTCTTAGTAAAACAGAATGTAACTAACCTATGTGGGTATGCCATAAATTGAATACTTACATTATGTTTTTTTTTTTTTGAGAGAGAGATGGGGTAAGGGGAGAGAGAGAGTGAGAGAGAGGGAGGGAGGGAGAATCCCAAGCACAGTCCACACCCAGTATGGGGCCCAACGAGGGGCTCAATCCCAGGACCTTCAGATCATGACCTGAGCTGAAATCAAGAGTTGGACACTCAACAGACCGAGCCACTCAGGCACCCCTGTATGGTGTAATTCGTTTTAAATAGTTTCTATCACTATATTTCAAGTTCACTAGTATCGTCCTTTACAACATCTAGTGTGTCGTTATTTACATCCGGAGTATTTTCCACCTGAGACACTGTACGTTTCTCCTTAGACCTAGACTGCGCAGCTCCAGTGTTCTTTCTGTAGACAGCGCGTCCCCTCTGTCACTCTGCCCTGCACCCTCCAGCCACTGTGCGCTCCCTGGACGCCAAGCTCTTCCTTCTGGGGACAATTTTTCTAAAGGTTAAAATCAGCATTTTACTCACCATAGAGTACTGTCTCCTTAATTCTGAACTTGTGTTGGCCAAGGCAAATATTTTTTGGTCTGTTAAAAAGGAAAACTATCGGGGGTTGAAAAACAATTGTTCTTCTTGTATTACTTTAGGATTATAGGGTCAGCCCTGGCCTCGGTACATGCTCATGATGCTGGAAATGTGCCTTCTTACTTGACTTAATATTTTCTGCAGCAACATAGGACTTCTTCATTTTCTTCCCACCTTGGAGAAAAGCAGGCTCTGGGCAAGTACACAGTTGTGGTACCTGGAAGTGCTTTGTGGGGTAATCTGACCCCCTAGGATTCCCGGCAGAAGAAGACAGCTGCTCTGTCAGCACAGAACCTTCCCGGGATTCTCTCCCACTCCCTCTCTGACTCTTTCTCTCAAAATAAGTAATTAAACTTAAAACACAAACACACAGAAGACAGGGGGCACCTGCTTGTTTCAGTTGGTTAAGTGTCTAACTCTTGATTTCGCCTCAGGTCATGATCTCATGGTTCATGAGTTCCAGCCTTGCATCGGGCTCTGTGCTGACTGTGTGGAGCCTTCTTGGGATCCTCTCTCTCCCTCTCTCTTTGCCTCTCCCTGGTTCTTGTTTTCTTCCTCTCTCTCTCAAAATAAATAAACTTAAAAAAAAAAAACAAAAACAAGACATACAGAAGGCAAAAATAGATTAACAAACATTTTTCGGCTGTGGGACACGTCACACAGACTAATATGGGTTTAACTGGAGTCTTCAAAGGAGAGAGGAATTGAAGAATATTGGTCATACATTTTCAAAATCTGATGAAACTATAAACCACAAGTATTTGATAAGTTTGATAATAATTTGATAAAATTTGATAAAACCATGAACCCACAGTGGCACCTGGGTGGCTCAGTTGGTCAGGCATCTGACTCTTGATTTTGGCTCAGGTAATGATCCAAGAGTCCTGGGATCGAGCCCTGAGTCAGGTTCCTTGCCGAGTGTGAAGATTACTTGGAATTCTCTCTCTCCCCCTTGCCCCTCACCCACTCATGCATGCACATCCGTGTTTTCTTTCTCTCTCTCCCTAAAAACAAATATCTGTGAACCCACAGAAGATTAATGAGCCCCAAGTACAAGAAGCGTGAATAAATGATACCAAGTCTCTTCCTAAACAAACTGTTCAAAGCTCATATGTATCAGCCATCTACTCTGCGTAACAAATTACCCCAGCACACGGTGACTAAGAACATGTCATCTCAGATTCCTCAGGGTCAGGACTGAGGTGAGGAGGCTTAGCTGGCCTCTTCTGGCTCAGGCTCAGCAGGGTGGTAATTGTAGCTTTGCCCAGGATGGCGATAACCTCCAAGGTGAACTGGGGGAGAATTCATTTTCAAACTCACTCATGCCCTGGCTGGCGGCAGACTTTCCGTCCTCAATGGCAGTGTCTGCAACATCACTTGCTTGGCCCTTGGGCCTCTCCATAGGGCAGTCCAGGTCACATGGCCGAACAGCGTGTAGACACTTTGGTAAATTTTGTGAAGATTTTCATATCAGTTCATCCTGCAATGAGGAGAGTGGATTCAAATTCTCTCCATTCTGAGAATAAGATACTTTTCAGGGGTCCAGAGCAGGAAATGACAGAGTAAATTCCGCACGCAGGTCTGAGATGGTATCTTCACTGCAAGGAGGGTGGGAGAAGGGATGGTGAGAAGTCTGGGTGGGCATGGGGGTGTCTAGCAGCAGCAGAGACTTGCTTTTGCTTCTTGTAGCTCAGGGGAGGGTAGCTCTCTGTGCCCTGTGGAAGGGGAGCAGAAAGACAGTTCCCCACGTCTTCCAGGGGTGGCTTTGCCAACAGGGATCAGGGGGCTGGGTGAGGACAGCACAGAAACGGAGGGTTACAGGGTGGTTTCTGAAGTCCAAGGGCAGAGTCTGGAACTCAGCTCCACGACCTCCCCTTTCTGTGTGACTTTAGGCAGGTCAGCTAAACCCTCCTGCACAGAGAGTGCAGTGATGGAGGCCGTGTCCCGGATTTGGGATGCGGGCTGCGAGCTCTCCTTCATATCCAGCCGTCAGAAGGGAGCAGGTACACAGCAGGTATTCAACAGCAGTGGGGCTCCTGGGCCTCGGTTCCCCTGCTTCTGAGTGGAATGCCCGCAGCAGGGATGGAGGCGAGGGAGGCAGGGGCCAGGTGGGGAGGGCAGGGCCGTATCATCCTCTTCACTTGAGGACACCCTTGGGGGGGGCCCAGTGGGATGGAGATGAGGGAGACACAGAACCCTTCCTTCCCGAAGTGGTTTGTTGGAAAATGAACACACTAAATCACTCGTAGTCGGGATAGGTTTCCCTAGAAGTGACTAGATTGAATTACTGCCTGAATTCTGGGGTTTGGTGTCAGAATACGCTGAAGTGTCGGAAATGCAGTTCAGGTCTGACCACTCGTGATACGTGGCCTGCAAACGTGTGCCCCCTCTGGGCCCGTGACGCTGCACAGGGGACAGTCCTCCTTCACTCCTGCCAGTGACCTGCTCCATAGCCACACGCCAAGCAGCTGTCACCTCTGAGCCTCAGATTCCGAAGCAGGAATGTGGATGTTAGGTGGAAGCTGCCTGTTAGTGTCCTTCCCACTCTCACATTCTGGATTTCTAAGTTTGATTAAAAAGGAAGCCACTTCGGGTGACTATTCTTCAGGTCAAGGCTCCTGGTCAAGAGAAACTTTCCCAGCTGTCTCTTCTGGGAGACCCTCACCCTGCCCCGAGCGGGGGCAACATCTGCTTTACCACCAGCCTGTTTATACGAGTCCTTCTGATCCACCTGCTGAATCTCCTGATGCTGAGATACTTGCGAGTCACGGGAGAAGGTAGAACTTCAAGTGACCCAGGAGTGTCTTGCTCACCACCTCGCGGGGCTGACTACAGCCACATGCTGCGTCACCCCATGACACGGATGAGCAGGGCTGGCTTGGTGAACTGCAGTTGCCTCGTGTAGAAAAGAACACAAATGTCCAACAGAACCCTTGTTTTCCTGACGGGGCGCCTGCAAGTAATTTTACACCCTGCTGCCTCAACTCCGCAAAATGTGCTCGTTGTGGCCATCATGGCAGCTGCCACGGCAGGCGGAGCTCAAATACAACATGCAGGAGCGACGCCTTCGTACACGTCTAATGACTGAAATGTAAACCTGAGCCCAAATGAGGAATGATTGATTGTTTATTCTGGGTTTTATGCAATTACACCTAATAAGATTTTCCATGAAGATAAAGAAAATTTCATTTCTCATTACGCTCCTCAACACACGCGGTAATCGCTGTGTGGTTCACGGGAAAGAGAATATCAGCACGGAGGCAATTTACACACACACTAATTTGCTGGGCACCCCAAAGCAGTGTGAGGTTAACTATTTGCGGCGATCTCCGTGCCAGCCTTAATTAAAAAAGAGACATTAATATTATTTTTCGGAAGCCAAGGTTCCTTCTGATTTTGATAAATAGGACCCATCAGCTAATCATGTAAGCTCAAAAGCTGGCAGTGTGGTGTTTTCCCAGAGTGAGGTGGGCTGGAAATGCCACAGTGGCTGAGGAAGCGCGGGCTGCACAGGTCCCTTGGGCACTACGG
This sequence comes from Crocuta crocuta, assembly GCF_008692635.1. Classification (NCBI taxonomy): domain Eukaryota; kingdom Metazoa; phylum Chordata; class Mammalia; order Carnivora; family Hyaenidae; genus Crocuta; species Crocuta crocuta. The sequence goes on from NW_027551559.1 coordinate 8,784,102, forward strand.
GGTCCACCCTATGAGGTAAGAGACATACACGGAAGGACAGCATGTAAGTGAGCAGTTCTGCCATTCTAGAAGAATCTAGAGCACAGAGTCAGACAGAGCAGACAGGTACCGTTAGTCAACTCTGGCTGTCAGACCACAGTACCGCCAGGAGGCTTGAAGAGCACAGGTTTATGTCTGGGTTTTGGGGGCTGGAGGGATGGGGCCAGCCTGTCAGCGTGGCAGGTCCCAGATTGTGGACGGCCACCTCCTCACTGTGTCCTCCCCTCTCTCTCTTCCTCTTCTCAGAAGGCTCCGGTCCCGGGGATCGGGACCGCATGCTCATGGCCTCAGGGGACCTTGATCACCTCAAAGAGGCCTGTCCTCTACAGTCACAAGGGCAGGCTACTGCACGTGGTCTTTGGGGGACAAATTCAGTGGGGAGCACACTTTGCATTTCCATCCCCAGAACGGTTAGTGCCTCTTCACCAGGTGCTGTAAGAGTGAGGGCCGTCACTCTGTCCCGCGGCCTGTCCTTTGCTTCTAGCCTCTGGCACCAGTGCTGAGCATTTTGGATGGGGATCTCTGTCTCTTTGATTAAATTAGATGTCTCTAATTATTTTATCTCTCAGATTAAATTTCATTTCAAATTAGCATAGTGGTGACAACGTTTGCATGGAGTCCTATGAGTTTACATCATCCCACGGAGCTATATTCAATGGGGACGTATCCTACTGAAATAAACAAGGCCTCTCCAGGCACCGGGGGTGGCTCAGTTGGTTAAGCATCTGACTCTGGATTTTGGCTCAGGTCATGATCTCTCTGACAGTGTAGAGCCTGCTTGGGATCCTCTCTTTTCCTCCCTCTCTGCCCCTCCCCTGCTCTTGTATTCCCTCTCTCTCTCTCAAAATAAATAAATAAATATTTAAAAAAAAAACCAAAAAAACCCCGGTCCTCAGTTATACCCAAGAGTTTATGCTGCATGGGCTCCCAGTAGGGCTCCGAAAGGCAAAATACGTGTGTGGGCTACACGGATAGAAAGTGAGATTTTACATGCATAGTAGCTGAGCGCTGGGTCCATGCAAGGGTTCTGCCAGGCAGCCTCCCCAAGTAGCCTTGAGACTCAGTATCTCCATCTACAGAATAGGTCTAAGGTGCGTCCACAGGGGGTGATTTGATGGAATGTCTTCTTGTATATGAACAACTCACCTTATGCTCGCACATTCGGGTCCCAGAATGTATGTCGACGGCTTCTTGAAGACATTTGTTCCTCCTGATGATGGCCAGGAAAACTAACAGTGGGCAGGCTTACACCTGTAAAAGGTCATTTGCACAGTCATAGTAAGGGCATTATATGAGAGGAAATCTTCTCATTTTATTCCAGTTCTTTCCAAACACCTCACAGAGTAACCTGATAAGGAATTAAGTAATTCAGGTCTCCGCTGACTTGCGCACTCTGGGCAGTGAAGGAACACCGCAGGGACCGTGAGCTGTCCCATCACCTGACGGCAATGCGTTCGAGACCCTGATTCCGTAGCAACCAGTCAGGTTTTCTCGACGGCTGCCCATGGCTGACTCCTGGGAGGCCCTGCACCTGGTGAAGCTGGGGGGGGGGGTCTCCCGTCTTAAGGACCCCCGCCCCTGACCCACGAAGAAGCGGTTCAGACATGGATACACAGCCAGAGCTGCACCAGTCACAAGCCCGCAGCCCAACCTGGGAAGCTGGAGTCTTCTGTGAGAATCTCCAAAAAAGCACTGAATCAATGTAGTGCGTAGTGCTGCCTTGGGGAGCCGCGTGCTCGACACGGGGCTCGACCTCACAACCTGAGATCGTGAACCGAGAGGAAATCAAGAGTTGGACCCTTAACAGACTGAGCCACCCAGGTGCCCCACAGTTTTCAATTACACGTGAAGACCTTTGTGACGGGTGTCGTCATACAGCTCACTGGAGGAACACGGCCACGCGGATGAGTCCCCGGCCCACGTACTCGGATGTCCCAGCTACCTCTGCACTCTGGCCTCTGCCGCTGACATGGGTCCGCACCGGACATGCAGGGCATCGATTGCCCCGTGCCTTCGGAAGCTTCGAGGGAGCTCCTTCCCAATACACTTTGCATCGATCAGAGAAGAGGAAGCGTGCACCTCCATACGGTGTGAATGCCAATGTCAGGGTCAAGGGTAACCCTGTGTCACCGAGCTTCCTCCTAGGACATCACGGTCAAAGTTAATCTGGGAGTGGTAACGGCGTGATCAGTTCTGATCCATTCCTACCCCGTGCTAGACAGGTCATCACTTGACATACAGTTAAAGAGAGGGTAAAATGCAGTGGGACCTATGTCTGCAAATGACGAAACAGCCGGTAGGCACGCTGCGGCAGCGAGCACCAGCGCACGCAGCTGGTTGCCAGGGCGCAGCCGAGACTGGGCTGTATAAGTGCCGCGTCGGCTGGGTGGCTCTGCAGAGACAGAAGAAGCCGGTGAAGGGGTGGCCCAGGGCTGAAATGGTCCCCAGGGAGGCAGAGACCCCTGTCTAGGACTCGGACGGCATCCCTGGGGGTAAGAGGATTTCACGGGGGCACACACGGTGGACAACCTAAAGTTGGGACTCAGGAATGTCTGTATGTCCTTCCGTAACACGGCAGCCGTGCACCCATTTAACTTAAGGTAGAGATGTCCACGCCCTCGGCCCCGAAGATTCTGGTCCAGTGGGGCGGATGGGGTGCGGCAGCTGTATTGAGCCGCCATGCCTTTCCCTTCTGAGGTCCAGGATGCCGGCTTTGTAGGGAGTAAAAACAGAACTCGGAAATTTGCTGACACCACGATATGACAGTTTCTATAGGACCTGAGTCCTTGAGTCTAGTACTTCAATACTATTTTAACAGTTTGCTTGGTCTGAACCATATTCAAATATCAGTACTTTGCAAAAGTTATGGGTGTGTTTCCTTTTTATAGATAAACAATGGCTTCCAAAATGTTTGTTACAGTAATAAAAGGTACTCCTCCTTGTCACCTTTACTGTATATCAATGTTTACCTGTCACACGAATTTCCAAACCCCTCGAGGACCCGCCAGCAAGTGTCCCCCGGGGCTGTAGGAGGGTTCGTGTGCTTGTGGAAATTCACAGAGCTCTGTGGAACGAGCCGGATTCCCGGACTTCGGAAGTGAGGAGAGTCCCTCCCGTCTGGCCTGATGTAAAGGAAGATGGTCAGTGAGGGAGCCACCGGAACGCAGGCGTGCTCTGCTCTTCGAGGGAGGCGCCCACACTTGCCGCTTGAGTTTGCAGAGGCAGGTGGACACAGGGGCGGCCGGCGTCACTGGGAGGAGGTCACCGAGCTGTGAAACGGAGCCTCGCCTCCCTCCTGTGGCTGTCAGTTCAGCCCCTGCAGTCCGCTCCCCCGGAGGGGGGTGTGTGGTGCCCCTTAACCACCCTCTGAATGCGACCCTGCCCAGGCCCGCCTGTGTGCTCCAACGCCGGAAGCTACGTGTCCCTGAACCCGAGGCTGGCAGACCTGGGCCCGCGCCGCACACTCCACCACCCTGCTGTGTTCTTCCCCTGCGGCTACTGCATCGGTCCTAGCACCTGTGACGTCCCCCCCTCCAGACACCTGACACTCGCTCTTCCTGCCCCCTTTCTTGGCAGTCACACACCCCTCCTTTTAGTTGCTGGGGTCAAGGCTTTAACCCTGGAGTCCTGTGCTTTCAAAGCCAACCTGTATTGCCTCAGAAAGGTTATTTTTTCTGTAAGTGTGAGCATTTCTGCCCCAGTCGGTACCTCCCAGGGGCCCTTCTGTGCGTCCAGGACCTTCTCCCGTTTCTCCACCTGAATCTCTGTGCTCGCCTCCCGGGGAGCATCTCCTCGGTGCCGGGAGGGTCCCGGGGCTGCTGTCACAAAGTGTCACAGGCTGGGCGGCTCCAACAACTGAGACTTGCTTTCCAGCAGCTCCAGAGGCTACAGGTCAGTGCGCAGGGTGAGGGCAGAGTTGGCCGCTTGCGAGCGCGGCAAGGGAAGAGTGCGACCCAGGCCACAATCCTGGGCTTGTGGGCGGCCCCGGTCTCCTTCCTCCTTCCGTCTCATCGTGAGCTGGTGCCTCTGTGTGGCTGTGACCCCATGTCTGCTTCCAGGAAGGACAGCAGGGCTTCTGGACTGGGACCACCCCAGTGACCTCGTTTTAACTTAACCATCTCCGTGAAGACCCTGTCTCCAAATAACGCCACATTCTGATGTATGAGGGGGGTATGAGGGCTTCAGCTTAGGAATTTGGGGGCACAATTCTGCCCAGACCACCGCTGGCCCACCGTCTTGCACGAGATCTCATGGAGGGCTTTTACCGCCAGGACGGCTGCCTCACACTGTCCTCCGTCAGCCCTCTCTGGAGGGAGCAGGTGCAAGCCGCACTCACACACTCGCACACACACAACCCGGAGGTCCTGTGCCTGTCACACTCCTGTGCCAGCCGAGTAACACACCTGGAACTCAGGACACCTGGGTTCTAGCCTCCTCTGGGACCGCCTCTTCTCCAGAGCTGGGCTTCCCACCCGCTGGGTGACAATGAGGACTCCTGGGTTCCAAGGTTATAGAAGTTGCAGATACTTTTACCTAAGACTCCATCTGCCTCCCTCCTAAAACAGTGATTCTGCAGACTGTGTGCACCGATAAACCCAGTGAACATAATGAGGGTGTTGCAAATGATTTGAAAGAAAGAAATGATAGAATAAATTAGAGGAATAGATTTCTAGAAAATCTAGAATTTTCTAGAAAATCTAGAAATATGTGATGCTAATAAAAACGGAATGTTTTGGAGGATATGCACACAAAATATGTCTACAAGAGATTAATCGTAGAGTGGATGGCTTTAAAATTCTTCTATGTGGTGTCATTTTTCTGATATAATTTCTTTTTCTTGCTTGTGCTGGGAAATCCATTTCAAAATTTCTATGTACAATGTCCAACAGTAGATTGTGTCCCCATGTTGGGTTTAAAACTCATTTGTAGATGTTGGGCAATTAAAGAAAATGATGTCTAATTTATCTGCTCTCAATAATAGGGATTTCTTAATGAGAACACATGGAGACCTTTGGCCAGCCAGGATGCTGTGTGCCCTGCTTTCAGTAGGTTCTGCTGAAGAAATCACAGCAAATCTCAATTTCTGACATCATTCAGTGTTTTCTGTGTGAGAACTGGAAACAAGAGTCATACAATAATTATTAAGCAGGCTGTTTTCAGAATATTATTGAGTCCATTAATCACTTCTAGTTTAATAAGGGGAAATAATGATTTACATCTGAAAGTGACTAAGTTTCTTGTCAATTTGTGATAACAAATCAACATCCACAAAAAGCAAAATTAAAAGCAATAAACAGAAAACAGCAACAATGAGGTGATTCGGGCACTTGGGGTTGAAGGGCTTTCCGACAGCCACAGGCACACAAGTGTGAGCCCAGATCCTGGGGAAGGGGCCTCTGCCCGCTGCCTGTCTCACACCTGTCCTAAGAGGAGGTGAAAGGGGGGCCCTGTTATTTTGGAGTGAGAAGCTTCTATTCTCAGGTCAAACTCCATTTCCCCACAATGGCTGTCTTGTAGCAACTCAGCGAAGGCTGAGGGCTTTTTCTCTAGAGTCTTTAGTCATTACCGGGCGGAAAATGTCCTGCAGGTCAGCGGTCACGGGACACAAGTAGGAGATGGATGATTTTCAGGGTGAGCTCCCCAAGCAGACTCCCCATGGGGTGAATGTCTGAGGGTCTGTGCCTCAGGACTGCCTTAGGAGCAAACCTGAGTGCGCCAACTTTTGTTCACTGAAATGCAAAGGAGCCATTGGATGGGTGCGATCAGGACAGAGCCCAGCCACCCCTGCGGTTTCAGTAGACCGGTGCCTCCCTGTTCCTCATTAGCATCCTTTCTAAATTTAGTGGTTCAGCAATACGAGTTTGAAAGAGGAATTAATAATAGTTTCAAGACTGCAAAGTGATCAAAATCATGAAGCTGATTCCAGCAAGGGAGAGCTCTGAACTCGAAAGGGNAATAAAATAAAATAAAATAAATAAAAAGAAGTGTGATGTTTTACAGCCAAATTGTAGCTTCTCTGAGGAGTGATCAAAAGATTAAACAGAGAGCGATGCCCTCATTTTAAACTGGTCACTTCTGGAAAACACGTGCTTTGCACCCATTTTAGAGCTTGTCTTCGAAGGGTGACTGGGTTAAAGTGACAGCAGAAATTTCACAGGGAAAACCGCTCCCTGCTTCATTCCAACATCATATGTGGATCTCCAGTGTTACTATCTGGAAAGCCTTTGCTCTGTGTGGAACTCCTGCTTTGGGCTTTCCCTGACTTTCATCAAATGTCAGTGAGCAGGGCCAGGGAGCAGCGCCTAACTCCTTTTTAAACATATCAACAGTGGGGCCACTTTAAAAGACAAAACTCATGTTTGATTCTGTGAAGGAGTTAATTGAGCAGGAAGAGGTCACCAGAGGCAGGGACCTGGAGCTGCGGGTGTAGCTGTGAGTTACCCTGGAGAAAACCCAGACCCAGGAAGCCAGCAGGATCTTTGCCCAAAATTGCCTACCTCTATCCAGGGTCTGGTGCTGAGCAGACTTCACAATCCCTTTCTTCTTTGTTCTTTCATGTCTTTTATCTCCTTAGAAACTCCTGTGACTGAGCTAAATTTAGCCGGTGTAAGAACATTCTGATAATGAATAGCACACACATTTTTTGAACAATATTCATATATATATGTATATATAGACTATAGAATATATATATATATATATATATATATATATNATTCCTCTGTTTCATTATGAACTAAGTAAACAATCGAGATGGGATTAGAAGAGACCTACTTGTGAGCCACCATCCCGGTACACTAGAATTTATTAGCCACCTGCTGAATTAATGCTATTTGGGCAGGTTAAATATTTGAAGTTGAATAGAAACAAAACTAAAAGTTAGAATATGCTGTTCTGTATAATATACTCAAAATAATGAGCATCCCAGCTAAGAGATTATGCACACCTTTTGATGACGGTTCTCTTAAACTGATACATGACACAATTTTGACCTTATCTGGAGCCAGAGAACCTCCTGGTGAAGGTTGGGTTGGGTAAGGTAAGACTCGAAGCCCTAAGAACAGAGGCTGACACACTGCGCTCCTGTTACCACTGCTGCTATTGTCTTACCATTGTGGGCACCCTACACGCTTCCTTCAGGCAGCTCTTGAGCTTGCTGTGGGGCACGGACACTGCCCGTGAACAGTCTCCAGTGCTGGCTGTCTTCAGGGATGAAGTCATGAGGAAGAAGGGGTCCTGACTGAAGGAGCTCAGGAACACAAAGGCATTCAGGAGCTGTGGCCCCTCGCTGCCCAGGACCGGACAGCGGGGATGCAGAGACCATGTGGTGGGCTGTCTCCCCATCGGGTCCAGTCCAGGAGGGAGGAAGGCCACTGAAGACATAGGCTCAACTACATGATCTTACTCCCATGCCATGCTTGAGGCAGGTGACCAGGGGAGGTGACCCCGTGGGCTTGTAGGCAAGCACAGGTTGGCATGGCTGTGAGTTCACATGAGCTCAGCTGAGTCTACATACAGAATGTCTCCAGCACCAGAGCACTTTCATCCAGAAACAGCTCAACAAATGTGAATGAGGGTGGCTCCGGAAGGTTGTAAAGGCCAGGTGAGCAACAGCCTGAGAATGCTGTGGTCATGAGGGTGACAATCCCTGTGAGGACAGCAGGGTGTCCCAGGGAAGCACCAGTAAGAGAGGAGAACACTCCAAGAGGGATGGACCTGGGGACCTTGAGAACAGGAGCTTGTACGCTCTCCAGGGGACTGGCGAGTGTAGACACTGCATAGTGTTAGTTGGGAGGCTCTGGTCCGGGGGCAAAGCGGACTGGTAGGGGTCAGTGTGGGCTCACAGAGATTTACTTGACCTCACTCTTAGGCAGTGGATATGGGCTCCCCTGCAGCACCGGGGGCTGAATGTACATGGCCACGCCTGCTACCACGGAGCTTCTGGTATGTACCCGGACTCTGTGAAGTTGCTCTCCTCATGTTTCTCTTCCTTCATCTGGAATGTCTTCACTCGCCATTTCCCATTAGATGAACTCTAGTTCCCCTTCATAGTGCGTAGGGATAAAATGTGTTATCCCTATAAAATCTTCCTACCCATTCCAGCACACAACGGAACAATGAACCAATCTAACCCAATTTGTTCTGCTAACACTTAGGCTTACCTTGATAGTTCTCATTTGGATACCTCCCCAAATGCTTGACATTGGTAATCCCAGATCACCTCACTAGAAGGTAATGAAGAACACAAGATCCAAATGGTTCAAACAACATGGTCCGGGTGCATAATGAAGTCCCAGCCAGCTCTTTACTTTCTCAAGTCCTCTGATGACAATTTTAACAGAAAGTTTACTGGTGTTAAACCTCATGGTTCATGTAACTATATTCTGGAAACAATTTTCTGTTATCTTTAGGGTTGGCACAAAGCCATACAAAATTATTAGGTCCAATAGCTCGGCATAAGTCTCTTCAGGGATCAAAACTTCAGACACCCACTCTAAAGATACAAGCTACAGAATTCTCATTCCCTGTTCATTTCTATTCCCCTGCCTTCAATAACGTTATTTCATTAATGTATACTTGACAGATACATTCTAGGCACTGCTCAGTTCCATGACAGTATTTGTGAGTATTTCAGGGTATTGAACAGGCCACGTTACATTGGCTGTGTAAAGGGAGGAGCTAGAATCTAAGTGGGGGAAGGGAATTCTTAGCAGAAAGAAGGGAGTAAGGGAAGCAGATTGTTGAAAGCCTGTTGAGAAGACTACCCAACGAAGGAACAAATGTGAGAGTAGCTTTGGAATGGCAAGACCATGAGACAAAGTTACATTAATTATGCTGATTAGCATGACCCTCATTTCACCAGAGGAGAAGACATTTCTGACATTTAGTACTTAAAGCATAAAAAATTCTGGTGTCAATGGGCTAAATACACACATTGTAGGAGTGTGATCTTTCTGGCCCTAATGCTGTGATGGCCAACGGTCCTTTGTGTGCAAGTTCCTTATTACATAAGCACCTTCCTTTACCAGCCTCGTAGAGCAAATTGCTAGAATGCCAGGCACCTCCCCCTTTGCATGGGAGCACATATGAGGCATTAATTAAAACTCTGGATTGAGCTGCTGAGTGCACATTTTAAGAGAGGCATTGAGTTATTTGCTACCTTTCTCTGTGAACAGATTTTATGAGAAAGTTGAAATTCACCAGCAGGGCTGGCACATTGCCCGATTCCAGATCTTGAGTGTTTTGTTCAGAACCTTGAACTGGATGGAAGGCAAACATTATTCCTGTGTGTGAGCCCCTCCTGACCTCCCAAGAAATGTCATAGCACAGATGATGGCGACGGATTACTACTTACTGTGCACTTTAAAATCTCTGGTTAAAATCTGTCTGCCTCGTGTTTGTTTTCCTTTTTCTCTGCCATTTGTTTTCCATGCCGAAGCCTGTTCACGTTTGTGCATATAAATTATTCCAGCCTTGAATGTATGTTTACCACAGGCTCAAATCAAATCAGCACATATTTATACGGCACATGGTAGGCTCAGGGCAGTGAGGTCCGGGGTCCAGGTGTCAGGGAAGCACAGGCTGTCCTGTAATTCAGTCGTACAGGTACACAGAGAAATGTGGCTGGGATGATGTTCCCATCCACTGACCTGGCTAAAACAGAAATGTTTCCCTTATTGGAAAGTGGAATCAACTACCTTCAGTAAGAATTTATTTTGAATTCATAAGATAAAACTTTTTACTAAACATACAGGGCTTGGAGACTATTGACTAGGCACCCGCTGAGGGTGTGGAGGAAGCAAAGGCCTTTCATGGACCCCCAAGATCCCAGAGTCCAGTTGGAAAATGTGTCCAACAGGAAATACAAACACAAAGCAATCTACAAAACTCCTGTCAGGGAGGGAAATGACACAACCACAGCTCTGTCTGCACCATTGACATGGCAGACATCACACAGTGTCCGTGCTCCATAGAAGGGAAGGGGCCGTTTTCCTGCTTTGGGAATGCATATGGTAGCACAGACACTAGGAAACACAGGTGCTGGGGCGCCCGGGGGGCTCAGTCAGCTAAGTGTCCGACTTCAGCTCAGGTCATGATCTCCTGATTCCTGAGTTGGAACCCCGTGTCGGGCTCTGTGCTGACAGCTCAGAGCCTGGAGCTGCTTCATGTTCTGTGTCTCCCTCTCTCTCTGCCCCTCTCCTATTCATTCTCTCTCTCTTTCTCTCAAAGTTAGATAAACATTAAAAAATAAAAAAAAAATAAAACACAGGTGGGCTTGAGGCATCATGTTCACTTTTTTTGAAGGAATTTTGTTAATTCCTTCCTTTGACACTCATTGTGGACTCCTTCCCTTGTGGCTTTGCTGTGAAGCCCTCCCAGTTGCTGAAATTTCTGTTAGCACGGGGATTCATAGCAGGAGATTCCAGACCAAGGATAGAGTGAAGAAAGGGTTTCCTGATTAACAGTGGCCTGCTGCTACTGTGAACAGAAATCATATTGAAATGTTTGTGGATTTTTAGTATATATTGCATTGCATATTTAAATATTTCAATTCATGTTCCAAAATATAGAAAACATGAGTTTCCAAAATAAAAAAAGGGTGGGATTTACAAACAAACAAACACATTCATGACAGCTGCATAAGTTCCCACTGAATTTATTTTCCATTCTGAGATTTTAATTATTATGTAACCTATGAACATATTTTGTAACTTCCTGGTTGAAACATTGAAAATGTCACTTCCCACTGTTTTTACAGCTTTTCTGACCACAAGACTTCGGTGTCCAGTTTGGCACAAGAAAGCCACAGAGATCGTGAGGAGCATCTCATTTCTTCCGTCTTTCTACTTGGCCTTCCCACTCAAAGTCTAAGGCAGTGTGGTTCCGAGTCAGTGCCTGGTTCTAGCTCCCCTCACTTCGTGGCACCCCACTTTCACTTGCCTTTGCCACGTGACCCCTTCAGCAGGCAGACAGGTCTGCCCTTGTTCTTCTTGACCCGTGCAGAGTCCTTAAGGATCTGCACCTGAGTCTATCCTTCACACAGCTCCGCTTGATCATCTGTCTTGATGTGCAGAGGATTTCCTTGTAAAGAATGTTCTTCCATAGACACTTTGGGATGAGGATTTTTGGACTGTATCATTTCTCCTTCTTGATACGGTGGAAGTTTGATGCACTCCCATAGAGCATTAGATTTCTTAAAGGTACTGTAAATTCATTCTATGCAGTTTTTTTTTTTTACAACATCACAACAAGAATTTAATAAATAGCCAATGAGCCCTATACTAACCATATATGCCAACTCAGGTATCACACCCAACCTCAGAGGTTAGTGAACCATGGGGAGGGGTGAGGTCCCAGAGCTCTGCACATTCTGCCTCTTATAGGTTGAGCTGTGCCCCATTGACTGCACTCGAGTCCTCCCGGTGATGACCTGAGGGTGCCTGAGATGCAGCATACAAGAATCTTTGTGTTACAGACGATAACTGTGGCCTGTTTATGTTTTGCTGTAGGAAAGAAACTAGCGTTTATTTGAGCACCAACTATATGCATGTTTCTGTCCTAAATGGGCCCCTCAAGCTATTGACGCTTATGGAAAAAGAGCTGGTAGGGTGTTCTCCATATTACACATAATGAAATCCAAGCTCAAAGCAGTGTCTATGACTGGCTCAAAGCCACACAACTGAAACCTAGAAAGTCCAAAGTTGTAGCTTTTTCAACTGAAACACAGAGCTTCCTGGACACTACCATCAGCATGACATTTCTCTCCCAAAGGACATAAAAACTACATCATGACCTGGTTTGGGATCTTCAAGAGTCTTCATTCCCCCTGAAATCTGAATTCTAGTATTTTTGCACTGAAACTCAGATTGTTCCTGCCCGTCATATTAATCCTAAACATTTCGAAGAAATAAGTCTTTTAGAGGCCTGCCAATCTTTTTCTCTTAAAAAAAAAAACATTTTCTAAGCCTCAGAATATGTATAAAAACATTTTAAAAAATAAAATTCAAAGACTTGCAATGACTTTTTGAAGTGTGTAATGTGAGAGGTTAGTGTTTTCTTGCCTGTTTCCAAGAATAGAACTCTAACCTCATTCTCTAATTGTTGGCCTTGTTGCTGAGTAATTGGATTCATGAAACTATGACTGTGGCTTTGGGAACAAATGAAAAATTTAGATCCCCTGTTCTTTATTCCACACATACTTCTCCTCTCTCTGACGTTGAAGAGAATTCTGTGTGACCAACTTGTCTTCAGTTACTTTTCTAAGAGGAAGTATTTGGGTCCTATTTTTAATTTTTTTAATGTTTATTTATTTTTGAGAGAGAGAAGGACACACAGAATTCGAAGCAGCCTCCAGCTCTGAGCTGTCAGCACAGAGCCTGATGTGGGGCTCGAATTCATGAGCTATGAGATCATGACTGAGCTGAAGTCAGACACTCAACTGACTGAGCCACCCAGGCACCCCTGGGACCTATTTTTAATAAAGGAAATATTCAAAATAACATTCTCATGTCAGTCCAATCTGAGAGGCACTGGGAGGCACCATTAATGACTCTTGTCAGAGGGGAGAGGGTTAAAGTATCTTCTTCCATACAAACAAATGAGTCAAGAAAAGGGAATCATTGTTTTAATTAGGTAGTTATTTTTTGATGAGTTAAAATTTTATCAAAACCATCTGTATTTAGTGGAATTCTTATTTTTATTTATTCTATTATTTTGTAGAAATGAATCAATTTGTGATCAATCAAATATTGACTTTGTGGGTATTTTGGGCCACATAAATCTTAGCTGGGGGTTTCCATCCCATGCCAGCATCCCAGCTTTCTATTCCCTGGGTGCCAGTAGCACCCCCTAGCCAGAAATGACAACTGAAATTGTGTTCAGATGTTGCCAGGTGTCTCCTCAAGGGCAAAATTGTCCCCCATCAATCCCCGGTTGAGAAGCATTGTGTTCGAGTAATAAGGGCTTATCATATTGAGTACTCACCAGATCCCAGAGACTATTCTAAATGCTTCCAAAGATTAACTCACTTAATAATCAAAACAATCCAGTGAGGTAAGTATTATCATCCTCAGTTTACCGAGAAGGAACTGAGAGGCTCAGAGAGTTTGGGAATCCTAGCCTGTAAGTGGTAAAATTGTGCTCAAGCCAATGCTGTCTGACTCCAAGGTCTTAACTTTTGACCGCTACCTAATGTTTAGGTATTTACAAAATATAACGTTTGGTATTTACAAAATGAAAAATCAGAATACAAGCACAGTATAATTTAGAGATTGCTAACATTTGTGGAAGATAGGGAGAAGCATTGGAATGATAAACCAGAAGTTAGGGGACTTAGCTGGCAGAGATCATTTCATATGTGAGGACAGTCTGAGTATCCTTCTTTATAAAGTCTTATTATTTAAGCCATGTAAAAGTATGACAGTCCACAAATTAAAGTGAAGAGAGGGGGAAAATATCCCCAATGAAAATGAACTGAAATATCTAAGCCAAGAATATGTCTGATTGGCAACATAACCATTCAAAAAAGAAGAGGTCCAATCCAAGTGCCATTTGAACGCTGTACAACAACCTTCAACTTCAGTGGAACTGATTTTAAGGACAACAAAGGAATCAAAAATATTTTAAATCTCACTCACCAGTTCAATTGAACATAATAACAAAGGTACATGATTTTTCAAACTATATAATATATTTTGGATAAAGCAGACAAGCTCCTGTACTATTAGAAACCACGACTTTTAGTGTAAAGGGGAAAAAAGTTACCAAAAGAAAATCTAAGCTATTGATAAAAATATTGTCAACTTAAATTATGGTTGAACATATTAATATATGTTCCTAATTTTATTTGTACTTTTTACTACTGTCTGTACACTGAAAGTTCTAGAATCTATGAAGCCCACATGTCACAGCCATACCTTGTATCTACACCTTGGTTTCTAAAGCTGGCTCAGTAAACAGAACTATGGTTTCTTAAATAAATGGATAATTTTAGGTGTGAGGCAGGCAACTTTTGAAACAAGCTGGGATATCTTGTTGTTCCAGAAAGTCTAATGCCAGCATATCATCTGCTGAAGCAAGATGAAGGGGATAACCAATGGCCAAATGAGAATGATTTTGGCACCAAGATGCCTCAGAAATGCAAATGAATACTTTAAAAAAATCTGTGGAATCATAGTATATAAGGAAAATAAAATAAGAGAAGAAGGGAGCTTACTTGTCCACTGTGGGGTTTACCATTACACCAAAACCCTGTTGTGAAAATTGATAATCAAAGGTAAAGCACTAACTGAGGATCCTGACACATTTGTTTTCTCTGCTCCAGTCGAGGCAGGAAAACTCTTCATGAAAAAGTTCTATCTAAGAAATAAAAAAGAATGGAGGTATTAAAAAATCACTATGCTGTAACCAACCCCCAAAAGGAAATTGCTGTAGACAAAACTGGCCAAAGGATACCAAAAGCATTACTGTGAGTGGCTAGTGAATAAAACACGCATTTGTAATGGAGAGGTCAGTTGTTACGACCTTCAAGATGGGCATCACCCATGGCAGGCAGGACTCTTCCAGCTTATGGTGGAGAACATGGGGGATAGAGTCACAAGTTAAATGGCACCTTGTGGAAACACACGAGACAGGACACAGGTGTTCCACAGCTGGTTTGTGACATTGCAGAGTCAGTGGCGGTGAAGGAAAGAGGTAACAGTTGTAGACCAGGTGAGATTAAAGGCATAAGGAAGTACACATCTTGATTGCATTTTCATTGGAAAAATATACTGTCAGAAGATTGAGTAGGGGTTAGAGAAATCTGGTCTTTGCCTGAGAGCAGATAAGCAGGAGCTCTTGTTAACTGACTCAAGGGTAATAATTGAGCCTGTAATAAAGGCAATAGTTTATTTAAAAAAGTAATAATTGTGACAGGATATATTTTACTCAGGCATATTTATATGTACAGACATGGCTACCATTTTGCCATATTTGCCTTAATAATTAAATACAGTGTACAGTGGCTGAAAGGAGTGATTGTAGTATCCTTTTCAGTATATTGAACTATTTTAATTAAATCTTAAAATGTTTCAGATCACTTAGCCTATTCATCATTCTGGGGGAGAGTAAAGAATCTGAAACGCAAGTCTCATAACTAATTAAATAGCCTTAACCCCTCCCAGGTGAGGAAAAGAGGATTCCCCCATTCCTCAACAGCTGGATTGACCAGGAAGGTCCTCACTTATGAGGATAAGGCAGACTCCATGTGAGCCGCACTTGTAGTATTTCTAAGCTAGTTGCATTCTTGATTTCCCTACCCATGCTTCTGGCTTCAAGTTCAAATTGGTAACTGTTGCATGTGATCCCATAGGCATGTTAGGTCAGCCCAGGAGATAAAGCAATACTCTGAAGGGGTCTTTGCAGTCACGTGGGATTGGCTTCTCCTGGGCATGTGATGGGTAAGGTAGCAGAGTATCAGTCTGACGGCAGTTGGGCAGGAGGCTCCTTGCAAAGGCTTCCCTGCTCACAGGTCATGGTGAAGAGCACTATGGAAATCCCATTCTCTCGGGGTGTGGTGGCATAGGCCTTCCGAGGACGTCCTTACAGACAGTGACTGGTGTGTTTGCTGGGTTGGCTTGAGAAACGAGTTTGGACTGCACGTTCAACACACAAGGCTTGGCTACTCATGGGATTCAGATTTAAGTGAAAAGGAAAAGATGTTTTGCAGAATAAGAAAGGTGTGGGGGTACAGGATTATGGAGGGAAACTTAGAACAAGTCTTCTTGAATCCCCCTCGGAAGAAAGTCATCCATGATGGGCCCCACCGAAGCCTCAGCCAGCTGGCGAGCTCGCAGACCTTCATGTCCCTTTCCATCACTGCTCTGGGACTCTAAGTGGCCCTTTCCCTCTCTCAATCCTCATGAAGTCACCAGTAAATTCTTAGTTACTCTCCCAGCCTTTTAAATGTGGGGATTCTTGGGGGAAACCCACAGGAGAGAGTGTGGGCGCAGACGACAGCGAGCGGGTTACAACAGCTGCTGGCCAGGGTGTTCATCTTCCAGACTTCCTTGCAGTCTGGGAGAGAGGAAGGGCCATGTGATGGGTGGTGCTGAGCTCTAGGGATCAGCGGCGTGCCTGGTGAGCAGGGGGCTCTAAGAGAAAGTTCGATGAAAAAACAGAGCATTCTCCTTCATTAGGTGGACGAGACAGCTACTACAGCTAAGGCAGGAGTGAGGAACAGTGAAGCGGGGGTGAGTCATAGGGTCCTCACCTGTCCTGCAGGCCCCAGAGTGACACGTGGCCCCGTGAGCCGCTCTGCACTCAGCTGGCCATCCTGCAATTAGGGGAGCAGGCAAGAAAATGCGGGGAGCAGGGCTGAAGGAAAAGGTGGAAAGATCAGGAAAAGGGGGGAAAAAAGACAAGAAGAGAAACCCTTGTGTTTTCAAGGACCCCGAGCCTCCCATGCCTGATCTCAAATTTCACAGTAGCCACTAGGGAAAGAGGAAAGTGGATTAAAAATATAGGTCAAGTTCTAATAAATCACTTTCATGTTGGTGACATGATGTATTCTTTTGGGTGACAAAGATGTTAGGCAGGGAAAAATCACCATCTAAACCTGAACTTGCCCTGAGAAAACCTTAGAAAAACAAACGCTGTCTTTGCTAATATCCGGAATCTGATCTTTCTTAATAGAAACACCACGGAGGTGTAACTTTTCTGTTCAAGGTTTACAGTAAGCACAAGATAAAGATTTCCACGACGTTTTCTGTTGCCTATGTGAAAAAACTAATTACCGGCTTAATAATGAGTCATTAATAAACAAGTCCCCTGAAAATTTCACTGGAATGCAGTTATAATGAAATAACGTAGTCTCCCATATAAAGATCAATGACCACAAATTCCACATAAGTCAGTTTTTTGCTTGCTCATCTGTTTGTGTGAGATCTCCTCTCTCTGTGGCCTTCCTTGTGCCTGAATAGTCTTTGATGGAAAAGTGGGGGGTGGATTGACACTAAAACAAATACCTGAAGGGGCCCCTGGGTGACTTAAGTCGGTTGAGCGTCCGACTTTCGCTTAGGTCATGATCTCGTGGTTCGTGGGTTCGAGCCCCGCGTCGGGCTCTGTGCTGACTGCCAGCTCAGAGCCTGGAGCCTGTTTCAGTCTGTGACTCCCCCTCTCTCTGACCCTCCCCTGCTCACGCTGTCTTTCTCTCTGTCTCCTAGAAATAAATAAAACATTAAAAAAAAAAAAACTGTCACCTGTCAGTCCAGAATCCTATATTCAATGAAAATATCCTTCAAGAATGAGGGGGATGGGGCGCCTGGGCGGCTTAGTCGGTTAAGCGTCCGACTTTCGCTCAGGTCATGATCTCGTGGTTCGTGGGTTCGAGCCCCGCGTCGGGCTCTGTGCTGACTGCCAGCTCAGAGCCTGGAGCCTGTTTCAGTCTGTGACTCCCTCTCTCTCTGACCCTCCCCTGCTCACGCTGTCTTTCTCTCTGTCTCCTAGAAATAAATAAAAAACATTTAAAAAAAATAAAATAAAAAAATAAAATAAAACAAATACCTGAAAACAGCCCATTCTCCTGCTCCGTTACGTTGTCTGTATGAAGAGTCTTGGGACCAAGCTCCAACACCTGCTTTGACTGTTTAGGGTTGGTGTGTAGACGCGTGGTTTTAAGCAACAGTGTCTGAATTAAGGAGGAGCTGCCGAGTCCCACCCCCGGAACACATCTTACCCCAGGAGGCTGTGTCCCGCCCAGCAGGACTGAGTCTCCCATCCTGCGTGCCTGCCACAGGCAGCGAGGAAGACGGGGAGGGTGCGGGATGTGCGTTTCCTTGTGAGCGTGCGGAGCATGCGTGTGTCCTCGTATGTTTGGCTGGAAACCCGATGGGCTCTCAGCGAGGGAACCAGGAGCCAACCCGAGGGACCATTTCCATACATGAGTTTCTCTTTTTGATATGGCCCTGATTTTATTTCCGCATCTTAACTCGGGCCTTCGTAAACAAGATAGAGCACGGACTGTGCTCCATCCAATTAGCCCAACCTTTCCTTGGTCATAAAACTTTATGCAAACTACTGCTCACGGGCTTTGCAGTCCAGGGAAACAATGATATGCTTATGACTCTTGAAGATTTTTTTGGCAAATTGCTAATAAGAGCGCGCGCTCTCTCTCTTCTCCCCACAAGACCTTCAGCTGATGGAAAAGTAAAAGAAAAAAAAAAAAACAAGGACTGTAGTCTCATATAGGCAGTCATGATGACAGCTCCATTAATAACATGGATCATTAAAATTTATAAAAAGCTATTCTTAATATAGGATATAAATACATTTCTTGGGCAGAGCTATGAAATTTATAACCTTTTTATTGTCACCAGAGGACCTTCCTACTGCTCTCCCCCGCACGTCTGCCCTCTATCATAAATCACCGTGTGGTTAATAACCTAGATTACAACCACCAGTTGCATTTACAGAATTAAATATTGACTATGTG
This sequence comes from Crocuta crocuta, assembly GCF_008692635.1. Classification (NCBI taxonomy): domain Eukaryota; kingdom Metazoa; phylum Chordata; class Mammalia; order Carnivora; family Hyaenidae; genus Crocuta; species Crocuta crocuta. The sequence continues at coordinate 8,802,613 of NW_027551559.1, forward strand.
AAAATGTTATTACATTTTTACTGATCGGAAGACCACAGAACAGCCCTGCAGGACATGTAGCTGGACAGAAATATCTGTGTAATTTTTGTTGGAAATACGGTTACAGGGCGCTCAGGAACAACTGATAGAGTTTGGGGCAATGCGGGAGGAAGGGAGAAAGTGCTGGCCCCGTAATTTTACAGCAGGCCGAACATATCAGAAGGAGGCCATTATATTGAAGCTTCGCACCTTATTTTTAATTTCGGAAGCTCCAGGCCAAATGCATGATGTAATTGCCAAACCCCAAATGTTTGAGCAATGTGTTGAGGATGATCGTAATCACGCAGAATAAAGCCGATTAGAAATATTGGGAGAATTCAAACAAGAATCAGGTATCAGGCATCACCGAAGTGGATATATCTCGATTTCCTGTTACTTGAAGAGGACCCTGGATCCTGAGATCTCTAAATATTTGAGAGATATTTTCCACTCACTCCAGAAAGAATCTGAACAAAAACTTATCCCTAAGGAATGAGTCCCTATCATCACCAGTGAGAGTACTTAGCATATTCAGATGTTCCAGAAATGGTTTGATACTTCAGGACCAGGGAGTAACCCCAGACTGGGTAAGTCAGCCTGATTTAGAGACTGACAGAGTTGGGTCAGGTTAACTGAAAGAGTTCAGAACACATCCCTCCCCCCACACACTGCACCGGAAGATGATAAATTGGACATACTTAAGGCAAAGAATGGAAATCCTACTGAGTCATCCAAAAATCCCAGCTTTTTCCTGGCTTCTTTCTTTAATCTGAGAAGGATAATTCACTTATCCAAAGTGTACTGGCAAGGATTAATTACAGCATCTTGGGACTGTACATTTCATATAGCATCATTTTTTTCTATTCTTTTTCAATAATTGCCATTTTATTTCCCTGAAAATACTAAGGCCAAGTATTTATTCTGGAAAGACCCTTTAAATGGTTTTCACTGTGAACCACAGGCTTTAATAAATACATAAGTCCGGACAGTTTAATGAAATTAATTTATGAATTTCTCAGATTTACAGCCCTAAGGAAGCATTAACACATATTATTAAATTAAGGGAAATCAAAGGCATCCTACTAAAAATTAGACAATACCCACCTCATAAAATGTAATATTCCAAGTATTTTATAACGAGATACAAAAGAAATTAATGACCCTCACCATATGACAGCTTGTTATACAACCATACTGTTGTGTGTGTTTGTGTTGTGTGCTATGAAATAAAACAAATAGGTAATATTACCAATGCTATAGAAATTAAAGTTTTAGTAAAGAGAAAAGAAATAGAGGTATGAGATCAAACATCAAGTCCTGTGATACACCATTTGAATTGGCAATATTCTTATGAATTCCTTTTCTTTTACTTGAAGAAGTATCTGTCTTCTGGTTTCCTGGAAAAGTCCTCATGTATCCCAGATGGGCAGTGGTGAGCAGAGACACTGAACAGAGCTGTGATCTGGGAATCCTGCCCCAGGACAGTCAACATGGGTCCTGGGAAACACTGCCGATTCCAGCTGTGGCTAAAGTAATTCCCAAGATGAACCAGGGACAGGTTTTGTTCAGGAAAACAAGGAACCTTTAAAGACAGGTTGAGTTATATCAGAACGAGACAGGAGCGATTTTGTTCCAATATGGGATGATATAGCACCATAGGGTGACGCCGTACTCACCTCTGCTCAGTTTTCTGGAAGATTCTCAGAAAGATTTAGGCCTCTGTGCAGATGGACCAAAAACCTATATTGAACTTCCACTGCTTCTGATTCCATCGCATGGGCATTTTCCTTGTGTGTGTGCTGAGCACAGAGGGTCCTTCTTCCTGGGGCAGGGCTACAGGGATACAGAGGCTCAAGGGAATGGTAGGGCTCTGTGGAGTTCTACCAGTTTTTTAGTTGCTAAGGAAATTCCAACTCGGTCTGGTTGGAGAGGGAGAGGGGTGAGAACCTAGGAGCTCCCCGACTGGGAGTCCAGCCTGGTCCTGGTTCCTCACAGGCGAGTATCACTCCCAGCTCTGCCTCCATGATGGTGGCCCTGCCTCACCCCCCGGGGGGCCACAGGATGGCCGTTGACCCCATCAATTCTCAGGATCCCAGTGCGAGCTGGTTCAGTCTCCTGGGGGAGAGAAGCCCAGAGTCAAACGTGGGCCCCCACCGGACGACCCTTCCCTGTGCTCCCAGCTGGGAGTGATGGTTCCCAGAGGTTAGGGCAGAGCTGTGGGGTGGGGGATGTGCTGTGCATGGCAGACCCCGTCGACTGACAGGCTGATTGCATGGGGAAGTGTGAGAACTCATGGAGGACAGCCGTTCACTTTCTTCTAGTCTTGTTTTCTCTGATGAAGAAATAAAATATACTATTTTTAAACTACATTGAGAAGTTGTGAAATTGCAGGAAACCTCACATTCCTAAAAACAGTCATCATCACAAAAACTACCAATATTCAGGGTCTTTTGACAAACCTGGGTTGAAAATGGCATAGGGCCACAAGAGGAGGAAGGGAGAGAACATGACGTGCTTTCACCTGGATTAGGTTTGCTTCTAACAATTACCCCTCCTCAATGGTTTGGATGAACATCGGGTCATTCATTACATTTTTCTAAACTCAATCGAAGTTAAGTTTAAGTGAAGCAACTCAAAGGAAAGAAATCTTGAATAGAGCAATAATGACAAAACTGGTTTCTACATCAGGATCTCCCTCTTTCTCTCTCTCTCTGCGGATCTCTCTCTCATATATATGCATTCTTGTCACTTTAAAGCTAATAAAATGCATCTACTTCACTTCATCTTCGTGAGTCATAATAATGGAATGAGATAACACTACATGTCAGTATCGTAATGTGTCTTAAAAATAAGAATGTTTCACTGTGTCTCACTCTCTCTCTGACCCTCCCCCACTCATACTGTCTCTCTCAAAAATAAATACACATTAAAAAAAATGAGAATGTTTTAGCCACTCGAATTTACTGCAAGACCATACACACCTCAGTTGTTCGAGGCTTTATCATCTTGTCTCTACCCATGTCTATTTAGGACTTTTGGAGAAGACAATTAACCCAGACTTTTGTCAGCTGGCTTTTATTCAAAGTCCTGTCTTTCTGCTTAGGAATTGTGTGAACGTAGACACACCATCCTTGAATCTTTGGGTTTGGTATATTTATCTATATGGGAGGGAAACTGATATATAGACATAGGCTCTGTGCTCAGTAAATGTTGCTCAGAATCTATGAAAGTAAAATTCCAAGTAAACTTACCTGAAAGGTGGTGAATGGAGAGAGTGGGATATATTGAATAATTTACATAGCCAGATTTGGGTGTGGCTGAACTGAACCCCCAAGAGGAATGATCAGGGCTGACTTCAGGAAGTAAATTGCTCCTCTGGGCTGGTTCTTTTTTATTCTGGATTCAATAAGGACAAGAATGAACAATCTTAAGTGAAGAAAATGTGTGTGTATGTATGTATGCATGTGTACACATATGTGTCAGGTTGTTAAGTTTTGTCAAACTCCTCTCAAAACACATTGAAAAATTATCCTACTTCTTCTCCTTAGTGACCCCAGAGCCCTCCACCTCCTTGCTTCAATCTAGAATGTTTGTTCTCTGTACACATTCCATGTGCCATTCCAGGACTTCTGTTGTGGTCACTGCTTCCTTCCCACCTTGGATCCCATCTCCCGAAGCTTGGTTTTCCATTTTGTTGATTCACATACTTGTTCCTGCAGAGCAAGTACTCCACGTACCTCTTGTTAAGACTGCATCTCAATACATGCGTTGAGATCTCAAATACCTGAAAGTGTCTTTAATTTCCCTTCACACTCCATGTCTACTGGAGTTGGAATTCTAGATAAGAACGGACTTTCCTCAGACCCTTATTCAATGCTCATTCTTAGTCTGCCAGGATCATTCCTGATCGTGACTTCCACACTGGAATGCTCTAGAATCTTCTCTTTGTTCTCAGTTCTGAAATGCCATAACATCATGTGTGTCTGGAGGTGTTTTTATTATTTATTTATTTATTTATTTATTTAGTCGTCTTTATACGGGTGATCAATAGAATCTTCATGCAGAATCTGGGATCATTCTGTGATTTCTTTAATTTTCTTATTTCCCATCTTCCATTTTTGTTTTGTCTTTGATTAGTCAGTCAAGCTCATGGACTGATCCTCAGCTTTCTCGTCCTTTCTGCTCCCATTTTCCATCTCTTAGTCTCTGGTTCTAACATAGGAAAAAGTTTGTCAATTTTGTTTTCTCATCCTTTAAAAAAATTCCACATACACATGTATAATTCATACATTATACATAAACACACACATATTTGTAGATTATATATAATTCACATATACACATATTTATACATAACATATATTAATTTCCCGGAGTATTTTCTTGTTTTCTTAAATGTTTATTTTCCCAGCATCTGGTTCTTGGTCTATGGGTGCAAGTCTCCCTGGGGCCATTTTCTCCTCCCTGCCCGGCCTTGTTCACCTCGTGCTCTTTTCATCTCTGTCTGCTCTGATCTCCGACTTCTTTCGAATGTCAGGTGCTACTTGGATCTCCATTCATATTTGAGAGGCACGTGAAAGAGTCTTTCCAGGCTCTGGATGGAGGGGAGTCTGTGGCCTGGTGGCTCTATGGGGAGGTGATGGGAGAGGGTGGGTGTGCCTCACAGGAATATCCAGATGTCAACATCTGTGTGTCTTTTCTCCTATCCGAACTCATTTCCTCAGATAGAAATTGTCAGTCTCTTGGGAAAGGAAGGCTGAACAGCAGGGAGTTGACAGAGAGGGGCCCGTGGGTCCCCACGGTCTGGGTTGCAAACTCCTGTGTAAGTTTGGTATAGTTAGCTGTTTGGTATAGTCCTGACCTCCTGCTGCCTGCAAAACCATGGCCAGCGCCATCGCAGTCAACGATCCCAGGGAGCTCCCTCTGTGCTGCCCGGGTGGAGAAGGGTGGTCCCTGATGTACATGCATAGACAGGAATCTGGGGGTGCAGATGCTTCTTAAAAAGATGGGTTCACCTTTGGGGTGCCAGGGTGGCTCAGTTAGTTAAGCATCTGACTCTTGAGTCTGAGCCAGAGGCAGGACTCGATCTCAAAATCATGCAATCATGACCTGAGCCAAAATCAAGAGTTGGATGCTTAACCGACTGAGCCTCCAGGTGACTTACTCCTTTTTATCATATTAGTCCCTTCATTCATGTCTACACATTCCCATTATATTTTGCACTAATTCAAGTTAGTATACATTTGTTGTATTCAGAATTATTTGTCGAAAGAAAAAAGAAAATGCATGTCTGCCATGGTTGTTGTAATAAAATCCTCAATCCATATCTTACCCTATATGAAGTAATAAAGATGGCGTTTACAATTTTTTGCCTCAGTGAATAGTTTACTGAGGCTGAATTCCAACCCACCCACCCACAGCAAAGTCTCTGAGGAACTGCAAATTTATCCAGGTCTCTGGTCTTTAGTATCTGATTCAGGATGAGCAAAACACAGAAGAACCACCCCCTCCTCCCGTCCTTGTCCCCAGGCTGTCCTGTACCCTTGGGAAGGCAGCGAGCCCCACGCAGGCCCACGTAGAAGCCCGGATGGACTCCCTCCACTGCCTGATTGATGAAGCTGGCGGCTGACTGACACGGCTGAGGCATCTGTATTAATTGCCAAGACTGACAGCAGGGAATGGTACGTACTGTGTTTGCTCTTCCGTGGTCTGTTTTACAGAGTGTGCACAGACCTGACCTTACACCCAGGTATTAACTTACATGCTGGGAGAACGTGGCCCGTGTTAAATTATGTCAAGTGTTTGATTCAAGTAATACATTGCAAGGGATTTACGCCCTCTCCTAAAATGCGTGCCAAAGGAGCGTCTTTTCCTAGGCTCCTAAGCTTCTCCCAGCACCGCATTGAGTGAAAGAATGAAAAAGTAACACAAGAGCTCAACACCACATACATATGATAGCAATAGATAGAGGTCGACAGAGAAGCCTTCGAACCAGAATGGACACATTTGAAAGAGGAATCCCGTATGGGTAGTATTTTACTTAAACTTGTCTTGATCTACGGGAATAAACTGCATAAGTAACCATTTTACTGGAACAAATGCAGAATGCTATCTTTGTGACATATTTTTCCTGATTACCCAGACTTTATGTATAAAGCTCAGGTTACTTCTATACTTCTTATTTGCAAGATAGATTTGAACACCTTAGGGAAGATATCTTCCCAAGTATAAAAATCATGCATTGTCTGCATAATGACACAGTAAGTTCAGAGCCTTGTAATTGTTTGCTCCTTGAATTTTTCATTTTTCTTGACGAAGACAGTTCTGAGAATGGTACTGACTGATCAGTGCATTTTCTAAGATGAGCCCCTCCTTCTTGTCCAAACCCCGAAAGTAGAGTCTTTAAAAATTAGAGCTCAAAAAAGATCCTTTTTCTGTGTTGAAAGAAATGTAAATTAGTCTCGAAGAATTTGCCAGGAAAACTTTTTGCGCGGACATTCATGTCACAATGGTTAAGTTAATACTTTTGCTTCCGAGAAGCCCTTATATTAAACTACTTGAATATGCCCCAAAATATAAAATACAAGGTGGTTCATGAGTTACCCTCCTTCCAGGCTTCAGGGGTGTGGGTCTGTCAAAGAGGGGGACCAGGCAGTGGGCAGGCCCTGAGCCCAGAGGCCCTCCCTGCAGGCCCCCGATGCTGACAGCTTCCTGCAAATTAAGAATTCTCCCAGTGTGCAGAGGCCAGGTGCTGCCTTTCTCTCCTTTCTCTCCAATTCAAGGGAGCCCCCAGTTACACCTGCAATCTCTTGAAGACTCAAGGGCAAAGATGCAAACCTTCCTAACCTCAGGAAGCAAAATATCAGCCGGTCTAAAAGAGAGAACATAATACAACTTGAAATAAGGCTTTCAAGTCGGACAATTTACACGCAGTCCTAAATCTCCCTGACCGCCCATTCCACCCGTGGTGCGGTGCTGGGGTCCTGTCACAGCTGAGCACACAAGGGGACGGCAGCCCGGGCCCCCGGCCACCCCGCGCCCCCACGATCTCCCCGGATCTAGGAAGATGTGCATTCCTGCGGGGGCCACACCAGAAGCCCAGGGCGAGTGTGGGAAGAGCAGCCACGCCTGGGGACACAGTGTCTGAATGTCTTCTCCCACACAGCGCCACGTCCGGGCGGCCCACACAGCCCGCGTCTCCCTGGGGTTGTGTGTGTGTGTGTGTGTGTGTGTGTGTGTGTGTCGTGGGGGAGTTCGGTGGTCCCAGAGATGTCTCAGCGCCCGGAGAGAACAGGATGAATAAAATGCTCTGTTTCTCTTCTCCTTCTGCCAGAGCGGAGCGCAGGGGCCATCTGCCCTCACCAAGGACAGCATGCTGCGTATTCAAATGAGGCCGCTCGGCACAAAGGTGGCTTCAGTGGCCGGTGCAGCTTGTGTTCCCAGCAGGAGCCCCCACTTTGTTTAAGCTGCTAAACTCTCTATCGGGGGCAGGAGAGAGTTGGTGTGTAGAGCACAAAAGGGACACAGTGTCGCCTAATGTATGAGCCTTTCCCGCGGAATCCTAATGGCGCTGCGCTGAGAATTTACACAAACCTTATAGGAATTAACAAGAGACGTTTCTTTCATTCAGAGAACGCACTGACTTCCACTGCTTGTGTGGCTCCGAGCGCCAGGCTTTGAAAGGGCCTTTCATGGCCCAGGAAGAAAACGCTGGTGCGGGAGGGGACATTTCCACGGCCAGCCGCGTGTGCCTAGCAACTGGGCCACGAGGTTCCCAGTGCCCGCGGCCCAGCCTTCCCGGGCCTCCTTCGCGGGCTGGCTTCATAGACAGCCGCGGCCGTGTGTGTGCGGCCCCCATAATAAGGCTGTTGTGGGCTTCCCTCTGCTCCTGTGTCATTGAGGAATGTGTCACCCGCGCAGTTCAAAGTGCGGGCCAGTGAAAAGAGGCACAGTCACTTCATTAATGATTTGTAAACAGGGTCCCCAGAGCTGCCACCACCTGTGTTGGCTCTGGGCAGAGCCAGGGCGGGGGTGGGGGTGTCTCTGCAGCTCTGGCCGCATCGTGGCGCCGCTGATACCAGAGTCCATCCCTGCCCCCCACCCCCTTGCAGCAGGCACCTTCACATGCCTTCCAAACAGCCTCATGCTGGGTGAAAAAGACACCCAGGAAGTAGTGTCTTTTTGCTGTTGAGAGGGCTTTTCAAAAGACACATGCAATCAGATATA
>NW_027551559.1:8810897-8827837 GCF_008692635.1 Crocuta crocuta
AAGGAAATAAAATATATTTATTTTTTTTTTTTTTTTTTTAATTTGAGAGAGAGAGAGCGAGCAGGCAGGGGCAGGTGAGGGGCAGAGAAAGAAGGAGAGAGAGAATCCCAGGCAGTCTCCACGCTGTCAGCACAGAGCCTGACACAAGGCTCAATCTCATGACCCCAGGATCATGACCTGAGCTGAAATCAAGAGCCGGATGCTTAACCGACTGAGCCACCCAGGTGCCCTAGGCCAGATTTTTAAAAAATGTATTCATTTTGAGAGACACAGAGAGAGCAAGAAGGTGAGAGGCAGAAAGTAAAGGGGAGAGAGAATCCCAAGCAGGTACCACTCTGTCAATGCAGAGCCCAACCCGGGACTTGATCTCACAAACCTTGAGATCATGACCTGAGCAGAAATCAAGAGTTCAACACTTAACCAACTGAGCCACCCAGGTGTCCCCAGATTGGATTGCTTTAGTGCAAATAGAAGTCACCCTTACAATCACTGCAGCCAGTAGAAGTTCACCTTTTCAAAGGCGGATGGCAGAATGCGGGCAAAGGGGTGTGCAGGGCTGGGATGATGCCTTCTGGGTGTTTACCGCAGGGGCGAGCAGTGGGCTGGGTGTGGTGCGGGGACACCGGCCACAGCCAGCCCCACTTCTCTGCCTCCTCCCCCTGGGTCCGCCAGCTCCCTGCCACAGTTGTAGCCAGCGGGCCACGCCTGTTGAGACCTCTGGACGCCTCCCAGGTCAAGACAGAGCTTGCTCGGGTAGGGGGAGGGGTCTAGAAGATGCAAATCATAAGCAGGCATTTTCTGACTATGTGGCTGCTGTGTTATTTCTGTCATGATGTCCTTCAGATGTTGTTGCTATAACACAGCCACGCCGCTGACCTGCCCCAAAAGGCTTGGTCTTTTCTTTTCCTTTTCTGGGAGACACGAGCTCCTATGAATTTATTATCTCCGGGACCAAACTGTGGGGAGAGGGGAGTGGCCGCTCGGGGGTTCCCGGAATCCCTGAGTGTCTGGAAGCTCATCGAGGAGACTGTGCACGCCCACTTTTCCTGAGCCCGTGGCCCTGGACGTCAGGGAGCCTGGGGGACACAGAGTGGGGGTGGGGAGAAAGCTGGGAGGGAGGTCGGGTTGTGGCGGGAGTGGAGGCAGGGGAGGCAGGCCTTGGGGTAGACGAGTCGGGCTCTAAGGGCATGGGTGATCTGTCCCAGGGACACCCCCTCCCTGCACAGATGGGTCTCCGTGCTTCCCCAGGGACAGGCCGAAAGAAAGTGTGAGCCAAGCCAGCCTCTGTCTCCCTCCCTCCACATCCCCACCCCTGCACGGGACCTGCCAGCCAGGTGTGGCCGCTTGGTTCGGTTCTTGCCCCTCTTTCTGTCCTCCGTGGTCTCCCTCCTGCGTGGCCTCCACAGCCTCACCTGCTCCTCTCAAGTTTTTGTTCCAAGGGCAGCGTCCAGATGAGCTGCCCCAAGGGTACCTTGAAACAGGCACAGGCAGCTGCTGCAGGACGCTGGTGGTCGGTGCGCGCCCCCCTCTCCCCCTGCACTGTCTTCCAGTCAAGCCTCGGGGTCCCTTTCTGGAGGCCCCTGGAGGACCATGGCGCCTGGAGCTCCCTCTCCCTGCCCGGCGCAGGCTCCGGCGGGAGGCGTCCGGGGGAGCGGGGGTCTGAGCTCCTGGCCTGTCGCGTCTTTGAGCACCTGGTCACAAACCCCTCCTGGGCGATATGATAACAGATAATAGCCCATCTCTTTGAAGATGCACTTGGTGCCAATCATCTCTCCTGCGCTCTGCTTGACCATAGCATGTTCTGTGGAGACTCATTTCCGAAGCATATTAATTCAGTCATGAGTCATCCTTCTACTGGTGTGTGTGTGTGTGTGTGTGTGTGTGTGAGAGAGAGAGAGAGAGAGAGAGAGCTGGAGGTAAGGGATAACTCATCACCTCCTGAGGTGCATGTGTTTCTACAGGCTTCCATCATCAGAACAGCAACTGGGGAGAGAGGAGAGAGAATCTTCCAGCAATTGGAATAGCATTTGTCTTCGGACAAATAGACGCAGATGCCTATAAGAAACGCGTACAGTATATTCTTAAAGTTTTCCATGTGTCCCATTAGGTCCTGACCCACCTCAGAGACCCCGTCTACACATACAAATCTACACAGCCTGGGACCAGCGCAGGCTGGCTTGGTGCCAAGAAAAACGATGAAATGCATTTTCTGCTCAAATTTTATAAGCGTCTGGGTTCTTAGACCTTATAATTTGCGGGGGCAGGATGGGGATGGAGTCCAGTTGCCACTTTCTCTACCTCTGCCTGGGGTAAGAGACGGCTGTGTGGACGGGGAGGATTTGGAGTTGGAGATTATTGGAAAGCAGGTCTCCGAGGCAGGGCAGACCCTGGCAGGGTGAGACTGGATGTTAAGCCATCTCTGTGTTCACGTGATCAGACATCCTTTCCCTAAGAGGCTGACATTTGATATGAGACTATGGCACAGAATATAAGCAACAGTCTAATTGTGTGGCTACGTTTGTGATCTCAGGTTCTTCTCTGCTCTTATCAGTGGAGTAGTACCTCCGCCTGCCTTAGCCTCGCGCATCTGGAAGGGAGGCGTTCTGGTCATAAAAGCAATGGGTCCAGGCACAGACAGCTGTCATCACAGCCTGCCTCCTTCTCCACCCAAGTGCCACGGGCAGTGGACGGCAGGTGTCTGCTTTACCTCGCACACCTTTCCCAGGGAACTTGCCTTCCACCTCCCCTGTGGCTGAAGGAGTGTCTCAATCCTGATGCTCTGCTCCTTTCTCCCCTGGCGGAGGGCGGGTAACGTGACCCAGCCCCACACAGAACAATTCCTTGTCACCCTGGCAAGGACGCAAGGGGACCCAGCAGGTCCATCTGAGGCCATCGCCGGGATTGGTAGAGGGACACTCAAAGAAAGAGCCTCCCTCACCACCAGGGCTGGTGAGCGAGGTGGGTGTTCCTTTCTGGCTACGCCGAGCAAGACAAGCTGCGGTGGAAAACAACGAGACTAACGTGAGTAGGTGAGAAATGGGGAAAGGAGCACAAAGAGGAAGAGAGGAGTTCAGACAGGCACCGCGTGAGCTCTGGGTCCCGTCCTGGGTCGGCTTCCATCCCCGTGGGCATGTGTGTGTGCGTGTGTCTCCTGTCTGTGTTCACGTGCATACATGCACCTGAGCGCGTGCGTGTCTGCATTTACGAGGCTGGACGGCTCTGTCCCGCCTACCCCACGCCTCCAACCATGAGTCGCTACTTCTGTCATTTTTGGAGAGCACAGACTAGAGCACCTCAAGAGTTTGTTTCCAATTCTATAATATTATAAAATAAACATTTAGAGGGGAAAATGGTAAAAGAGAAAATGAAATTTTAAAAAAACTAAATGACTTTAATCACCTATCTGAATGTAATAACGGGCTGAGAAGCATGAGATGAAAGTCGAAGTGCACGAACACGTGCACCATTGGTATTTGTACTCATTAAATGCCTCTTCCCCCAGTAGGAAATTCACATGCACAACACTTTATTCACATGTTACTTTTGTCAAGGACCACAGTACGTCTCGTGTTATAGCTGTTCACACACCAGTCTAATTTTGCTTCTTGGTGATTTCTTGGAGAACAGGGATAGCCTTGGCATCATCTGGCACCTTGCCTTGAGTCCTTGCAATGCAGTGAGCGAGGCTCCATGGACCCGGATCAGCTCACTCTAGGGACTTGGAGGTGGTGGGGCCCCTCTCACCCCCACCCCTTTATCAATCCCACCTGCAGAACTGATCTCAGTTGGGATACTATTGGATGAGAAGGCATATTCTCGCGTGGGCTTCCCAAAGCACCTATGATTAAGGAGTTTCCCCCTAAATTATTCTTTCTCTCAAAGCAGCTCATGAATCGTTTTAACTGAGTGTGCCATTTCCTTCGCGTTTCCACATTTACCACCTCGGATACTGGAGGTTTATGTTAAAAAGCTTGGCAATATTGAAGGTCCTGGCCGTCTGCACAAAAGGTTTTGAAGCTCACCTCTAGCCCAAGCCCCTGAATTTCTGTGAGTCCCTACTGAAACATCATCACAGGAATTATCTTCCAAGTCAGCCCTTTAACGATTTGCAAATAGAAGTGGTGCCCTTAATTTTAATTCATGTTTTAAGTCAGACCTTATGTTCTGCTCAATTATATCTTAAGGACTTATTTGCCAAAAGTATTTAGAGCCCAAGGGCTTACTCTTCTTGGATATAAAGGATTTGATGTCTATAGCCCTTAATAAAGTGGGCAGCAATTATTAATATAGTAATACTTTATTAGTTTAACTGAAACCAGAGATAGAAATGTTTCAAGATTTAGACTTATAACATTAAAGCCAAATTAAAATAAGTCCAAGAAAAAGTCTGTGAACTTAATTTAGCAGAATTCTACATTTTTAAGGGAGAACCAGTGATTTTTGTCACTCTTGGTGGTTAAAAAGAACAGAACAGTGAATTTTTCGACTTATTAGTCTTTCATTAAATCAAAATGCCAAAGCCAGCAAAACTTGTTGTGAGTAGAAAGTGAGCATTGTGCCAGTATTGCATGCCTCCCAGAGGCCCCGCCGCATGCCGGGGGGCTGGCCAGGGCCCCCCGCTCCCCGGTGCACGGTGAGAACCCGCAGCCGTGAACTATCCTGAGAGGAAATTGCAGCTCTCCCTCCCTTACATGCAGGCAATTAGCAAACCGTATAAATTTCAGCGGGAAGGGAAGGGCTCGGAGTCTTTGAGAAGCAGAATGGTTCTCGGCCATGGAGTCACTGACCACCAAAAAAGTGTCCCTGTGGTGACAGCCCCGGTGACCACTATAGAAGAAGAATCCTATTTACGTGCGGGTTATTCACTGCATGTGCGGGTTCTGGGCCAAGACGCCCTGGAAGACAACGGCAAGAATTGCCCCCAAATTCAGAAAGATGTAAACACCCCCGGCACTAAGTGTCCCCGTTTGTAAACATCCTTCCAAGAGGCGCGTTAGAACTCTCTAAGGAGGGATTATGACTTAACAAGTTATTTAGGTAAACGGAAAATTACGGATTTTTCCATCTGACATGGGCACCGCAGGATTGTTTGGGTGGTTTTGCCAAATCTGCAAAACCGGTCAGCACCTCCTTTTGGGATTTTGAAGTCGCAGAGGTGGTAGAGGGCCACACCTGGCCAGGTGAGGGGCGACCCCCCCACATTCCCCTGCCTTGAGGTGGGGGCTGAGCCGACAGCAGTACTGCAGTATTCTCACCTACACCANTGTGTCGAATCAACATTTTGTCCTCACAACAGATCTAGTGTTGCCTCTCAGGGAATCTTCTAAGTTGGGCATTGCCTTGTAGTAAACATCAGTGGAGCACAGTACAGTTCTGAGTGACTGAAGGCAGACTTTAATATATAAAGACTTTCACTTCTAAAAATATCTACAAATAGAGGCATCTGGGGGGGAGGGCTTAGTCCATTAAGTTTCTGACTTTTGATATCAGCTCAGGTCGTGAATTCATAGTTGGTGGGATCGAGCCCCACGTTGGGCCCTGTGCTGGGCATGGAGCCTGCTTGGGATTCTCTCTCACCCCAATCCTGGCCATGTTCTCTCTCTCTCTCAATATAAATAAACATTGAAAAATTATCTACAAATATGTTTTGATTTGCCAACAGAGCTGTCAGAAGCATGACTTAATTTTTCCATTCAGAAGAAATGTCTGGGGTGTGTGTGTGTGTGTGTGTGTGTGTGTGTGTGTGTGAAAACTGGGTGCTTTGGGTTTGCATGGCGAGCAGTGCCCCAAAGTCCAAGTGCAGGAGTAGGCAGCCCGGCGCTGCCTACCCCCTCTGGTCTGCAGGAAGGAGAGACGGTCCCCGGCAGGGCCAAAACCGAGGGCCTGTCCAAACACTGGAAGTGGGGGCGACACCTGTCTGAGTGGGTGGTCCAAACCACAAGCTCGGTCCCCGAGAGAAGTGTGTGCAGCTGAGGAGAGAATGAGTCTAGTAGTTTGGGAGCAGTGCTGGTCGCAAAGGTGCTCACACCAGAGACAGTGAAATTTTGTACTTTAGGGAAGCCAATGGGCTCCCGGAAATGCCCTCAGAGGAGGCTTGCTTATAGCCAGGCTCCTAGACGAGCTGCCCCGGCCCCCTGAGCCTCAGCATCAGCCCACAGGCCCAACACTCTTCTCCGTCGCTGGTCTGGAGGAGGACGTGGGGGCCAGCGGGACCCATCCGTGCAGTGGTGAGAAGTGCCGACGTGTCCCGCTGGGCTGGGGTGTGGGCTCTGCAGAGACACCTGCTGCCTGGCGTCCTGCAAAGTAAGTCCCACTCCACACGATGTCACGTGGCCACCAGCAGGGCCGGGGCAGGGGGGAAGGGGCTCTGCTGTCCAGGTGGCTCGCGTGCTGCACCTGGTGTCTCACCTGTGCCTCCGGCTGGCCATGTGGCCACCATGGAACTTTCCACCGCTGATTCACACCTCTTCTCCCGGAAGGTGTGCGTTCGGAGCACTGCCACTACTTTTCATCCATTCCTGCTTCACACAGTCCCTCGAGTCCGAGAAGGGAAGTGCTGTGCAGAGGGGCCTGTGCACAGTGCCCGTGACCTGTGGTCAGCCCTGCCCCCGCGTCTCCACGGACCCTCAGCTCCCAGCACCTTAACAGGGGCAGCAGCTCCCCAGTCCCTTGCTGCTCTAGGATTTTTCCCATATGGACCCAAAAGACAGACAGCTGGAGCTGGAGCTCAGACCCCCCTCCCTGTTGAATAGGCGTCTCCTTTTAGCTCCAATGCGGTCAGTCTTCCCGTTGTTCATGGGAGTTCTCCCAAACGGAATCTACACTCACACATTTGCCTACCGCGGCTCACGTCTGGGTCTCTGATCTCCTTGCAGGCAATGGCATTGCCAAAAAGGTCACATAGGAACACTGTCCTTCCCAAATAACAGCAACAGCAACAGCACAGCACAGCAGGACTTTGGAGGCTCACTGAGGGACGTCACTGGAGCCACAGCACGGCCGTGGCAACAGAGCTGATGGCATATGTAACATAGGCCACTTCTGTTTGGAGACCCAAAGTCCTCTCTCATGAACATTTATGGTAAATTTCCCAGCAGCATACATGAGCACCCTTAAAACCCTACCTGATGGACTATTAAAATGGGAGCTCATTCAAAAAGAAAAAAATGAAAGAAAGAAAAAAAAACCCTCTCTGTTTTCCTGAAAAGTAATCCACCATTAAAACTGCTGGGATTCTCTGAAAAAGATAAAGAAAGAGGTTGATAAATTGCGGGGAAAGACCGAGGTGTCAGGAACGAGGAAGCTGAAGAGCGTGAGGAGCAGGGCACGTGTGCAGGGTGAGAAGAGAGTTGTGGGAAGACAGGGGGGTGCTCCGGCCCCCGCTGGGGAATGGGGGCAGGTCCCAGGAGGCCTCACTAGTGGCTGACCACTCAGTGAACAAGGCAAAAGACAAACTCTGCTAGATACTTATACAGGCTTCATGGAACTGCAAGATATTGTTTGAAATGGAACAACAATCAGCCTCTATACTCTCATCTTAAGTAATTACTAAACAATATGTCTCTTTTCCCTCCACAGTAAGATACGCATGAGAGCCATAGAATAATGTTATGTTCTAAAAACAATCCAGTGAAGGAATGGGCAGAAGATATGAATAGACTCTTTTTCAAAGAAGACATCCAGATGGCCAACAGACACATGAAAAGATGCTCAATATCATTCAACATCAGGGGAATAGAAATCAAAACCATGATGAGATACCACCTCACACCTGTCAGAATGGCTAAAGATAACAACTCAAGAAACAACAGGTGTTGGCGAGGATGCAGAGAAACGGGAACCTTTTTGCGCTGCTGGTGGGAATGCAAACTGGTTCAGCCACTCTGGAAAACAGTATGGAGGTTCCTCAAAAGTTAAAAATAGAACGACCCTATGACCCAGCAACTGCACTATTAGTATTTATCCAAAGGGCATAAAGATGGTGATTCAAAGGGGTACATGCACCCCAATGTTTGTAGTTTTATCAACTATAGCCAAATTATGGAAAGAGCCCATGTCCATTGGCTGATGAATGGATAAAGAAGATATGGTGTGTGTGTGTATATATATAGCATATATACACACAATGGAATATACAATGGAATATTATCCAATGATCAAAAAGAATAAAATCTTGCCATTTGCAGTAATGTGGATGAAATTAGAGTGTACTATGCTAAGCGAAAGAAGTCCTCTAGGGAAAGACAACTATGATTTCACTCATATGTGGAATTTAAGAAACACAACAGATGAACACAAGGGAAGGGAAGGAGAAATAAGATGAAAACAGAGAAGGAGGCAAACCATAAGAGACTCTTAAATACAGAGAAAAAAAATGAGAGTTGCTGCAGGGGTATTGGGTGGGGATGGGCTAGATAGGTGATGGACATTAAGGAGGACACTTGTTGGGATGAGTGCTGGGTGGCGTTTGTAAGTGATGAATCACTGCTATACTCCTAAAATCAATACTATATATATGTTAACTAACTTGAATTTAAATTTAAATTTAAAAAAAGATAATATTACAGAGGAAATGACAAAACCTTACCTTGTGGGAACATCTACCTACACATACAAAATCTGTTTTTAGACATGCACAAGATAGTCCTTATATACAGAACTTCATGCCATAGATGATAATTTGGTCACATTTCAGAACACGGTTATCTGACGTAGAAACACAACAAATAATAATGCAAGAAACATCAAAATGCAACACAAATGCAAATAGTAATACATCAGTATCTGGGGACAGAGGAAATAGTCATGATGCTATCAAGATTTTCTAGTGGGGTCATTTGCTTTAATTTAACTTAAGGGAAGGAATTTCCCTTTGAGAGCTTGAGCAGTCTTGAAGGAGTTATTTGCAAACAAGAACGAGATATAAAAGGCCAACCATGGAGCTTTTATAACTGACCCTTGGGGCATGAAGAGGCCTGTGGTGTGTGCTTTCTTCCAAGGTAGGATCACAGCCAGTACATGTGCTGTGAGTAGGTGATTTCCGCCTAGTCGTGAACAATCAGGACGTTTGGGTATATTTGTGTCTTTGCCATGTTTACATCATGTTTCAAATCCATACTAGTTGGCATTCATGAGATTCACTGGTATTCAACTTGTCTCACTTTCTTTGGGCCATAGAAACATCCGCCTTAGAGAACGATCTTGTGTGAACAATTGTCAGAGAAATATGGGAGCCAGGAGTGTTCTGTGCATCTATGTGGTGTTGGTATTTAATGCCCAAAACATTTGCTTGTTTTTAAAGTTTTTTATCTTGAGGGGCGCCTGGGTGGCTTAGTCGGTTAAGCGTCCGACTTTCACTTAGGTCATGATCTCGTGGTTCGTGGGTTCGAGCCCCGCGTCGGGCTCTGTGCTGACTGCCAGCTCAGAGCCTGGAGCCTGTTTCCGATTCTGTGTCTCCTTCTCTCTCTGACCCTCCCCTGCTCACGCTGTCTCTCTCTCCTAGAAATAAATAAAAAACATTAAAAAAAAAAATAAAGTTTTTTATCTTGAAAAAACAAAAACAGTGTGAGCAGAAGAGGGGCAGAGAGAGAGGAAGAGAGAGAATCCCAAGCAGGCTCTGCACTGACAGTGCAGGGGCTCAAACCCATGAACCATGAGATGATGACCTGAACAGAAACCAAGAGTTGGACACTTAACTGATTGGGCCACCCAGGTGCCCCTAATTCTGAAATTTCTAAAGTAGAGTGGCTAATATTTTCAAACACATTTTGGAGCACTTGTGACGGATTGTATACACATGGCTGTTAAAAATCCGGAAGGGAACCAAAGACATAAAACAAAACATTCTGTCTTTATTTCTCATTGGAAAAAATGAGTTACCAAGAAAACGTGCTGCTCTCAAGTGTCTGTGCATCTCTTTACCCCCACTATGTGAGATGCCTGAGCTCACCCAGCAAGGCCAGGCCCCCTGAGGCCCCAGGACTCGCGTCTGGGGGTGGAGGAGCCCAGGGCCATGGAATCTGCCTCCACCGATGATGACAGCACGGATCTCACCCGTTCCACATTTTCTGAACATAAATATCACTTGTGAAAATATGCATGTGCCGTGGAGCCATGAAGCTGTCTCCAGGTCTGGATGCCCTGAGTTGTTTTCTGGCACCGGCTTCCAAGTAAAGTCTGCAACATGCACAGTCCCATTGAAACAACCCATAAAGGGTCCCCAGCAGTGGAGGGAAGGAATGAGGCCTCTCTTACTTATCACCGATGCAGCTGAAGTGAGGTCCAGCTGAGGGCAAAAAGAATGGCCGCGATTAGACATCCACGTCTGTGGCAGCGTGTGGCCAGAGACGGGGTGTCATTGCCACACAGCCTGATGGTGGGGGAGGGTAGGCGGGACACACTTCCCTCCAAGCTCTAGGCCTGTTGATGTTTCTCAAAACACAACCAACTCACAAGCTAATAACCAAGTGACCACATGCAGAAAGCTGACTTGGCAAGAATGTTAAGTCTTCTTCACAATAGGACGTTTTAAAATCCCAAGTGAGGGACACCTGGGTGGCTTGGTCGGCTAAATATCTGGCTTCGGCTTAGGCCATGATCTCACAGTTCGTGGGTTCGAGCCCCGCATTGGGCTCTGTGCTGACAGCTAGCTCAGAGCCTGGAGCCTGCTTTGGATTCTGTGTCTCCCTCTCTCTCTGCCCCTTCTCTGCTCATGCTGTCTCTCTTTCTCTCCCTCAGAAATAAATAAAACATTTAAAAAATTATTAAAAAAATCCCAAGCGCATTTTAAGATCAAGAAAATGGCCAAAATAAAAAATAAAATAAAATGAAATGAAATAAAGCCGTGCCAAGTCCTAGGAACTGAGCAAAAGAATAGGCATGGCTTTGGTCAGCGGGCCGGTAAAGGGACACTTTAATTATGGATTACTGTTGTCTCCTGGATAGTATCTGCACCAGGCAGAGCACCAAGATAAAATCAACTTAACTTTGATTCCATCGTCATCAAGGGACTTCAAAAAAGTCACAGTTTAATGACGCACCATGTTAAGTAGTCACTACATACACAGAAAACTGCATGTCACAAGGAAGCCCAAGCAGCCAAGGGCAAAAGGAAGAGCCCATCTACTAGGTTAAACCACGGAATGTCTACAAGGTACTGTGCCTCAGGAGCGTGCACCGGAAGACTGCCCGTCAGAAGCCTGACATTCATCTGTGCAAACCTCTTAGCTAAGACAACCCCTCCCTAGATAAGTAATCCACGCAAGGGGAAAATTGGCAAATATGAAACACAGACAAAATTCTGCTATTCTTCAACATGTCCCCCAGTCGCATGGTCAGGCAGTGCGATGGCAAGTGCTGTTAGAGAAGCCAGCTTGATGGGGGGGGATGTGATGGACATCTGCCAAGGGCCAGACATGATTCAGAATTATCTTTAGGCTCTGACAGCAAGGGATGATAACACGCCAACTGGGGTTTTGATGCTTAAGAATCTGTATTTATATACAGACAGGTGTTTGTAATCCCAGCTGATACTTCAGTGGACCGGTTGAAGTTGTAGGTACTCACCTTGAAGATGTCCCCAGGACCCTGGCTGGCTCCTGCCTGTGGCCCAGGGAGGTCAGGATCCTGCTACCCATCTGCCCCATATTTGCTGGGAAGGCAGTCATCTTCCTAAGAGGAATAGGAGAAAGGATATGGGAATATCACTGCTTCTCGAATAGGCTCTTAATTGTGTGTGACAGATTTATCGTGTTGTATGTTGCATACCAAACGGGGTGCTTGGGATCTGTGGGAATGCATTCAACGCTCAACATTTCTATGAGATGTGCGTGGGGGCATGTGAGGTGCATCTGTAGGGTCTATTGAAAACCTATCTTGGATCATATTTGAAAATTCTTAACTGAAGGTTTTTTGAGATGTAAGTATATTTATTTGCATGCTGAAGGCAATAATAAATAAATCACTTTTTTTTTGGTAGGTTTCAACTTCGTGATCAGAAAACAGGAAGAAATAGAAGAATTAGTTTTGCTTTTAGGCAATAGGGAATCTCTTTCCCTTCTAGTTGGAAAAAAAAAAGAGGATAATGGAGCTCCTTAAGATTTGCTCTCTTTTCTCCTGGATTAGTATGAGGTGGAAGGAGCCAAGGTGAATTCTGAGGAGTCCCTTCCTGGGGAACGATGTTAATATAATCCAGAGTGCAGATAGCCAAATGAACCTTCATGTCTGTGTTTCTCTGACTATTGCTCTGTGAAGTATTTTTAATATTGTTTAGTTTATTTACTCATTCTGAGAGTGACAGTGAGCAAGTGAGAGAGGCGCAGAGAGAGAGGGAGAGAATCCCATGTAGGCTGTGCAATGTCAGCGTGGAGCCCAACATGGGGTTCGATCCCACGAACCATGAGATCATGACCTGAGCCGAGATCAAGAGTCAGATGCCCGACCGACTGAGCCAACCCGGCACCCCTGTAGAATATTTTTAAACACAGTAGTACAGTAGTATGTAACTTATCCTTGTCATCATTTTACACAATCCACTTTTGAAGGGATCATCAGGTGAAAAACGTGTCCTGTTACTGATGTTTCTTGGGTTTCAACAACTATCATAATCATATAGCTAAGATCATTGTTCCTTTCAAACCGAACTTTCCTCACAATACTTAAATTTTGCCTGACCAGACAGGTCTGACCCAGGCTGCCCTCCTCACAGCGTGATCGCTTTCTTCCCCTCCCAGTGAGGTTGGCTCCCACCCACCCCAGCAGCAGCCCCTGGGCCCCTAGGGCGGGTGGGGGGAGGGAGATGGTGTTTTCATCTCCAAGATAGACTTCCCGAATGGATGGTGAGTTCTCTGCAAGTGTGTTGGATAACTCTCTTACAGAACTAATTAGTTAATCAAGAAAATTAATTACACCTATCCTATAACATCTCAGATTATCAAACGGTGGCCGACACCAGCACTGAGGCCCAGCACACACAGAGAGGATGGTGAGCCAGGATTCCGTGGACCGGAAGGGAGGAAATGGGCAGTGACAGTATAAGCCACTGGCCATCCACACTGTGTGAGTGGCGGTTCATGTGCACATTGCGTGTGCACTTTGCCTGGCTGGGCCTCCATTCGTCAAATCAAGTAAAACAGAGCCAGTGATGTAGGGCTGAACAGAGGCTTATGGGTGAAGACACAAGTGGGGAAAATAATAAATTGATAAAATTATAAAGGAAAGAAAGAGAAGAAGCAAGGAAGGGAGGAAGGAAGGGGGAGGGGGCAAGAGAGGAAAGGAAAAAAACAAGAGGAGGAATATATAAGGGAAATTGACACAGAGAACTTGGCCATTGTGGCCACTCCGCCTCTGTAGCAGGGGTCTCAGACCGAATTCGGGAAAGGCTCTGGGGAGGGGTGCGTGGGTGTGGACAGCGGAGTGTCGGCTCAGAAGTGGGGTGCGCTCTTGTTTCTTGAGGAACTTCCTCCCAGAAGTGGTGAGTTCCTTTTTCTAAGGCATTTCTTTCCTGCTGCATTTAAAAAAATATTTTAAATGTTTTTGTTTATTTCTGAGAGAGAGACAGACAGCGTGAGCAGGGGAGGGTCAGAGAGAGAGGGAGACACAGGATCTGAAACAGGCTCCAGGCTCTGAACTGGCTGTCAGCACAGAGTCCGACGCAGGGCTGGAACCCACGAACCGTGAGATCATGGCCTGAGCCGAAGTCGGACACATAACCGTCTGAACCACCCAGGGGCCCCTGCATATTGAGATTATTTCTGCTTCTATGAAACTTCTCAATGTTTCCTGTTTCAAGAGGCAGAAGTAACATATGGGATTACATGAAGTACCAATGGGGTGATATAAGTTACTGCTGCCAACCACGGCCGCTAGTGGTACTGGGTCCTCGGGAGAGGTCCGACCGGACCCTGGAAGCAGCACACGTGCTTCTGGGGATCCTGGAATAAAAATTGTATGTAGAAACCTAGTGTAAAGGCCAGAAAGGACCGTGTGGATGTGGCCGTAGAGCCCAAAGCTTGTGTACTTAACACACGCGTGTAGATGCTGCTTACAAAGGATGTGGGGTAAAAAGCTTACTTTGTACAAACATCCAATGCCACACATCACACTGGTTAAAAAGTGGCTCAAGAGTCACATATCAGTATTTATTGTGTGAACTGTACAACACTGCCCAGCCTGGGAGAGTGCGGTCTGGTAGTTTGGGGTATGAGGGAACGCAAACTGGTACAGCCACTGTGGAAAACAGTGTGGAGCTTCCTCAGAAAGTTAAAAATAAAACTACCTTACCATCCAGCAATTGCACTACTAGGTATGTACCCAAAGGATACAAGAACACGGATGCAAAGAGATACAGGCACCTTGATGTTTATAGCAGCGTTATGTACGACAGCCAAGATACCGAAGCAGCCCAGGTGTCCATCTTCAGACAAATAGATGAAGAAGATGTGGCTTATATACAGTATATTACTCGGTGGTAATCTGCCATTTGCAACAACATGGATGGACCTGGAGTGTACTATGCTAGTGAGATAAGTCAGACCTCAGAAGACAAATACCATATGCTCTCACTTATAGGTGGAATCCAAAAAACAGAACAGATAAACAAACAAACGAAAGCAGAAACAGACTCATAAATACAGAACAGAAGGTTGCCAGAGGGGAGGCGATGGGGGAACGAGTAAGTGTCAGGAATAAAAGGTACAGCACAGGGGACTGTAGTCAATGGTGTTGTAATCAGGATGTAAGTGACGGACCGTAGCTGCCCCTGCGGTGAGCATAGCATAGAGACTTGCTGAATCAGTATAATGTACACATGAAACTCATGTAATGTTGTATGCCAACCATATATCAATTAAAACATAATAAAATCATACTCAAAAATTAAATACATTAAATTTAAAAATACAAGAAACAATTTTTAACTGGAAACGGCCGAGCATTGATGCGACCGCGCAGGAGACAGGTACTTCTGTTTCTGAAGTTACAGGTGTGGCCTGCAGGGGGCGTTGCAGCTGGGGACCAGTGCCCAGTAGGCCCACCGTCCTGCCCCCCGGCATTGGCTCCAGTCTGGCATCACCAGCTGCCTTTGAAAGTCGTCCACCAGTAACTGCAATGATGTTGGACCAAGTACATCCAACGGGCAGCACACCCGTCTGAATCCCGTTGGGACAGAGGAGAAGGCGTGACGCGCTCAGGTAGCAAATGCACCGTCTGCCTCTGTGGGTCTGTCCCAGGAGCAGGGGTGAGGGAGGGCTGCATGATGGGGTCCAAGCCCTAACGGCCACTGCCTGAGAAGGGGGTGCATCTTTCCAGGTGCTGCTTGCAGAAGTCACCTCACCTCCAAGGGTATTAGGGTGTTTATAAATATTGATCACGTGATCATGTGAAGACCAATGAACTTTCAAGTTCGCCGTGGTTTATTTAGGTGGTTAGTGTTTTTCATTCCCATAATATAGTTTTTTTAAAAAATGCACCATTTCCTCTTCCTTCTCTGCCCTCCCTGCTCCTCCTTTGAAGGAGGCTTCTTTCCAAGGATGAAGACTCAGAAAATTGGATTTGCTGTGTCAGGGAGATAAAGCTGGGAAGTGCCTCTTTTTTCAAGGGCTTTGCTACATCTTTGGAACCCCAGAGGAGTCACCTGGGGCAAAACCCAACACAAAACTGCATCTCTTCATTTAGCAAAGACAAAAGGTGCACTGAAAAGGTCCACATCAAAAGGCATCGGATTACTAATCAGGCTAATGACCTGATAGGCAAATCCCTAAATCCGAAGTCCCCATTGTGTTCCTTCCCTCCCGGGACCACTTACTGAAGTCCTTTTGGCTTTTGCCTATTGAAATCCTACTCCTCACAAGGTACCTCCAAGAAAGAGGTATGTGTCAGTCTACTTTGCTCAAAGGCTCTTCTTGAATAGCTTCCCAGTTTTAGTTTTCCCTTAAAGAAAAAAAAGAGAGAGAGAGGCAGGGAGAGAGAGGAGGAGGAGGAGGAGGAGAAAAAGAAGAAAAAAAGAAAGAAGAAGAAGAAGAAGAAGAAGAAAGAAAGAAAAAGAAAAGAGAAAAGAAGAGGAAAGGGAAGGGAAGGGAAGGGGAGGGAAGGGAAGGAAAGCCGAGTTAAATGGATTAACCACCTTTTCAGTGCTATGAGGGCAAAGTTGGAGTGGGGGCCATATCCCTCTGGAGGGGCTGGGCGGCTGCTTTTCAGATGCGCATATCGCTTTAATGACTTAATCACCTCATTAGCTGACTTGCTGGGGGAGGTGGTGAAGGCCTGCTGGGCCGCCTCTCCTTCCCTACCCTCAAGTGATTAAGTGCGGATTCCTGGGAGAAGAGCAGTCCTTGGACTTTGAGATCCTGGAGATAAAGCCCTGGCATAGAAAAACCAAAATAAACCCATTCAGCAGGAACCGTGAAGTGACTTATTGTAAATCCTCTCTTTGAAACCTTAGGCTCAGAAGGCGCAGCCGCTCCCACAAACCGCCGCCCCCTGGTCACGGGCTTCTCCAGTGTCCTTCGACTGCTCTCTCTTTTATTACTTTGACAGTTCGCTTTTATTTTTAAGGATTTTATAATTGCTTTCCTCATCCTCCTGCGAGCAAACCTCTCTCCACGAGTGTTAGAAAAAGCCAGATTGTGAAGGGTAAGGACTGAGAGGGAACCCAGGAGTAATTTCTTTGCTGAGGAATTCAAGATTCTAAATATAGAAACTGCCCTGGACTAACCACAGGCCCCCAGCTCCCTGCACTGTGCATCTACACCAGGGCGAACTTCACCCTGACTTAGGGTGGAGGGACCCCGGGGGGGAAGCCCATCATGCACCCTTGGCTTTTCCAATCCCTGTGATCACTGTGAAGTCTTGGGGGTGGGGGGAGTGGTAGGGAGGGGTTCTTCTGTGAAAGGTGGCCTCCAGGGAAGGATAGCAAGTGGAGCTTTAGAAGGAGAGGCCACCCC
>NW_027551559.1:8827950-8873501 GCF_008692635.1 Crocuta crocuta
TGCCCCTCTTGGCCTCTCTCCATCACAGACCTGCACTCACCTGTGTCTCCAAACAGGGTGGCAGATTGTCCCTGATCGCTCCCTTCTGACCACGGTGGAGAAGCAGGGCTCCTTGAGAGAGGAAGCTGTTTGGGGGCTTTATTCCTGGCCCTGGGGCAGAGGGGGGAGCACCACATGGACCTCATTTCCTTTTATTGCACCAGCGAGTGCGGATGACGAAGGGCGCGTTGCACTCACTCACACACAGGGTGTCAAGGTTCCGAGATTATGGAAGAATCGCTTTGTGACCAGCTTCTGCGCTGCTGTTCCCACACCCTACGTTTGTAAAGGTCATTCCTGTAGAGGATCATTCGCTGCCTCCAAGTCACAGAGCTGTTCCAGGAGACCCCTGTGGAGTGGGCCACACTGTCCCCACCCGTCTCCCCTCCGGTAGGTCCCTGGGAGGCCGGGCCCAGGAAGACGCTCAGTTCTGCAGAGGCTGGTCATTGTCCATTAATGCAAAGAGCAATATTGAAAAGAGCAGTCATCGGCAGAAGAGAATCACCTGTGCACGTGAGGAGGCGACCTCTCTGTCCACCTGTGTGGCCCCGCCAGTTGGAAGGACAACTCAGTGACTCAAGGAACAAGGCCCTGTGTCCGCTTACTGGTCAAGAGAGTCATCCACTCTGAGCCCAGCCATTCCCCATGGGTTCCCACAGGGAAGGGTAAAAACAAGCAAACAAACAAACAAAAAAAACAAAGAAAACATATGTGTCTTTAAAAAGCCTGCACTCAGGTGAGCATTGAAGACAAACACAGAATCATCAAGTCCTGAGCAAGAAATCTTGGCTCAAAACAATCTGAAAAACAAAACAAAAAGACAAGAGAAAAACGGAATGATCTTTCTGTTTTCCAAAAGTCCAGTTATTACCAGTCATACAAATACAGTTGAAGTAAAATTTAGTGAAATATTCTGGGCACACATATCAATTTCTTGGCTATAAAACACAGGATCTGAGACATTTGACTAGGTCGTCTTATATATTTCAAACACCAAAGGCAGATCTCTCCTTGAGAAACAGTTATTTATGAATGTATTTACCAGGGGACACGGCCCCATCACCAGGTGTTAGACTGTTTAACAGGCCCTGTTTTACGTGCCCTCCAGCCTCCAGATCTTTCCTTCATTCCCAGCTCCCTTGGTCCCAGTGATGAGCTCACCCTCCACTAAAAGGCAGACTGTGCCAAGATGTCCCTCAAATTGCCTTTTTTCCCTTAAATTTTCTCCCATCAAGAACATAAAAACCTCCCATGTAGAATTCTAAATAGTCTGTGAACATGTTTCTCCTTTGTCTTCCTAACAGTGGGTGTTTCTGAGGGACTGGGTTCCCCAAAGTGCAGAGGCAGAAGGAGGGGTCACCATCCAGGAGGAAACCTTGTCAAATGTGACCACAGCCAGCTGATCGAGGTCAGCACTGACAGCGATCAGCCATGTTGACGGAACACAATGAAAGGGGCACTTCCGTGTCTTCCTTCCAAGGGCCCATGGCCCCAGTCCTGGCTGGTCCCAGGAGAAACAGCAGACAGACCTCCTTTGGGGGGCAGGTTACAAAATACTTGAACAGAGGCCCTCAAGAACTGCCAAGGTCATCAAATCAAGCTGAAGACACGGGCCACAGGCAAGAAGAGCTGAAGGAGACAGGACGCCCTGATGTGATATCTGGGATGAGATCCTGGAATAGAAAAGCCAAGGAGGGTCAAGCAAAGTGTGAGATTTTCATGCTGACACTATATCCACTCTAGCTCGTTAACGGTGACAAACGCCCCGCCGAAATTCCAGGAACACAGAAAACTGGGTTCTTTGTAGATGGAAACTGTATTTTTGCAACTTTTCTATGAATCTAAATATATTCTAAATTTTAAAAGAATCAAATGATATATTTTTAAAAAGTATTCATAAGGGGGCGCCTGGGTGGCTCATTCGGTTAAGCCTCTGACTTCCGCTCAGGTCATGATCTTTCGGTTCATGAGTTCAAGCCCTGCGTTGGGCTCTGTGCTGACAGCTCAGAGCCTGGAGCCTGCTTTGGATTCTGTGTCTCCCTCTCTCTCTGACCCTCCCCCACCTCCTCTCTCTCAAAACTAAATAAGCTTTAAAATTTTTTTAAAAATTATTCAGGATAAAATAAATTACATTCAACACTGGTCACTCTGGTTGTATTGATTCCTTGCCTTCACTGAGACCATTAACCCTCTGGTTTTACTAGAAATTCCAACTCACCTGTGCACATGCTCCAACATTATCAGGGAAGGACGTGTGTGTGCACCTGTGTGTGACCTCCTAGCAGCCGCTGGCTGGTTTCTCAGCACCTCTTCCAAGCATGTGTCTTACAGGTGGTTACCATACCACCAGGCAGGCTCTGTCCACACCCACCTTGTGAGACCATGCTGTGAGGGCTGATGGGGACACACTTCCATCTTTGTCCTACTCATCTTCTGAGCATCCGACACGGTCAACCATCCCTCTCTTCCAAGAAGCATAGGTTTCCTGACTTTTCTAGGGCCAGGCTCTCCTGGTTTCTCTTGCCCTCCCTCTTCCTTTCCTGATTTCCTTTGCTGGTTCACTCTCCTCTTTGACATCCAATCACCATTGCAGGTCCCTGATTTCCAAAATGGAGTCACTATATACTTCTGAGCCCCCTGTCTCCCACCGGAGTCCAGACTGGCTTCCCAGCTTCCATACTTGCCCCCTCGTCAACCACCACCAAGGCTGAGTCTACCCTCCACAGCTGAGAGAGATTTTACACACATAATGAGATCACACCTTTCCCTTTTAAAACTTTCTAAAGGCTTCCTGTTGCCCTTAGACTCAAAAGCCCAGTCCTTATCAAGCCTGGCCCTTAATAACTGTCAGGGTCCTACTGGCCCTTGATGCCTTTATCATTTATATACCCAGGTCCTAGGAGCGCCTGGGTGTCTCAGTCTATTGAGCATCCAACTTTGGCTCAAGTCATGATCTCACAGTTTGTGAGTTTGAACCCCACGTCAAGCTCTGTGCTGACAGCTCAGAGCCTGGAGCCTGCTTCAGATTCTGTGTCTACCTCTTTCTCTGACCCTCCCCTGCTCATGCTCTGTCTCTGTCTCTGTCTCTGTCTCTCTCTCTCTGTCTCTCAACGATAAGTAAATGTTGAAAAACTTTTTTAAAAAAGTTTATATACCCAGGTCCTAGCAGAGACCCTCACTCACCACTAGGGGGTCCCTGGACACCTTTGTGTTGCAGTCTTGGGTCCTGGGTTTTTACCAGGAGGTTTCTCCTGTCTCCAGGCCCGTGTGATTCCTTCAGCCCTTTGGACCCCACAATATTTGGTGTGTTTTTTTTTCCTGCTGGATTGCAATGGTCTTCGAATGAGGAGACATACCTATCTTTACCACCCCAAGATGGCCTTTGGGGAAGAGCTCAACTCATGCGAAATGGATGAAATTAACCCTAAGGAGCTACTTCATCTTATACCCAGTATCTGAAAGCAAAACTGACTTGCAAATCCTGACTTCCGCTTTTGTATGTTTCATCTGTCTTACTCTATTGCAGCAATACGATGTCTGCCTCTTCAAAAACATAATTTCGGCAAATAAGTAGATGTTGGAAGATTTGCTACTTTCTTTGAACTTGTGAGTTTTTATCTGGTTTTATTTTTACATTTTTTAATGTTTATTCATTTTTGAGAGACAGAGTGCAAGTGGGGGAGGGGCAGAGAGCGAGGGAGACACAGAATCCGAAGCAGGCTCCAGGCTCCAGGCTGTCAGCCCACAGCCCGACCCAGGGCTGGAAACCACGAACCATGAGATCCCAACCTGAGCCGAAGTCAGACACTCAACCGACTGAGCCCCCCAGGCGCCCCATTGACGTGTGAATTTTTAGAAATTGAGAACGGTCCACATCATCGAAGCAGGAAGGATTCTGACCAAAACATAACAGGTGATTGTGTTTGCAGTTGTATTGTCTCAACGGCAGCCAAGGGCTGAAACCTAGGCTGAGCAGTGAGTGTCCCTCCTTGATCGACCCGGCCAAATCGCCCGGCACCAGATGGCACTGTCCACAGACGTGGTGATTGCCCTCCCTTTTGTCTGAGCGTCGAGAAACCGCTGTGTCCTTTGGGGGCCCCATTAGCATTCGGGAGGACGGTTTCATCCCCGAGTTCCATAAGATATTATGGATCGGCTTGAAAGTCAGAGTGAAGCTGAGTAAAGCTTTAAGATGAAAATGTATCTAAAGGGATTAAGGTGACATATGGCGGTTCTTGGGGAGAGGAGGGCAGGCATCTCCGATTGAAACGAAATCTGTATTTAGAGCTGAAAGGCAATGCCTCTCCAAGTTGCTCCCGACCCCTGAGACCTGGAGGGGGCTTGGCCAGACCAGGGAGGCTAAATGAAGTTTTTCTTTCTGTGAGGTGCTGGGAGTGACACGGGGAACCTGCTCGCCTTTGTTTCCTATTGAAGCCCCTCGGGGAGGAATGCCCACCCTTGTTTGGAGGGCTAATATCCGCTGTGAGGCCAGGGCCATGCCTATTGTGCCAGCCAACAGTGGCTCTATTAGAGACATTCAATGCCTTTCCAGGGCTACATGGTGCGTGCTGTAATTCCATTTTCTCCATGACCGCAGGAAAGGGAAATCAGGTAATTAAATGTGAGAAGTCAGGGGCCGGGCTGCGGAGCCCTTTCTGCTCAGTTAGCCTCCCCAGGCAGCTGCCCAGCTGTGGCCGGGGGGCCGCACAAAGGCTCCGGGCTGCCGGGCGCACCGCGGAGCGATGCCTCGTTGTCAGGATCCAGCAAGCCAGCCATGTCCCGCTCAGTGTCGCTACTTCCCATCAACTTGAAAAGCTCGGGCGGGTGGGGCCTCCGTCGCAGGACACGCTTTATGCTCCGGGGCTTCATTGTCTGGGGGCAGATGTCGGAGCCCCGGGGGCGTGGTGGGAGCCTCAAATGGACAGGAAAGGGCAGGAAGCGGGAGGGGTCCAGGCAGGCAAGATGCTTCCCGCCTTCACTCATCCTTTTCAGGGTGATTAATAGGTGCCCATGGTGTTGGGTATCAGGTCCACACCTTTAAGATGAAAAGAGTCAGATGCTAACTTTACTCAAGGGCCCCTGCCTTCCAGTCAAGGTTCCAGAAGGGCCGGCCACCTGTTCGGTTTGGCTTTGCTGGGTTTCAATATAAATAACCATGTTTGACATTTCAATTTAGTTCTTACAGCTTTTAATACATTTTTATACTGTATTCTTCTACAGATAATTTACTTCGCAAGCTTTTGTGATAATAAGAAACCTGATGGGGGAAAAAAAAGTTCTCATTTATGTGTAAATTTTGTTAACAGCGCGATCTACATAATCATTTTCTCCCGATGTTGCTGGTTTTAAGTTGGCATTTTTAAATTTTATAAGTGAGCAGCTATATTTCCTTTTTTTTTTTCTTTTGAAAAAAGAAAAGCCATTAAAGCATGGAGCGGTGTGTCTTCATGACTTTCATTTAGAAACCAAATGCCAGCAGAGACAGTTCAAAATGATGAGCGGTTTGGAGTCAGATGCTGGTCAAGTTTGGCCACATTTGCATTTAAAATACAACAGCGCAACTTTACACAGATTTAGTTTTACCAAAATGAGATCACACTCCACCCTGTCTCTTGCCAGAACAAGGGGCCACCAAAGGCCTGTGACTATTTGCTGTGCAGCCGGCACTTCCTGGACCGCAGGCCCTCCCCCAAGCAAGGCAGCTGTGAACAGCTTTCAACAACAGCTTTAAAGAGGACTCCTCCCCGTTCCTTCCTGGGCTCCAAATGTGTTCTCGTACCTTCCCTTACCAGGTCCTCACCTATGCCAGCCTTGAGCAACACAGTCCAAGAGAGTGTTGCCACCTGTCTCCCCCTGGGATTGTGCCCCCCCCACCTTGCAGGGGTTCCCTGGGTCCCTGTGTCACACAGGGTCCCTGGATCATAAGTGCCTGTTCCTCAGCCGCTCGCTCGGTTCCTTCCCTTGTCTCCACACCTGTGTCCCTTCCCTCTGGCAATCTGAGACCTAGTGACAGACATGTCCTGTCTCCCCGCTCCCACCCAGGGCCTCTGAATTGTTTGTGGGCAAACTAAGCCACTTCCTCCCCACCGGTCATGCAGCCATAATGGTTTCCTCCTCTCAAACCCTGGAAGTAACCGTGGATGGTCCAAAAAAAATAAAAATTTAAAAATTTAAAAAAAAAAAAAGAAGAAGAAGAAGAAGAAGAATTCTTTGGGGACAATCTTCAGAGATAACATTTTGAATTCAGCCTCTACATGCATTATGATCTGTCCTGGATTAATTGTATAAGAAATAAAGATAATGCACTCAGCGTACGGGCTTAAAGCCTGCTTTGCCTTATTCTTCTGCACTCTTTCAAAGGTAGAGGGTTCGGGCTTGAGACCCCCCCCCTTGCTGTGGTCCGTGGGGTCCTGGGGTCCCGTGGGGCTGCCTTCCCAGCCCCGTCCACACACAGGCATCCGTGAGTTAAACGCCTGGGTGCAGGGCTGGGATTCCAAGCTACCAAGGAGTGACTATTTTCTAAAAGACAAGCAGACCTGCTTTCTGATACTGTTAATACAAAATGTCAGCTGGGAGCTTGATTTTAGGGTTGAATACAATTACTTGTTCCTGTTTGACTTGACACGCCACAGCTGGGAGCCAAATTTGGTGGAGAAAACCAAATTTCGCGTCGTCCTGCCTGACATGAAGTCGGAACAGTTTGTTTGTGAAATCTGTTTGAAATGTGCTGTTCTTGTTTTCAGTTGTCGTACATCGCAAGCCGGGGCGCACACGGCGTAGCTCAGAAAACCAAATCACAGAGACAGCGTGCAGAGAGCAGAGAGTTCGAGGTCTCTGAAGGAATTCTGAATATGTATAATTTCCCCACCTCTTTTGCAAAACTGCCGGAGAAACATGTGATTTCATGCTCACCCCTGAGAGCATGGAGCATGATGGGCTGCAAACCCATGGGTTTCTACGCAGAGCAGCCGCCACAAGTGATTCCTTTGAAGACTGTGTCTCCCACTTTTCCAAAATTTCCATGTTTCCTGGTGCAGGAACACTGTGGATCGCTGGTGTGGTGAAGGCTTGTAAGGGAAGTAGCCACCCCGTGCTATGTAGACACTGTTTTGCTCTTAGTGGTGGTGGTGGTGTTTGAGGTAGGAGTGAATTTAGTTGTTCTCAATATAAAACAAAACAAAACAAAACAAAACAAAAATATCGCAGTGGGGTATTTTTCCCTCTGGTGGGAAGGGGCGATCAGGGCTCTCATTCTATAGCTGCAGCAGTGGAAGAGCTCTCTAACCAGCCTTCCTCAACAGCTACCTGTGTGAAAGGAGATTGAAGGCGAGAACCTTAGCCACAAGAGCTGTTGACCCAGCCCCGGCCGGACAGGAGCCTGCAGGAGATGAGCGCACCTGCTGTGCACCGCATGCTCTCACACACCTCGGAGGGCCGAACGAGGGCTCCCGGACCCGGTGGAGGGAGGGGAGGCCGCCGGGACTGCGTGTGGGGACACAGGCTGCACAGTGGGAATTAAATCCAAGAGGAATGGGACTTTCAGTGAGTTCCCCTTGTTGGTGTCTATGCCAATGTGCCTGCGTTCTCTTGCTTGGGACATTGCAAAACAATGAACTGAAAAACCAGAGACCCAAACTCCCTGTCTCAAGAAACATCATCAAGCGGCGGCCAGGTGTGTGCCCCAAGAATGGACACAAGCTTGTTTGGAGTCTCCCCGGCTGAGAGTCTATGGGGGGCGGCAGGTGGGTCCTGGGATCTCCCTCACGTGCACAGGTTCAGCCAGCGCCCTGTGCTGGGATAACCACAGCCACACAGCTACCCTGAAGGAGGGTGAACGGCGTGTGCACAGCAGGAAACTCAGAGGCTCAATGGTCATTGATCGGCAGCTGCTGACCACAGGCTTTGATCGGTGACATCCCAGGCTATGGTGCGTGGCTTTATGGGCCTGTTACAGAAGGACAGGAGCGAGAAGACTGAATGTTGACTCAACCTCTTCATATTATTGAGAGACAGGTGCAGAATAGAAATGGAGGACTTTAACATTAGGAATAATTTATGGTTGAAAACCCCAAATCAAATACTCTTCTGCTACTGATCTGCATACTAATAGGTATCTTAGTAGTTAATTACAATGTAGACATCCAATATATTCACTTTTTAATTCAACAATTTCATTGCTTTAAATGAGGTTAGTCATGCCACGATTAGGCAACACCATTAGGGAGGCTAAGTGAACAAATGTGGTCTAACAACAAATGTTTATGTTTTCTTAAAAATTATTTGAATGCCAACCTTCATCAATTGCAAAGCAAAATTCAGATTCAGATATGAAATACATATTTTTCAAGGTCCCCCCGATGGGCTAAAATTTGGGAGAAATGTACTGAACAAGTTCAATGTACATGAATAAAGAAAGGGCTGTATTTAAAGAGGTTTTTTTTTTATATATTTTTATTTATTTCTAGGAGAGAAAGAGAGAGAGACAGCGTGAGCAGGGGAGGGTCAGAGAGAGAGGGAGACACAGACTCTGAAATAGGCTCCAGGCTCTGAGCCGGCAGTCAGCACAGAGCCCGACGCGGGGCCCGAACCCACGAACCGCGAGATCATGACCTAAGCGAAAGTCGGACGCCCAACCGACTAAGCCACCCAGGCGCCCCAAGAAAGGGCTGTATTTACGCAGGTAACAAGAGACAGGTGTTTCCCCAGACCCCCTCACAGCATCCCTTCCCAAATGTGTCAAATCCAACCTATTCTTTTCTAGTGGATAGGAATGAACTAAAAACAAACAAACAAACAAACAATAATAATCAAATGTTGTTTTAGAAACAAGGTACAGCCCAGCGTTCAAGGATTTACAGTGGCAAGAGGGTCTATACAGTGTAAGGAAAACCACCTCTGGAAATCCGCGTGCCAGGCAGTCCCCGCCAGGTGCCCACCTGCCACTGAGCAGACCTGCACTCTGAGGGGTCATTTATTCATGGCCTCTGCGGTGTCCCCTTGGGTTTCTCATCTCTCAGCGTGGCTGCCCATCTGCTGTGCTCAGGCACAATGGCTTTCTGTCCACACAGGACTCCGTGGGGTATGGAAGGGCTGGAAACCTGAGGCCATGTTTGTTCTGACTTCTCTTGCTCAGTGCTCTCCTCCTTTGGGCCTTTATGACACAACTTGCACAAATCTGATTCAGGCTGTCGAGGTTGTCATCCAGCAAAGGATCAGGTAGGCGTGGGGACGTGCTGGGCTCAGCGCTGGATGAGGGGTGGCAACTCTCGACCTTCTGAGCCTCCAGAACTCTGTCTTGTGCAAACTTTGCTCTGAGCGTCATGGGTACCAAATTGCACCGTGGCTTCTCCCGCTCTGCCCGGACTGTGAACTCCTTCGGGCTGGAGCACAAGCCCAGAAACTTTTGCCTCATCCTTTTTCTGAGAGGAGAAGATGGTCAGCGCACTGTCAGGACTCTGACGCCAGCCCAGCTCCGTCTCACCTGCTGCAGAGCCCCCGATGTCCCGGAAGGGAGATGGGACTTTCAGAGGGGGCAGAGGTAGGAGGCAGACTGGGCCAACTGGCAGCACCCGGGGGCTCTGCTCCTTGGGTCTGTGAAACCTGGAGGGCTCCATGAAGGGAGGCCCAGCGGGCAGCTTCATTTCTGGACCCTTCCCTTGCACAGGCATTTCTCTCTGCATCTCAGAAAGGGCCATATGCTTTCTTTCATTAAGTGAGCAGATGCGGGTACTTGCATGCCTAAGTAGCCCCCCGCCCTGTGCTGGAAGAGCTTCAGGCCCCTCGAGGTCTGGGACCCTCATGCCCTGGGTGGGATTCCCTTCACGAGAAACCCGGGGACTTCCCAGTGTGGATCCAATCAGGAGCGTTGAGACAACAGTACAGACTGTAGCATCCTACTGGGACCTGCCTCTAAATACTGTGCTCCATTCTTTGAACTCCTAGTTCCTGCCTCTCCGCCTACAATTCTCCCATCCAACCAGGACCTACTGTGTTCTAAGAGGGTAAGTAATCATCAGAGTAATTATTTCGTAATAAATCATTCATCAGGGGCCAAGGTTAGCAGTAAAGAGCTAATCTCCCAATCCTCATTCCTTCCTTTTGTTTTATTCTAACACAACCCATTGCGTTTCTTCTCATTACTATAAAAGTCATAATGCTCAATATTTGAAAAATTGGTAAAATATAAATGAAGAAAGGAAGACAATAAAAATCATCCTTGACTCCTTCTTCAAAAAAAACGCACCTTTGCTGTATCTTTCCATCACTGCTTCTATCCACTGAATGGCCCGTCCACTGCTGTCAGCTCCCTCTAAATACCAAACCGATGGTGAGTGTTACTGGACATCAATTCCAAAATTAAGACAAAACCTGATCCCAGATAATTTTTTGCGGGTGGGCGTGTCTCTCAGGCACCCACTGTGATCATTTACCCCTCAGTGCTTGGTGAGCTTCTAAGTCAGTTACCTGCGGTACCCACTGAGTTATTTCTCTGATGCAAACTCTTCCTTCCTTGACTTCAAGCTACCAGCAGTTTAACAACAGGTTTGCAGATTCCTGATGTTAAGGACAGGCTCTCATTAGCCTGTCTGGGCCGGGCCAGCACTCCCCTGGGTCACCCAGATGCAACCTTGGGGAAAATCCACCGTTCTTGCCCCTCGCCATGGATTCTCATACAAGGAAGGGTCTAGGCTTTGCCCTAGTCCTTCTTCACCCATAGGTAGGGGTGATCACGCCTGACTGCTGGGTGCAGGAGGGAATGGATGGCCATGGCCATTGCTGGCTTCACTTCTGCCCATCCTGCGGCCACCAGCAACCACCCAGACCACTCAGGACAGGGGCCAGGGGCCTCCCGGGCTTTGTCATGGGGATTTTGTGCTTACTCAGTGGAGACGGCCATGCCTCTTAGGCCATGTCCTCACTGGCAAGAAAGTGAGGGACGCTGGCTGGTGCACAGGTGGAGGCTTCCCTCCCCACCGCACGTTGAGGGCCAGGTGAGAGCCAGGAGGCCAAGGCTGTGCCCTTGGAGGAGCCACGGGCCCCCAGACACCAGTCCAGTTACTCTCCTGTCACGGCCGGCCACCGTGATCACTGCTGGGGAAGCAAGCAACAACAACAAAGCTTCAGTCGACCTTTCTTGTGTGAATATTTAATTGTGGGGCCAATGAAAGCCGAGAGGAACTCCCACATCTGTACCAGATAGAGCTGGTATTTACATATCGTTCTCCTCATTTACGAAATTGCTTATATCTCTTCTAATCTGCTCTTCGCTCCTTGTGTGTCTCGGCCATCTAGTGTCGATCTTTCCAAAGCCGCTGTTTTCCTGTAAGAATAAGTACTTGAACCTCACATGTTTTCAGATTTACTGCTCATGCGATTTAGAGTGATTTCTAGAGTGACTTTAAGTTTAGAGTGGTTTGAAAATACGGTTCAGAAAATATTGGTAAGCTTGAGGTTTTTGAATGCTGCATTAGCATTAAAATGAATCTAATTTAAAATTATGCCAGACTGGCATTTAGAATTCGGAAACAGTGTGGGTCTGTGTGGCTGGAATATTTCGGATGCTTCAGCTGATAAACTGCTGTATATATTTACTTGCATTAGATTCTCTGATGTATGTTTAATTAAAAGGAGAGAAGAGGGTGATCTCTGGCTTGTTTATATGTTTGTTTGTTTTTATAAGTGGATTATAATGGGAAGGCTGGAAATAGTAATTCCAGTCAGATCGCTATATTTTAGAACCAGCATACATTTGATAGCTAATATATTAAACTGAAAGTAATGGTGATTTTTAATTATCTGTATGAATCTATAGCCGTATCCATAGGAAAAAATCCTCTTTCTGATCCTGTACTTTTCATTCTTGTGATTTCTTTTCCTCCTTCTACTTTCTGAACTTACTGCCAAGATCACCCAAAACAAGCATCTTAAAATATTCATTAGAGGTAGTTTCCTCTGCCCCAGACGTATTTGGAGATGGATGAAAGATGCCTGGGTCGGAGCAGCCAGGATGCGGGGTTCCATCTGTTTGTACATCGTGTGTGAGAACTGCCTGCATCCGTGTTCTTCTCGAAAGCAGTGCGATGATCTTTTTATTTTACTTTTGAAACTTTGAAATGAATTCCATGACTGGAAGTCTGTGTCTGAAAGCCTAGGCCTTCCCATTCCTCCTGCGTGGGGTGGGGGCGGAGCCGGCTGTTGGGAGAGGAGGTGGATACTTACTTCCCTTCTGTACTGATCCAAATGCAAGCCTGTCTGGACTGACGGAGGGCAGGGAGCTCAGAGTGGGGGCGGGGGGGGCAGGGGCGTGGAGCCAGTGGGAGTTCATCCTGGTCTCTGATCACGAGGGGGCAGAACGACTCGCCAGGAGGGCTCAGAGGACCCATCCTCAGGACATCCAGGGACAGAATGGCCAAGCAATTTGGGCAAAGTATTGCATTTTACCCAGAACACATACTGATAGGGAAACTCATTTTCTGTTGTCGGGAAACTTCTCTTTCTATGGTAAAAAAACAAAAAACAAAAACAGAACAAAACAAAACAAAACCCAAGAAACGCCATGTGCATTCAGAGAGCTAAACTGCCATTCTCATGTGGCTTTTTTTTTTTCTGTAAGGGACAAACAATTAGCATATGCATGCATCTACATTTACTGTGTTATTTCTCCAGCCTGACCCATTTACAGATGTCACTGAACTCCGGCCACCGAGGGGTGCCACCCTCGTCCTGAGGCAGACAATGCTGTCAATCAGCCACCCGCTGCCTGGTCCCCGGGCTTTGTCCTCAGGTCCCCACTGTGTCTGGGCAAACATCTGAGCTTTCTGCGGGAGGGAGGGGGTTTGCACAGTGTTTTCTGGGGAAGAGAGCCCACTTAATTGTTAACTCCTTGTCTCCACGTAGCATCTGTTGACATTAGTAATGTAATTGCACTGATAATGAGCTCGTTGACTTGGTGTGTAGGGAATAATCAGTCAGGACATCACATTTGTCTTGCTTTACTTGACGGCCCGTCTCCCACACTGAATAGACAATATGGGCACAGCCATTGTTTCAAGGACGTGAAGCAGCACAAGCCTCCTCCCCCCCACCCCCCGTCCATCACCTCCTCCCTGGAGAAGGGGCGTCCCCTCCACCCTGTCTGTCACTGGATGGGCACAGTTTTCAGAAGGAGCACAGACATGGTGTCTCTAGGATCCACTGGGTCGCTGACTCAGTTTCCCCAGGAGCAGCAGCAGGTTGGCTCCCTCCTCCAATCACAGAAAGACCAGGGGCAGCCGGGTCGGAGGCCAATTTCAGTCTCTAGAAGCACAGGACTGACACTGGCCATTGAAGTGGGTGATTGCCCGGGTGCGCGCCCAGGCCCGTGCCCGGTGAAGAAGCCTAGTGTGTGATGAAAAGTCCCTTTCCAGGGGTGGAGCCTCACCCTCTGACAGGCAGGCAGCGACAAACAAGAGAGGGGGATGAGAACGCCAGGTTCAAGCAAGTAATGTAGGAAATATTATTCTGTTTCTTCCTTTTCCCCCTTCTCTGGTTTCACCTGGACTGGTTCTCCCTCCGTGGCGTGGGCCTTTCAACCTCCCAACAGCCCGTGCCTGCAGCCCCAGGGGGCGGCGGGTCCTGGGAGGGAGGGACACAGGGGTGGGCCCACGGCACCTGCCGGCCGGCCTCGGGGTCCAGCGCTCTGCCTTGTGTTTTCTCCTGGTCACCTCGAGAGATAGGAAACTGAATCCACTTTCCTTAACACTAATCAGTTCAGACATCACATTTATTTCATGGAAGCCTGATTCTCACCCAAAGTTTATCACTCTGTTTTTTCATTCCTTCTTTGTTCCTCTCAGGCACACACACACACACACACACACACACACACACACACAGAGAGAGAGAGAGAAAAAACAATGAAGATGTGAAGTAAGACTCTTATCTTTATGATCATTCATTGCCCAAGCTGACCCTGGTCTTGTGATGGAGGAGGAACTGGAAGCCACATTGCCATCCATCTACGTGTTTCCACCCAGCGACACAGTGGGTGTGATGCCCACAGCTAACCGGCCCTGTGCCCCCTCACAGCTCACAGCTGGCCCTCTCTGCAAATTCACCAACACGGGAAACTTGTTTATTAGTTTTCTTTCCTTTTCTTCTTCTTCTTTTTTTTAATGTTTATTTACTTATGTCTGAAAGAGAGAGAGAGCAAGCAGGGGAGGGGCAGAGAGAGAGGGAGACTCCCAAGCATATTCCATGTTGTTGGCACAGAGCCTGATGCGGGGCTTGGACTGACGCTCCATGAGATCATGACCTGAACCGAAACCAAAAGTCAGATGGTAACCGACTGAGCCACCCCGGCGCCCCCATTCGTTTTATCTTCTACCTGTGCCTGTAAGCGAGTGGACATTCTGGCAGCACAGGTAAGCCTACAACCAGAGATAGAGCTGTGGCTTCAGACGTAGAGGCAGATGTGGCGTGTGTGTGCTGTATCCACATAATCTGTATATACCCATCAGCAGGCAGATGCTGCGTGTCAGTACAGTAGGGCTTCCCTCCCATATCACAGGTGCATTGCAAACGTCACCAGAAATGTGGTTACAGTCTGTTACCAGAAGTTCCTTAGAGTCAGTAGTAAATCCCTGCAAGACGTTTTCACTTTAAGTATCATTGGACATTTCACCAGAGACATGTGATATGCACTCCCGCTCCCAGTCACAGCGATTCTGAGCCTCGAAGGAAGGAAGGAGGCGGGAGCAGCCAAACAAGCGTGCTGTAGCCTCCGCATGCCTCCCTTCAGAGTCGTTACTACTGCAAAAAACAAGCATAAATTAGAACTTCAGTAATTTTCCACCGATTTTGAGAGTCACCGATGAACTTTGAGGCTGACGTGGAAGGGAGGATTGGGAATGTAGGATAGCTTATCATTTATTTATTTATTTATTTTTCATTTTTTAAATGTTTATTTATTTTGAGAGAGAGAGCATGAACACATGCGCCGGGGAGGGGCAGAGAGAAAGGGAGACAGAGAACCCCAAGCTGGCTCGGAGCTGTCAGCACAGAGCCCGACGCGAGGCTGGAACTCATGAACCGTGAGATCATGACCTGAGCTGAAATCAAGAGTTAGGCGCTTAACCAATTGAGTCACCCCGGTGCTCCAACGGTTAATTTAAATTCTTCCAA
The DNA here is from genome assembly GCF_008692635.1 of Crocuta crocuta. Lineage (NCBI taxonomy): Eukaryota > Metazoa > Chordata > Mammalia > Carnivora > Hyaenidae > Crocuta > Crocuta crocuta. The sequence continues at coordinate 8,843,152 of NW_027551559.1, forward strand.
TATTTGGAACTTCGGGTAGACTAAGTGCAGGGTTGCTGATTCAGACCCATTTCCCTTCTGATAAGGAAGAAAACCCTAAACATGGTATTTAATAGTTCAACACAGGTGATCAGTTAGATGTGTGTCACGTACACTTCTGTGGTGCTGTCCAGATCAGACTTTCCGCCATCTGTCTTCTCAAGTTCAACAACAAATATTAAATTAAAAAAAGACAAAGGGCAGTGCATTTACTCATCACCCACTGAACGTAAATTTGCACGGTGTTCAGAGCCCGGCGGTACCGTGTCGGTGCTCAGGGAAATGACAGACACCACACAGCAGTGACTGTCTGTGTGGAGTCTTCTGACGGGGCGCATAAGGAGCTTATCTTAAAACCTGAACAAAGAAAAACCTCCCTAAAATAAAAGACTGTATTCTAAGCCTAGCTAATCCCAACACAAGTTAATATTAAAGCAAATAGTGGAAACAAAGAAGAAGTTTATAATTCCCGGCTTGATTTCTCACCTTTATGTAACACATCCTTTCACAAGTGTTAGAATCCTGTGAAGTTATTCCGAAAGCAGCGCTGTGTGTTTGCAATGTTGGCAACAGGTGTCTGTCGTGAAAGTTCTTTTAAACTGGTCTTTATAAACACACAAATAGGTTGAAGCTGATAAAGTAACAAGGATTTTAACTAAAAAAAATTAACACGCATTAGGAACATGAAAGGCAGTGACAACTTAATTAGACCCGTGAGCAGTGCTGTGTCACTACTGTGAAGTGGATTTTCTAAAATCCTTAGGTTTTTCAACAAATGCACGCCTGTAACCTGGCACCCAAGCTGGACCCCTGTTCTCAGGGGGTTGTTTTGTGTTTTGTGTTTTGTACTTGAAACAGCTGTGGATGCGGGAAGAGCAGCAGCGGAACGCAATCCCTGTTGCATTTTGTCAGTCGGTGGTATTTGCTTGATGGGATCAAGACACGTGTCGGGTACAAAGAAAGTGCCCCTTCTGAATTTCGGAATCCTGGAGGAAGGAGCCTTTTCAAACTGAACAGAAGAACAGGCTCTTCGGGGGCCTTGGGGGCAAGGGAGGACTTCGATGGAGGCGGTAACTGGACGGGTTTCCAGGGCGCTGGCTCGGGACCCCTTCCTCCTCCTCAGCAAAAGGTAAAGGGCAAAAGGCCTCCCCTCCCCCTCCTTTCCCTCCTCCCCCACNTCCCTTCCTGCTCACCCCTCCCTCTCCCTTCTCCTCCTCTCCTCACCCCTCCTTCACCCCCTCCTCCTTCTCATTATCTCCTTCCCCTCCTTCCCTTTCTCCTCCTCCTCCCCCTTCCTTTCCCTTCTCCCCCTTCTTGTCTTCTTCTTATTTAGCATTTTTGTACTATAACATCTTAATAAATGTTTCAACAGCTAAAGCTCACTCTCTCTCACACACACACACGCGCGCGCACACACACACACACACATACACACGAAAACACCTTTAAAACCACTGTCCTAGGAAAAACTAGGACCATTTCACAGCCAGAGATTAACGTGATTCCCTTTGAAGGCAGGCAACTAGTCACAACAGCCATAATGAACATTCTAGCTACAGGAAGCCCAGAGCTCACCGTCCGGGTTGCTGATTTCCTCTAAAGCTTCAAGGAGGCGTGTGGGGTCTGGAAAGGGGCCCAGGCTCCTCACTTGCAGATGGCAAGTCAGGCTATGAGGTCAAGGAACCCTGAACGCAGTAAAACATTTCTGGGATCCCGGCTTCCTCTCACCCCTCACCGCCGACCCCTGGAACCCAGGACCGAGTGCCGGGTCCCCTGAGGTGTGCCTGTCCTGGGTTGTTTGTTGAGTAAGTGCTGCATCAGACACGGTCAGCATTCAGAGAAAACTGCAGCATATTCAGTTCCTCAGAAGGAATAAAGGAAAGGTCAATTCTGCTGGTGGCGCTGGCCTGGAGTCAGTGTCTGAGTTCACAAATGACTTCATCCAGTTGTGAAGACACTTACATACAGGTCTTCACAGAATTTCTTTCAACAGCTTTTGAACACAGACTCGTGCATCTTACCCAGCATGACTGTGATTTAATAAAATCATGATGAAACATATTACTGCAAACTGCTAATATCAATAAAGACATGGATGTCACCACTGTGAGTATTCTTGAAATAGATAAAGGGGGCTAAAATTACAGATGGCCAATCTGCCTGGAATTCCAGGTGGGGTCCTTCCTAGCTTGGTCATTTCCTCGTGTCCTACTCTCATCTCCAACACGGGCAGGAGGTAGGAAGAATGCCTATTCCCAAGGTGTTCCATCCATGCATCCATTCATTGATTCAACAGCACTTATTGCTTGCTTCTTTTTAAAACTTGTTAAATTTATTTTGAGAGAGAGAGTGCATGCACGAGTGTGGGGGAGACAGAGAGAGAGGGAGAGAGGGAATCCCTAGCAGGCCCTGAGCTGTCAGCACAGAGCGCAACATCCGGCTTGAACCCATGAACCCATGAGATCATGACCTGAGTCGAAACCAAGAGCCAGACACTTAACAGACTGAGCCACCAGGAGCCCCTATTACTTGCTTCTGCCTCCTATGCTTACTCAGTTCTAGACACTCTGCTTGGACTGTGTTATCTAATGATATGTGTTATCTAATGATACTTTACAAGGAGCCAGAGTAAGTACAAACCCACAGTGGTTTGTTAATACTATTTTTTGAATATTTGGTTCCTCTTTATCTTCATTTGTTCCTGATGCATTGAGAAACAAAATAATCTTTATAAAACATGGGAATGATATAACCTTCTTTATGTAGAATTATATCTTAAAAACACCACATAAATGGCTATCCATTTTAGTTTTCAATATTTTCTGACCATCTTGAGAAAGCTAAGTATGTGGGATACCACTCTTTATTGTAAAAAAGTTTAAACTAGTGTCCAACCTAAATGCCAATTTTTCCAAATAAAGTCCAATCATCTGTTAGATTTTGATGGAATTGGTGAGCATCCAGTCAACCATAGGAGTGAAGGTTAAAGTCCTATGGGAAACACCGTATAGAGATGTAACTCCTTGATCCATGAGCGCAGACTTCCTCAGAGCTATGTACACCATAGTCATGTTGGCTATTTCATCAGGACTCCGAAACAAGGGTGCCATATGTTTACTACCTCCATAAATAATACCAAAACCCAAAAAGACTGAATTAAGTTCTTTCCTTTGAATCGGACAGCCATACGCGGTGCATTTCCAAGGAGGTAGGCCAATTTCCAGGGCCTCCAACTGAGAATAAGGGAAGGATGTCTTGGAGTAAGGGAGAGGTCGGAGCTGACCTGCTAGAACTTTCTGTACAAAGGCCTTCGCTGGGGCGGCTCTTGGAACCATGAGCATGCTTGTCTCCAGTGCTCATTCCAAGGAAAGATGACTCAGATGTCTCTTTAGAAGCCGGGTCCTCCTAAGCACTGCTCTGTGGCTTTGCACCATCCAATCAACTCTCCTGGACCCCAGTGCCTTCACAAGCAAAATGGACACAGGTCACTACCCTTCAGGATATGCTGAACCTTAAGTTAGATGATGTGGAATCCCACTTCAGTGTCCCGTGGGCAGTGGGCTTCCGGTGTTTTCCCTGCCCTCTCCAGCACCCAGCCAGTCTGCTTGTCCATGGCTGCACCCTGATCATTCTCCTCAAGCAACTTCACTCTATTTTCTATCATTCAATGCCTGGAGCTTTATTCAAAAGGAACCTTGAGGATTATTTTGGGCGGTTGGAGAGACTAATAAAATGCTTGGCAGGTGGTTGAATGTTGTGGTGAGCTAATGTCTCAAAAGTCTCTCCGGGTGGGGGTGGGGGGACGAAAATGACTCCCAAGAATATTCATAGTGTTTAAAACAGGCATTGGTAATAATTGGGTATGCAGACATTTTATCTGATTATCCAATTTGATTACAAATTCTGACATCACAATTATAAAAAGAACTTGACATTATTAAAAATGATTTTTTTCTAAATATCTACAATTTCCTTCTTTTAAATTCCTTGGCCATAAAATTCAGGTAATGAGAATGCTCTTATAAAATGAAGGCTCTTGGGACTATGAGGCAGTAAAACTTTATTCAAACTCATTACAAAGCTTTAAAATAAAAGGCATTCTACTTCAACATTTATTTAGTAGACTTTTTTGGTGTGTGTGTGTGTGTGTGTGTGTGTGCGTGCGTGCGCGCATGAGTGTGCCCGCAGAGTGGGAAATGTCATGGCCTCTTTAGGCAAACAAAACACAGTTTCCCCTTTATACGGTATGTCTAAACGAGCCAAGGGAAAAGATGGCGGCTCATTGTGTCTGGTGCTGAGATAAGTCTCAGGGGTGTAGAGGAAGCTCGGAGATGAGCCATTGCAGCGACTCAACTCACTTTCTCGCTGAAGAGTAAAGAGACAAAGCCAAGCAGGGGGTCTCAGCAGGGCACGTGGAGAGCAGGGAGGGCACACCAGCAGCATCTTGACTCTCCATCCAGAAGTTCGCTGCCAGGCTGCGCACCACCTAAGACAGTGGCTCTGGACCCCAGAGCACAGAACCAGCTGTGTGTCCACATTTGATGGACGAGCAGTCTGCACACGGGGCTGTGTGTGGGCCCAGGAAATATAAGGATGTGTTTTCTGCTGCTCCTGGCACATCGCTCTGTCCTGGGACCTGTTTCCCTGGGCTGTGTAGCCTGGAAACGTCCAGAAAGGCGGTTCCTCTGAGGGGTCTTCTCACCACGCAGTTCCTGCGCCACCCCGCACACATCTGAGCCCACTTGGCCCATTGTCCATGGTTGCCAATGTTGTGTCCACCTCCCCCCATGGGGGCCCTGCTTGCCTTCTCTCTGCACCGTCCGCAGCACTGGGCCATGAGGGGCTCTTCACAATGAATCAGCATCCTTGTCAATTGTTTAAGGGAAGGTTGGGTCCCAGATTATGCCACAATACAAGGCTCTTCCACGGGAGAAAATACTGTCTCCAAATGTGACGATGACTGCACCTTAGGGTAGAATCAGTTTTAGAGATTTGGATCACAGCTACTGATGCACTGGAGCACGTTTGGAACTCTCCAGAATTAGATGCGTAGGCTGCCAAATGAGCACCGCCTCTTGCCAGCCCCGCAGCTGGGCTACTGCCCGTTCCAAGGTCATGGCCAGGGACAGCAGGACCTCCCCATGCTGTGAATGAGATGAGCTCAGAGCCTCAGTGTCCAGCACTCATTTCCTAAATGCCCCTTCCATGCTTTGCTTAGATGCTACTGAGCCCTGCCTGGGTCAGGGGTCAGAGTCCTCCCACAGACTGTTTTCCTCACAGCGTAATCGTATTCCATGTTTCTTTGCAGCACATCCCCTGACACCCCATGTTGTCCACGAGGGCCAGCCCCACACTCCCCAGTGGGTGCTGGCCATCTCGACCTGTGTGTACGGTCAAAGCCTAGCTGACTTCCTAATCCCTTCTGTCCAGCATCTTTCCCTTGAGGATTTCCTATTTTCTATTTCTGACAAGACACGTTAACTGTCCATACACAAATGCCCAAAACTTTGCGGGCTTCCTCAACTCCCCTTCTTCCTTCTCCCCCAAAACACTGCATGGTGATCTGTATTGCTTCTGCCTTATCTCACCACAGCCCAGGGGCCCCCCTCTGAAGCACAGGGATCGAGCCCTGATTATCTCCCTGACTTAGCTCTCTCTCCATCCTACTCCATCCCACACAAATCTTAATTCTTAAGATGTACATACAGTCGTGTTTTACTCACTCAGAGCCAACATCAGCTGGCTTTTGTTTCCTAATAAATTAAGGCCCTACCACTCTACCTGGCTTCCAAAACCAGAGCAGTCCTCACTGTGACGCCCACCCCCAGGGCTCTGTGCCCCATTCCACCCCCTCAGTCCCCGGGGGATGGAGCTCCCGGGGTCTCCACGTCTGCCCAAACCTGCCGCGTCCACAGCCCTGCTCACATGGTGTATCCAGTCTGGTGTGTGTGGCTGGGGCTGTGAGCCCACTTCTCTCCCTTACTCCAAGCACACGGGCCACTGAGAGAGGGGAATGCATGTTGGAATTCGGGCCACCACTGATTTCATTTACCAAATTTACCACCTCATGGTCACATGCCAAACACTCTACCTGTATTAGCCCACGTGACACTTGCAATCACCTTCCAAAATAGACACGATTATCTCCATCTCACAGACGAAGAAACTGAAGCTTAGGTTGAGTATTTAAGACAGGGTCACAGAATCTTCAAAGGCACTTGGAGGAGGTCGTCAAGGAAATCACTTAATAGTAACCAGTTCCTCTAAAATCTGTAAAGAATAGAAGGATCAATGAAACTTGTAATTTACATTGAGAAGATATTCCTCTGGAAAAAGTATCCTTAAATTTTATATCCACAGTAGATTTTCTGATTGACAACAGTAGGTAGAAGAAGGCGTTTACACAGGAAAGGGCGACCGAGGAACCATCCCAGGGACAGCTGAACTGGCACTGGCAGCACACAGGGCGCGTGCGCAAGCTTGCCGCGGGCCTGCCCGAGCGCCCCTTCTCTGTGCTCCCCACAGTCCCGCCATCGCCATTTCCAGGAGAGAAAAGGAAGGCTGTGCTTAGTTTTCATCTCCCTGATTCCTGCTCATCTCTGAGATCTCGAGCCCTAAGCACCGACAGACCTCTTTCCTTCGCCATCTCTGTGATCCCCACAGCCCACACCTCTGCCTCGCTGATTCCCTCTGAGTCCCAGTCCCCCTCATGTTCCCTGAGACCTCCCCATGCGCTGTCCTCCCTGGCACCCACTACACCTCTGCTGACCCCATGCCTGAGCCGGTTCCTCTCTGCACGTCGAAGATGACAAGTCACCGTGTCTGCTCACACTGTTCAGCCAAGTTCCAGACTCACGATTCCATATTCCTAGGAGGCGTTTCCAAGTGATGCCCTTGGAAATGTCCTGCACCCTCCGTACCCCTGGAGCCTAGTCTGCATCCTATACTTAGGGTTCGAATTAATAAGACCATGTCCTCCTTGATTCCTAATAGACGCATCTCAGAAATTGGTAAATGGCATCACTATATTTAATGTTTATTTTTATTTATTTATTTTATATATATATATATATATACACACANGGACAGAGAGAGAGAGAGTATCCCAAGTGGGCTCTGCACTGACATTGGGGCTTAGTCTCATAAACCATCAGATTATGACCTAAGCTGAAATCAAGAGTTGAACACTTATGTGACTGAGCCACCCAGGCGCCCCAATGGTATTACTATTTTGAATTGTCAAAACAGAAGCCGAATTAAACTCGAAAGAGCTTTCGTGAATCCAGAGGGACAAATCCAGCCATCCTGTAACAACCATGTAGATCTAGTGAGCTTGACCTTAATGGAGGCATTAGGCAATTCTGGCCAGCTGAGGCAGAGTAACTCTTGGTACCAAAAATGTGCACATTTCAGAAGATCCACTGATGGTAGACTAGACCACAACTAGGTATATATACAAATTATGTGGTTTTACATATTTTATTATCGCTGATAAAAGAGTATTACATTTAAAAATACATTCAGCACAAAGAATGAGGAAGTCACCTTCATTAACAAAGAACAAAAGGGAACACTGAAGTTATACCAGAGTAATAATGTGTTCTTTCATTTTCATTATGAGCGGTTCTTGAGAGGCTAAAAAGAGGGACCTCAGAGACTTTTCCCTGCAGATGTTCTAAGGCCCACAGCACAGTGTGAGCAGAGAGCCCATCTGTGGGCAGCTCCCCATGGTGCCTTGGGAGTCACTTCTGCAGACACACTCACTGAAGAGCCAGCAAATGTGAAATCAGATTCGGCGCCGTGGATGGATAGATGGGAAGGCAATAAAATGCATCTCTACCCTTAAGGCTTTGAGTGAACATGAATGACCGGATCATGAATGAGTGAGTAACACCTTCAAGATCACAGGGAAAGCTTGGATTGGGGGTTAGGGGATCTGCAACCTCCTCCACTGACACCAGGCAGTAGATCCTGACCCTGACCAGCACACACTGCCTGGCAGACACTAAGCTCCTTCCACTCACCAGCCCACCGTGAGCCTGAGCTCTAATGTAGGGACTGTGAGGCCCAGGGCAGACGTAACACTACTAGCTCAAAGTCACAGGAAGGGCAGTGGTGGTGTCACCAGAAAACCTGGGTAGCATGAGTGCAGCCACCAGAGCCACCTTGGCCGGTATCCATGACCTTGGGGAGACATTTTTCATTCTTGGACCTCAGTTCTCTCAGACCTGGAAAGTGGGAAGAGCATGTCACTAGAGTAAGTGGGAACCACATATGCAGCAGATGTGAAACCCCAGCTCAGCATGTTAGGGCTGAACTCATGAAAGGCAGGTTCCCTCCATTTCCCATAATCCTGAATGACCTTATAATGCGATGAAGTCAAACAAATCTTCAAGGTCCAATAGAATCCTGAAGTTACATGTAGCTGACAGTCTCAAAGCATTCTTCATCATAATTATATGTGATAAAAAAAAATTGACCACCTTTCATTTAATTTTTTTGCAGATTGTATATAATTCCCACAGCCACACTATGAGGTGGATATTACCATCTCTGCAGAAAAAATAACTGAATTTGAGAGAATATAAAATGAGAATCCATTCCAGGTCACAGTAACATGTAACATGTAAATCATGTGGAACATGTAACACGAGAGTCTGTGCCATCAGGTGTATTCTACACGTTAGCAGCTAGCTCCACTGGATGCAACTCTGTCTTTGAACACATTTTCCCTTAAAGTGAATCATAAAAGAATCCCTTACCTGGAGGTACTTAGGATAGCATAGTGTGCTGTTGCATCACTGGATATCACGAGCCCAGAGCCATGTCTCAAATGGCCTATGGACCGGCAGAACCAAACCCCCATCCCTACCTCTGGTTTACACCTCCTACTTATTTATCCATAGCCTATCATTCATTGGTTGGTTTCTTCATTGGTGAACTTGCAGATCAAGGGCAGATTGTACTACTGAAGTGACATAGGGCCCTCTGGTTTACGTGTACACCGATATTCAAGGCACACCCTTCCATCTTTCAGGTGCATGAGATTGGGAAAATGGGGGTAGCAAGGGGACTGACCGCAATAATCCCCTGCAGGTTGATGGTTAATCGTTCTGAAAATGAAAAACGCATCACAGAAAATACAGAGGCAATTTAAGTCAAAGCCAGTAAAGCTCAATTTTATAAGTCAGGTCTCCATTGAATGAATATGGTCCATGGTACTTTCTGCCACATTCCTGTGCGCACTGGGACACAGAACACAGCACTCTGCTGTGACCACTTTGTCCCACAGCACAGGGCTGCCCTTTTCCAGTCTGCACCCCGAAGCAGCCCTGGAAGGCAATATTCAGCAGAACTTTCCAGGATGGTGGAAATGGTCTGTCTTTGCAACTCCCAGCACCATAGCGTCTAGCCACATGTGGCTGTCAGGCAGAGGAGGGACTTGCTTTTTATTGGGGCAAAATAGACATAACCTATAATATGACATTATAATCATTTTCAAGGGGACAGTTCCGTGGCATCAAGTCTGCTTGGCGTGGATGTTCAGCCATCACCAGCAGCCATTTCCAGAAACATTTTCATCTTGTAAAACTACAAGTCTGCACCCATTATGCAGTGAGTCTAGATACCTCATATAAGTGGACCTGTACAATTTATTTTCTCTCATGACTGGCTTATTTCACTCAGCATGGAGTCCTCAAGCTTCATCTGTGTTGCAGCAGGGTTCGGAATCCCTTTCCTTCTTGAGGAGGAATGACAGCCTGAGGTTCATATACAGCACGTTAGCTTGTCCTTCCACCTGGTGACGGACACTTGGGTCGCTCCCACTTTTGGGCTATGATGAGTAATGCTTCTATGGACATGAGCGCACAGATAACTTTCTGAGACCTAAAGAACTAAATTGTTAATTTCATTTGATTTTCACTAATTTAAATGTATGTAGCCACAGGGGGCCAGTGGCCACCATATTGGACAGCAGCCTCAGAGGTTTATCTGGATCACCCAGTTCCTCTGAGTTACTCCTCTGGCAACTCTCCTATCACACGTTGCTGTGACAAACAGGAATATGGGGAGAAGTTAGCATCTTTATACCAGGTCTGGTCTCCCCTTCATCTGGCCAGTTGCACTTGGAGTTGCTCTGAAACGCTGACACAGGCCGGAAAGGATGACCACTGAAGACATGCCCAGTGTGGCCGTTAGTGCAGTGAGACACTTCTGTGTCTCTCTGCTGTTCTACCTAAAGAATCAGAAACCCCCTCGCCTGCGCCTGTCCTCTGTCTCCTGAGCGGAATGCCAGCGACCGCTCCGCCATTAGGATCAATATCCCAGCCATTATGTTGGCAAAGAGGCAGCAAATCACATTTACGTGGATTGTCAGCCTCATTATTATAAGCAGATGGCGGCCCATGCACTACAATGCGGGCCCGAAAAGACTGACATTATTTCAAATTAAAATCTATAATGCTAATACACATCTCTGAGTCCTTGTGCGGGCCTGAGTGCATTAATCTTCTGAATGATTTGCTGATGTGCCTGCTGTTCTAGCTGTTTTCACATGAGTGGAGCTAAAAGGAGCCCTTTTAACTGAGAATGGTTAACATTTATTCATACAGATTGATAAAAGCCAACATGCAATTTTCTTTACTAGTAGCTCCCTAATAGGAATTAATGGACATTTTAAAGAGAAATTCCAAGTTCAAGGAACCCAGAAAGAAATAGTCCAACCGGAGGAGAGGCAATGTCATGCCCCTTCTGCCGACCACAACGTCGTCAGATTTTAGATTCATCTACCGCGCTGCCATGGGGCTCCTTTTAGTCCGAGGTAGAATGGAAAATGCCACAGAGTGGAACTGTGAGGAGAGCCTCGGTTTAAAAGAGGTTTTTCAGCAACGAGTATGGAATTTGGACTTTCCAACTGGAAAACAAGGTGAAGAGAAGTTTTTGCGAAAAGATTGGCTCCTGCTTTGTAACTCCTCTCTGAAACCATAACCCATATGAGTTATCTTTTCTCTTGCAAAGTGATGCATGGATTCTATTCACAGAGCATTTGAACAAATGAAAGTTTAACCTTTGATGGGATTGTTTTTGTTCATGGTTCAGATTCTCCAGTTGTTTCTCTCAGTGTGCTCTAAAAGTTATCATCATTAAATGATGTGTCGAAGCATCATAGTGCATAGAATGTTCTGGTATGACAACGGTATTTATTTTCTTTTTTAATATTTAAGGAGGTGACTTAATTGCGATGAAGCATACCCACTTGAATTCATGCATGAGCAAAAACAGGACTATTTCCCTAATAGACTGGAAACTATATTTTAAACGCAACAAGGACTTTTTATTTTTAGTACAGAAGAGAGCCCTTAAACATAGGAAAGCGTGTAAGACATAATGGATTAACTAGGATAATATAATAAGGAAGTGGTAGAATTATGGGCTGGAAGTGACATTTGCACTGAAAAGATTCCAACTAATGAGAAAAAAAAATTTATCTATCAAGACAGAGCAGAACCGAAGATGCGATCCACTGGGTGAGTTTGTACAAAGATGCTCAAAAGATAAGCTCGCTTGTCTGTATTCCTATTAAAGAGGTTAATTATACACCCCATCCAATAAAACCAAATGAGGTAATGTCTTGTTTATCCAATAACCCAAATGTTGGCAAGCCAGTTGTCCAGAGCACAGCTACAAAATCTCACAGACGGAACCTGGGCCTCAGAGCTGCGAGGAGATCACTTTAACCAAGTCCTTGCACGTAACTCTGCAAAAAGAATCAATCATGGAATTTCAGAAAATAAAGAACTTTAGGGATCATCTACTTTGACCCTCTAATTTTCCAGATGAGAAAACCTGGGGCCTGGATGGTCACGTGTGTTATTATTGGACAGAGCACAGGCCGCACTGGTCTGGATTGCACAGAACAGCTCCACGCGGTATCCCCCGGGGGGTTCAAGGGCACCTCTGCACCTCCCTACATGGTGCTGACGGAACAGTCATGGGTTTGGGAGAAGGCACTGGGCAGAATCTCCGGGTGGTCACGATGTCCTCCCCATGATGTAAAACCCCCTCTTTGAGGGTGGGCAGCCCTGAACATGACCGTGTGCTAGGATCCTGGCACTTTCGAAACAAGGCATCACAGACCGGGTGGGTTAGACAACAGGAATGCTGTTGGAGGCTGGAGGTCCAAGGCTGAAGCATCAACAGGGCTGGCTCTTTCTGAGGCTGGAGGGGAGAGGCTGGTCCACTCCCCTGGCCTCTGGGGACTTGCTGCAATCTTTGGTATTCTGTGGCTACTGGAAACATCCGCATTCTTCTGCCTTCATGTTCACAGGGCTTCTCCTGAGTATAGGTGCCCAGTCTCACCTCTTTTATACGGATACCTGCCATATTGGTTTAGGGTCCACCTTAATGACTTCACCTTAAATTAACTATATCTGCAAAGACCCTCTTTCCAAATAAGGTCATATTCACAGATTTTGAGGATTAAGACTTGAACATGCTTTAGAGGGAAACAATTCAACTCATAGCACGTTTGATTGGGGGATTCTGCAAGGGTAATGGAAGACTCCAATCAGTTGAATTTTAGGTATTCAAAAGGCGGATTATCCTGATGTAGCTGGCCTTCTTGGGTGAGTCCTTGAAGGAAAAGTCTGGAGCTGAGTGGTTCTAAACAGCAAGTGTCTCCTTTGACCTTAAAGAAGAAGAGAGAGCTGAGGAGCAGGGAATGGCTGGCAGCCTCTGGGGCATGGAGCTCCATCCTATAGGACAAGTAAATGAAGTCCGCCCCACCCCAACAGCACCCTGACTGCAGTCCAGGTGACCACCAGCAGAGGGTCCAGAGTCCTGACCTCCCCCCCCTGAGCTAATGGATCTGCATAGTTCTAGGTCAGTTTTTGATAGTTTGTTATGCATCAGTAGGTAACTAATATAGACTGCACTCTCCACCTGCACCACGTTTAGGCCCTCATGTATGAGATCGAAATATACATTACATAAACATAAGTTCTACCCCAACCCACAATGCCAAACTTTCTGTATTTTAGCAAAGTACAATATTGGATAACTCAGAGTTATCAAAAAAAAAAAATAAAATAAATGTTGTGATGTTAGAAGTTGAAGGTATATTAGACAGGTCAATGTCATCATGGCTTCATTGAAAAAAACTTGTCTCAAGAAACATTTCAATTTACTGAAAAATGCACTTATATGGAAGACCTCCATTTCTCTTTTTTAAATTTTTAATGTTTATTTATTTCTGAGAGAGAAACAGACAGAGCACTAGTGGGGGAGGGGCAGAGAGAGAGGGAGACAGAATCTGAAGCAGGTTCTAGGTTCGGAGCTGTCAGCACAGAGCCTGACGTGGGGCTCAAACTTGTGAACTGTGAGATCATGACCTGAGCCGAAGTCGACACCAAACCGACTGAGCCACCCAGGCGCCCTGGAAAACCTCCATTTCAATTACCTCCATTTCAATAACCTCCATTTGAATAATAAGGCTCAATCAATTATTTCAGCACTGAGTTTTAGCTAAAGAAGTGATACAAGATTTCACGGGTCGAATTGTGAGTGCATTTTTTCCCAAAAGTTAAAACAACTCTATAAATTGTTGTTATTATTTTAGACATCTTTTACCTTCCACTGCTGTTCGTGTCTGCCACGTGGGGGCTCGTCCGTGCATCCATTCCTTCGTTCACCACGATGTGCTCAATGTCGACTACAGACTCACTACTTTACTGGGGACTTAAACAAAAACAGAAATTTCCCTCTTTTGTGGAGCTTACATTTGAGCAGGAATGAAGTCCCTATCATAATAGTAAACTTTGCATTTATTAATTTCTCAATATCTAGTGTAAATCCTCATTAAACTCCAAGACGTGTTTAGCTTTTGTAATATACATATTTCAAAACAAAGATGTGCCTTTGTTTACATCTTCCTTGTTTTATGGAAGGTATGGAGGGGACACTTATTAAGCACTAGACTCACTCGGTCTGTCGTGTGGCACAGAGTTTGAGGAGAGCATCTGGCCTGAGAGCCAGCACTGGCCAGGCCGCTTGTCCACATCATCTGGGCTGAGTTTCAGCATCCCTGTTGTAAATAAAGGAACGACAGTGCCCACTTCCCAAGGCTGTTTGATGCTAAATAAAATGACCTGTGTGAAAAGAATCCGTGTTCTGAGGACTGAGACTTGCAGGCCTGGCCTTTAACTCACACTTGCCTCTAAACTCCTCTAGTGTCTGATGTGTGTTAATGACCCCCTTTCAAATAAAATCCTTTGTATTAAAGGAACGGAGAAAAAAAGCCACTCATACCCATACAATTAGACTATAGGAAGTCATAAAAGAGGTGTCGGAGTGGAAGACACACCATGGCTTGTTCTCTGGAAGGTTCTCTACTACAGTCAGCTCGCCCGCTTGGCCCTGTAAGGGCACGTCTCCCTCCCTCCCTCCCTCTGGAGTAGATGCCCTGGAGAACCTGACTCGTGCGCCAGAGCAGGCTTGAGGGCAGGAGCGAGATTCCCAGACGCAGGGAAAGGGTCCTAGGTGAACCTTCTGCCGGGGAGTCAGGGCTTGCAAGGTCTCAAGAGTATTGTCACCTGCTGTGATTACCACGCATCATCTTGAAAACTGCCACTGACCCATCTTCTGCTGGGACAGCACTGCCCTTGAGGGGTAATGCGCTCTTCCTGACCCGGGATTTTGTCTTCCCAGCCTGCCTTGAACCGTCTTCTGTGAAGCTCTTGTCTCCAGCCTACCATGGAAAGTGCTCTTGTGAGAGGCCGCAGTGACCTTCACATTAGGAAATGGAATGGCCAGTCTCGGTCGGATGCGGTCTGTCCCCCGGGCAGCGTGTGCAGTGGTTGGCCAGTGTATCCTCCTCAGAGTCTCTAAGTCACGAGGTCTTGAAACACAGCACCCTTTCCCGGGTTCCTGCGAACTTGCTGGCCGCCCTTGCTCAGAGGGAAAAGTAACGCCTTTGAGACTTTTTTATAATTTCCCAGCTTCCCGGAGTGGGTGTGCTGCGAACTCAGTCCAGATTCCTCCGGATTCTGGATCCAGAATCTCTGTCTGGATTCTTCCCTACGATGCTGTCAAGAATCCAAGTTTCTACTTCTCGGCCTGGCTTTCCTCTGAGCCTTTCACTTTGAGGAGCATTCCATGCAGACCAAGCCCTTTGATCGTGATGGCCATGCTTGAGCTAGGCAATGTGTTATCTATCACCACTGTATTTTGCAGATAAGCAAACTGAGGCACAGGGAAGAAGCCATCTAACTGAATTTGGAATAAAATCCAGGTTCCTAGGTTGGAATCAAATCCACGTTCCTGGTTTGGTATTCTTTTAAATTATTTTTTAATGTTTATTTCTGAGGGAGAGAAAGAGACAGAGTATGAGCAGCAGAGGGGCAGAGAGGGAGGGAGATCCAGAATCCAAAGCAGGCTCCAGGCTCTGAGCTGTCAACACAGAGCCAGACGTGGGGCTCGAACTTGTGAACTGCAAGATCATGACCTGAGCCGAAGTCGGAGCTTAACTGACTGAGCCACTCAGGCGCCCCCTCGGTTGGTATTCTTAACTGCTATTTTAGTCAACCCTAAATGGCCAGTAAATCTCTTAGCAAGGAGAAAGATCCAGGTTTTCAAATGCTTGGTTATTAATTCTCTTGTTTCCTATACTCCATGGATATATTGGCTCTGTTCATCAGTAAATAACTATCACCCCTTCACTCGTATCGCAGGAGGGCTCACATTTGTACCACAAATTGTGATCTACAGAATGGTTTCCATATGCTTTCTTGGGTGATTTTTCCAAGAAGTTCCTAGAAGGTAACAGGACAAGGATTTTTGTTATTAAGTACACTTCCTGGATCATTCCAACTCACAGTATCCAAGAAGCCCTCTTTGGGGCACCCTCTGGTCGCCTAATGGTGCTTTAGCTTGAACGGCCCCTTATCTTGTTCACATCCTGCTCTGTATGCGTCACCCAGAGCCTGTAGCAGTGAGCTCCTCTGGTAGTCATTCAAGTTCCTGAGCACATCTTCACCCGGGTCACTGCCTTTGCCAACTGCTCATGCAGCTGGGTGTCGGCTCTGTTCCGGAGGATTCAGGGAAACAAAGCAGAAAGTCGGGGCAAGAAGCTGAGTTCTCTGAATCCGGGGAGGGGGGCGGAGATTTCCAGGCACTTTGTGCTACGATCCCTGAGCTACACCGATGTCAAACGCAGCTTTGCTGTGCAAGTTAACGCTTTAAGCCTTTTAGCTTGGGTAGCTGCTTTGTTATCCCATTTTTATTTTCAGAGCCAGAGCAGACACAATCAATTTAATTCCAGTGCTCTGATCATAAACCTCCATGTTAATATTGCCCCTTTAAATCAAGTGTTTATGGGTCCTGTAAGCACCACCTGGAAATTTTACCTTAAGGTTCTAAAGTCATTTGGCTACAAATTACTTAATATTTTCTTGCACCTATTTCCGTGGTCTGGATTTGATTATTTCTAATTATCATAAATGCCCCTCTGCATTCCAGACGTGTACTACTCCACCAGCCAGGTATTTTATGTTCATGTTCAGAATCAAAGAGGGCAGAGTTCTAAGCCGTGCATGCTCTGCCAGCCCAGGGGTGAAACTTTGAACCACTCCCAACCCCTCACTGTGCAGGAGAGAGAACCCATGCACGCCTCATCCTTCCTCCAATGCCGGACAGTCTATTCCATCGAGAGGTGTCGTCTTTTCCTCCTAAGATTAGCGCTGGCTTCACACAACACCATCACAGATGCCGTGTGAGGGGTTCTTTTGCAATTAGTGTAGGTTATGGCCCATTTTATATATTCGATAATCACATGAATCCTGGGCCCAAGTACAATTCTGTGTGGTCCCTGCATTTAGGAGAGGCCGCGGAGATGATTCCGGCTACGATCTGGTGATTCCAAGAGGCTGGTTCAGCTCCAGGCAGCGCCTCTGTGGGAGAAGCATTCCGAGGGGATGTGTCAATCCCCAGCCCTCCCCCTGACACTCCCCGGTACCTCTGCTCTCACCCCTGCTCCTCCTGCGGGCTGAGCGGTCTGAGCTGCTGCTACTCAGCCTGTCAAAAGGTGCAGGATAAGGAAGTGGAGTTTCGGCAGGAGGCTAGACGCAGGTTGCCCCTCTGACTTGGCTCTGACCTTTTCCGCTGGAAATGCTTCTGCTTTCTTCAGGAGTGAAGGGGCCTGACAAAGGCAAGGCCCAGGCATGCATCCTTTCCACGCCAGGTTTTCAAAACCTAGAGACACTTTCCCTCTGCTCCTAATTCCCTTCAAAAATACTGACGTATTTCCAGGTTTAATTTGACAAACATTTCTGCCTGGGCTCGCCTGCTCCATGATCCGGGGTACGAGGCCAGGAGGAAAGGCTGTGCGGACTGACCTCCTTCTCGGCACCTAGTGGTGTCTGCTGAACGCTCAGACCTAAGCTCTAGGGACTCAGGGGACTCGTAAAATAAGCCTGGATTTCTACCGTGCTCTCTTCTTCATCTCCCAAGTCCAAGCAAATCGTTATCTGACTATGATTAAATGGAAATTGTCCATAATAAGAAACCAGAAGGGAATGAAGTAAAGTCTTTTCAATATCCTAAGCTTCTAGAAAAGAAGGTGGGGTCAGATGATTTCAAATTTTGATGTAGATTTAGACGCTGTCATTCTTCAGTTTCCTTCAAGAAAAACAGTGGTAAACCACAACAAGACAAAATAAACAACACACACACACACATACACACACACACACACACACACACCCCCAACACTCATAGTATAGAAATGATTGGGACCATGCTTTCAATGACTAAGTCTTGAATTAATGAAATAAAAGAATTCTTATTTTATCTTTAATCATTAATATCAGAAATGTTAGGGGCGCTTGAGTGGCTCTGTGGGTTAAGCACCTGACTCTTGATTTCAGCTCAGATCATGATCTTAAGGTTTGTGGGTTCGAGCCTCATGTCCTGCTCTGTGATGACAGTGCAGAGCCTGCTTGAGATCCTCTGTCTCCCTCGTTCTCTGTCTGTCCCTTGCTCACAAGGTCTGTCTCTCTCTCTCTCAAAATAGATAAACTTAAAAAAAGAAATATTAACATTAATCTCATTGTGAATAATAACCTTGAAATGGCTTGCTGTTGCCCCACAAATCTGGAAAAACCAATATTATTTGTTAATGATTTAGCTGTAAATTTAACGGATCATCCACTTTTTAAAACACAAACAAATAAAATAACAGGAAAGGTATCTGTTTGTGGCACGACACTAAAGGCTTGGATACTTGAAGGTGGAGAGGCACCCCCACCAGCCCTAACAGGGACTGGGAGAGGCCGGTGGGTCCCAGAAGAGACAGCAATCACAGGAAGGACGGCACAGCCTCACACGTGCTGCAGCGAACTCCGGGACTAAGAAGCAAAACTTCTGGGGGTGCCTGGGGGCTCAGTCGGTTAAGTGTCTGACTCTTGATTTCGGCTCAGGTCACAATCTCACGTTCCTGAGTTCAAGCCCCACACGGTGCTCTGTGCTGACAGTGCAGAGCCTGCTTGTGATCCCTTCTCCTTCTCTCTCTGTCCCTCCCCCCCTCAAAATAAATAAATACACTTTTAAAAAAGGAAGCAAGAGTTCTAGAACACAGCAGACAAACCTTTCAGGAAATGCAAAGATCACCACCATCTCCCCGGCTCATTTCACTGGAACTGAGCCTCCAGCTGCTCCAATGAAACACAGATCCATTCCTGCAGCCAACATGAGTCTTCTGAGAACAAGCCTCAAGCCCTCCAAAGGCAACATATCAAGAGGCCAAGGATTCCTCTTCCCTGCCCCGTCCCCCTCAGCGGGCCACAGGCCACCTCGTCACAAGCTGGATTCTGGCCCCTCCCAGGCCCATAGGAAGCCGAAGTCTCTCTGCCTCAGTGCTCTGGTGAGCAGATTAAGTTCTCTGTGAGCCTTTTCGGACATGACCCCTGTCCTCCACTCACATAGAGAAAGGCCGTCTCCAACCCGCTTCTTGACCTCCAGTGTCCACCCTAAACCAGCTGCCCCCTACTTCTCTCTTGGATATTATTTCTACAGTGCAAATCTGATCAAGTTCCATATGCACCGAAAACTCGCTTTAAGCAGTCGCCCATGCGCTGTCCGAATAACACACAGGTTCTTTCCTTGTGTGACTGGACCTCAGCTGCGCCGTCGAATCACGTGCAAGTTTTTAAAATACGTTGATGCCTAGGCTACAGTAGAAGGTGTGGGATTAAATTAGAGACCGATTAAATTAGAAGGTGTGGGATGAGACGCTGGGGTTTCCTGCTTCCCGGGTGACTCCGGGGCGCAGCCGGGGTGTGGAAAGTTCATGCCGCTTCAGTCTGCCTGACAGACGAGTTTGAGAAACGATCTTAACAGCTGAAAAGTGCACCTTTCTCAGCACGGGCACCTTTGGTCTTTCCTCTCCCCGCCTCCATCCTTTGAAGCCAGAAATTCAATGACCCTGTTGTTCCATATGCTTATTTACCGGCTTGGTTATATTTGAATGGGTGTCAGGTACTGAAGATTGGGTCATACGCACTGGGATTGACGGCGCCTTCTCCGTTGTCTGTGACAGTTTCCTCTTACTGTGCTCTTTAGTTCATTATTTTCAATACTGTAACTCGTTCTCATGAACCTGCTCTCAAAAATCAAGTGCAACTTTGACAATACCTTCTGTGGACCTAGACGCTCCTGTCCATCCTTCCCCTCGGCCTTCGTATACCCCTGACCACAGCCAACTTTCATCTCATGTTCATTATTCTCTGACTTTTTTTCCTTAACATGTGATTTCAACCTTATGTATTCCTATAGTTACAAGTATATGTAAGCTTTCTTTTAACTTATCAAAACTATTTTTCCAAATGCCTCTGTATTATTGTATCAGGCACCAGAGAGACAGGAAAACAGAGGCAGAGACAGAGAGAAACAGAGAGAGAAGAGAGACTTATTTTAATGAATTCCTATGGGATCGTGGGGGCTGGTAAGTCTGAATTTGTATGACAGGGGGCAGACTGGCAATTCAAATAAGAATTGATGATTCAGTTATGAGTGTGCCTTCTGCAGGCCAGAGGCCTGGAAACTCAAGAAGAGTTTCTGAATTAGTCTTGAACAGATATTTATTTTTGTTCTTAATGCCTTCAACTGATTGGATGAGACTCACCCACATTATGGAGGCTATTTTTCTTTACTCAAAGTCTGCTGATTTAAATGCTAAGTGTCCATCAACTGATGAATGGATAAAAAAGATGTGGCTTATATATATAAAGGAATACTACATGGCAATGAGAAAGAATACAATCTTGCCATTTGCAGCCACGTGGAGGGAACTGGAGGGTATTCTGCTAAATGAAATAAGTTAGGCAGAGAAGGACAGATGTCATACGTTTTTACTCATATGTGGAACTTAACAGAAGACCATGGGGGAGGGAAAGCGGGGGGGACGTTACAAACAGAGAGAGAGGGAGGCAAACCATAAGAAACTCTTAAATACAAAGAACACACTGAGGGTGGGTGGGAGGTGGGGAAGAGGGGAAGAGGATGGGCACTGAGGAGGGCACTTGTTGGGATGAGCCCTGGGTGTTGTATGTAAGTGCTGAACCACGAGAATCTACCCCAAAACCAAGAGCACACTGTACACACCATATGTTAGCCAGTTTGACAGTAAATTATATTAGAAAGAAATAAATGCTTATCACAGCCAAAAGTATCTTCACAATAAAACCAAGCAGCTGTGCACCGTTGTCTAACCAAGCTGACACATGAAAGTAACTGACCAAGAATGTGTTGGGTTTTCGATTCTCCCCCTCTGCTGTGTGCCATCACATTAATTGGTTTTGATGAGTATCAAATATCCCATTATGTGAAAACATCACAATTTATTTATTAATTCTCCAGCTGGTGGGTGTTTGGGTAATCTCCAGGTCACCGCCACTCTGAACGGCACTGTGACAGGCATGTGTGCCCTGGCCTCTCTTGTGTAAGAACCTCCCTTGGACGTGTTCTTGAAAGTGGGAGCGTTGGCCGGAAAATATGTGAATGATCAGCCTGAGGAAACTAAGGCAAGTGCCCCGGCCAAGAAGTGGCACCGATTGCCATAATTATGGGTCACATAGTAGAAGAAATTCTCTGAATCAACATTTTCTTGGAGACTTCTTAATTTTCAGCAATAAAATAGGTTTAAAAGTTATTTCATTTACGTCTCGGTCTGTATTTTCCTATCAATAACTATGTTAAACTCTTTTTATGTATTTTTTGGCCATCAGCTTTCTTTTTTTGTGAAATGCTTATTCATATATTTTGTCCACTTTTGACTGATTTGTATTTTCTCACCTATTTGTAGCCTTCTTCATATATTCTTGATCCCAAAGTTTTATCTGTTATATGTATTGCAAAAGTTTTACCAAAGTTTGTAAGTTTTTCCCCCACTCTGTTTATGGTGTGTTTTAATATATGGAAGTTTTAAATTTTACTATAGTCAAATTTATGAATCTTTTCTTTTTTAGTTAATAGTTTTGGTATACTGTTTAAGAAATATTTCCAATATCAAGGCCTAAAAGATACTGAACCATATTTTTTACCAAGACTTTTAAAATTTCCTTTTTAAAATATTTAAGTTCTTAATCTATCTGAAATTTCCTGGTGTTATTTTTTATATGTCATATGATGTAGGAATCCTAATATATCTTTTTCTTTATGGTGAGTCAGGTTTTCAGGTTCCTTATTAAATAATCCTCTCCCCCCACCCTCCACTCATCTTTCAAGCCCTCTGTCACATAACAAGTTTCCATCCCTGTGCAGACTCTATTTTATTGTATGGGCAAAATGTGTTTGTATGCTTGCTGCATTAATTAAGAATATTCAATCCTGCCATAGGGACAAAATAAACAAATTACTATAACAATTAGAAAAGCTCATACAATGTGTTAGGTATCGATGGTAAATTAGTAGTCTGTGTGTAAGCTTTTCTTAACTAGAATATACCTAAGTACATATATATATATATATATGTATATATATATATATACACACACACACACATATATATGTTGAAAATAGAAGTTTGAAAAAGATGAGAATAGTGTGTGTTGTTAACAGAAAGAGAAGAATAGAAGAACTGAGTTAACATCCAGCAGCCACACCCTGGCCTGTCATGCCCACACTGACAGCCATATCAAATCTCCATCAGCGATACCTCTTCTAACACAACATTTCATTTTCCCAGAGAAAACTACTGTTACTCAATAGTAATACGTGAGTTGCACAACTAGACATCCATATGCCAAAAAAAAAAAAAAAAAAGAATCTAGACAGAGACCTTACACCCTTGACAAAGACTAAGTCAAAGTGGATCACAGACCTAAATGTAAAATGCATAACTAATAAACTTCTAGAAGATAACATGAGAGAAAACATAGGCGACCGATGAGACATTTTAGACAAAACACCGAAGGCCCATCTATCAAAGAAATACTTGCTAAGCTGGACTTCCATTAACATTTAAAATTCCTTTCTGCAAAAGTGAACGTTGAGAGAATGAGAAGACAAGCAGCCGCAGGCTGGGAGAA
This sequence comes from Crocuta crocuta, assembly GCF_008692635.1. Classification (NCBI taxonomy): domain Eukaryota; kingdom Metazoa; phylum Chordata; class Mammalia; order Carnivora; family Hyaenidae; genus Crocuta; species Crocuta crocuta. The sequence goes on from NW_027551559.1 coordinate 8,865,750, forward strand.
AATGTTTGCAACATGTACACCTGGTAATGAAATTGTATTAAAATATGTAAAGAACTATTAAAACTCAACAATAAGAGAACAAACAACCCCATTAACAAACGGGCCAAAGACTTTAACAAGCATCTCACCAAAGAAGACATACAGATGGAAAATAAGCACATGAAAAGATGTTCCACGTCATATGTCATCAGAGAGGTGCAAGTTAAAACATCCACGAGATAACACTACACACTTATTGAAATGGCCCAAACCAGAATGCTGACAACCAAACGCTGTTAATGATGTGGAGCAACATGAACATTCATTCATTGCTGGGAATGCAACATGGTCAGCAGCCTTAGATGATAGTTTGGTGACTTCTCACAACACTAAACCTATTCTTAGCATACCATTCAGCAATCACACTCCTGTTACTTACCCAGAGGAGCTGAAAATTTATGTCCACACATAAACCTGCACATTGTTGTTTATAGCAGCTTTATTCATGATTGCCAAAACCAACCCAAATGTGGCTCAGTTAGACGAATGGACAAATACATTGTGGTACATCCAGACAGCAAGGTATTATTTAGTGCTAAAAAGAAATGAGCCATCAAGTCTTGAAACGACATGGAAGAACCGTAAATACGTATTACTAAGTAAATGAAGTCAGTGTTTTGTTTTTGTTTTTTTTTTAAATAAACTACGTGCTGTGTGTTTCCAAGTATACAAAATTCTGGAAGAGGCAGAACTGTGGAGATAGTAAAAATATCAGCTTTGAGTTTCTCACTATCAATTATGCTTTTAGCTATAGAGTGGTGGGTTTTTGTCTTTGTTTTTGTTTTTGGTAGATATTCTATTTCAAGTTGAGAAAATTACCATCTAACCCTAGTTTACTGAGAGTTTTTATTATAAATGAGTTTAAGGCTATGTCAAATACTTTTTCTGCGTCTACTGATATGATCATGTTGTTTTTCTTCTCTAGTCTGTTGATGTGATGGATTACATGAATTGATTTTTTAATGGTGAATCGGTTTTACATACCTGGAATAAGTCCCACTTGGTCGTGGTGCATAATTCTTTATATAATTGTTAATTCAATTTTCTAATATATCATTGAGAATTTTTGCATCCATGTTAGTGAGAGATATTATGTATTTGTTTTTCTTGTAATGCATTTGTCTAGTGTTCATGTTAGGGCAAAGCTGGCCTCATAGAATGTCAGGAATTTTTCTCTCTGATTCTACCTTCTGTAAGATATTGTGGAAAATAGATATAATTTATTACTTAGATGTTTGATAGAACATACAATTCACCTATAAAATTATCTGGGTTTGGTGCTTTCTCTTTTGGAAAGTTATTTACTATTGATTCAATTTCTTTAATAAATATAGGCCTGCTCAGATTGTTTCTTTCTTCTCCTGTAAGTTTTGGCAAATGTATCTTTGAGGGAATTGGTTTATTTCATCTGAATTATCAAATTTGTGAGCACAGAGCTGTTCTTGGTATTCTTTTATTATCCTTTTTCCATAGGATCTGTACTTATGTCCCTTCTTTCATTCCTTACATTAATAATTGGTGTCTTCTCCCCCTTCCTCTCTCTCATTTTTTCTTATTTAGCCTGGACTAGAGACTTGCTGTTTTTATTGTTCTTTTCAAATATTGAGTTTTTGTTTTAGTTGATTATCTCAATTGATTTCCCATTTTCAATTTCATTGATTTATACTGTAATTATTATTATCTCTTTAGGTTTCATTTGCACTTTTTAATCTAGTTAAAAAGATTAGTTAATTGCATGTTATGCATTTCCCTATAGTCACTGCTTTCATTGCATCCCACATATGTTGATACGTTGTATTTTTATTTTTATTTAGTTCAAAAATTTTTTATGTTTTTCTTGATTTGTTTTTTTAAGTAGGCTCCATACCCAATTCAGGGCTCGAACTCACGACTCAAAGATCAGGACCTGAGCTGAGATCTAGAGTCAGATGCTCAACCAAATGAGCCACCCAGATACCCTCTTGAAATATCTTCTTTGACCCATGTGTTATTTGTTTGTTTGTTTGTTTGTTTTGAGAGATAGAGAGAGTGCATGCAGGAAAGTGGCACACAGAGAAGAAGAGAGAGGATTCCAAGTTGGCTTTGCACTGTAAGTACAGAGCCCAATGTGGGGCTTGAACTCATGAACCACGAGATCATGGTCTCAGTTGAAATCAAGAGTCTGATGCTCAACCCACTGACCCACTCAGGCACCCCCAACTCATGTGTTATTTATAAGTGTCTTGTTTAGTCTCCATGCATCCTGGGATTTTCCAGCTATCTCTGTTACTGATTTCTAGCTTAATCCGATTATTATCTAAGAGTGGACACTGTATAACTTTCATTCTTTTAAACTTGTTAACCTGTCTTTTATGGCCCCGAATATGGTCTGTTGTGGTGAATCTTCCACATCACCTTGAGGAGAATGTGTATTCTGCTATTGGATGAAGCAGTCTACAAATGTTAGTTGTACCCACTTGATTAAAGGTGTTGTTACATTCACCTTTGTCCTTACTGATTTTCTGCTTATTAGAGAAGATTTTTAACCCCCATTTCAATTTATTGAATAATTATATTAACTTTTGAGAATGGTGACTTTTCTTGAGTCAGTTTACAGTTTTTATAAGTTCATAATTATTACTAGAATTTATGCGTTTTGGAAGTTTATACATTTCTTAGCAATTTATTTATCAAAATCTTCACTGTCATTACTCTATAACTGATATCTTCCCCCAAATAAGCCTTTTATCTTCTCTCTCACTTTGCTTGAATCCACTGATTACTTCCTGATGTCATATATCTATATATGAGTTGATAAATTTGAGCACCTACACTACTATTTTCTTCATGTAATATCTGCAAATTTAAATTCAAAAGAAAATTTGATTAAAATATTGAATTTGAGGGGCACCTGGTTGGCTCAGTTGGTTAAACGCCCAACTTTGGCTCAGGTCATGATCTCATGGTTCGTGGTTTCGAGCCCCGTTTCAGGTTCTGTGCTGACAGCTAGCTCAGAGCCTGGAGCCTGATTCGGATTCTGTGTCTCCCTCTCTCTCTGACCCTCCCCTGCTCACGCTGTCTTTCTCTCTCAGAAATAAATAAAACATTAAAAAAACATTTAATTTGAACTAAATTAAATATTCCATAACCAAATAGTCCAGTTGGTATTTGTACTGTGACATTGCCTACTCATTTTATCCAGATAAATGAAGATAACCTTGTTAATCATAATATTACATTATTTTATTCATTATAAGCATAAACTAGACTTTTGAATTGATTTCAAGTAACATCACAAACAGTTCACTATCATTTTGTTCTTTCCATAATGGAGGTTTCCGGAAATAGGCATTATACCAAATTATGCTGTCTGGTACCCTTAGTAAATTCAAACTCAGTTGAACTTAGTTTTACCTGCAGATCTAGTATCAGTTATTGCTGGGATTTAGTGCAGGTTATGAGATAATATAGACAGATACTGTAGACAAATTTAATATCCATTACATGCAATATTATTGCAACACAGAGAGAACAATTACCTCTTTCTTTTATTGCAGAAGTTATTTTAGCCACTTATATTCCATACGTTTACAAATCTGGACACTCTAGGTGGTTCTGTTTGTTTTTAATAACTTAACTCTTAAAACTTACTATAAGTAATATATGAACAATTTAACTCAATCATTAAATATTATCAAACATTATCAAATATTTATATAGTTTAACAACCTTGCCAAAGGCAGTTTCTTATTTATAAATTCTATTTAGGATATTAGCTATATGTTCACAGTTGAGAAGTTCCACATTAAAATAAATGTTTACTATGTCTGAAACTGTCCTTTAAAAAATGTTGCTTTGGGAATAATATTTTCACGTGGTCTCTTTAATGAAATTAGTTGCAGAGGTTTCCAGTATCTCTGGATTTTCCTTCCATCCAGTTGGAGTTACCACACAATCTTCTCCCACCACGCATAAACCTTCAACGCCACCACAGTGTTACATGGGGTGAAGACACTTCCTCCTTGAGCCTCTGCTCTCACCCCTCTTGAACACACCTGGCCCAGCCTGACTAGCTCTAAATCATTTTTCTGTGTAGGAAATAGCTATCTGGCAAATGTTTTATGACCTGACACTGGCCAAGCCCCAAGTCTTAGTGTTTGCTGAGTCTCTGTGATGTGCATACCCCCTCCGTAGTCAGCTTCCATGACCAGTGTCAACATGGAGCAAAAAGATGGGAAGGGGGTATGCAATAGAATCTCCTGAGTTGGTTGGTACCAGATTATTTTTTATTTTGATTGAAAGAAGACAAACTATAAAGACTTGCTTGTCTCTGTACCTTGTTCATGCTCTTGAGTGAGAGGGATAACTCTAGGAATTTTTCTTTCCATCTGTAGAATGTTTCATTGCACAAAAGCTTGCAACTGGCCACTTCTACCCAATACTTGTTAATAAGGCCTGAGGTGATTGCCAAATACCTTTGAGCTCTTTATATTAATTCTGTGTCGCTCTATCACCACACCATGCTTTAAGATATATATACACTTTGTATCTCTCCTGGGCATGGTGTTGTAATACCTCTTGACACCACTGATTTCAATAGGATGAAACACTTGGGAAACTGTATTCTGGAGGCTAAGTCACCTGCACTGTGTCAGTTTCCTTCAGAAGGAAAAGCTTAGTGTCAAATGAAATCTCCCAGGATGACTCCCCATTTGAACATTGGCAGTAGCCCATTGTCGGGGAAAAGAGAATACCGTCTTATATTTTGTGTTTGATTGTTTAAAAACTGGAGATGCTGAAAAATAAACATAAAATGAAATAAAATAAATATTTAAAATAAAAAGTGAAGACTGGAGAACTCCAGGGCGGGGCTTTCCATGTGGGGAAGGGACATGACACCCCAAGATCTAGGACTGAACAGTATCTGAGTTGCATCTTTACTTGTGTCTCTTGGCCTGACTGTGAGCTGGAAATGAATCACCCAGAACTGGAGCCAGTGGGACCCAAGCATGGCCCAATTGTGTGTTCATTCAATTTGACCCTGTTGGAGAAGGATTGACCCTCTTCCACCAATAATCATGAAAATGCATGTGGGCCTGCATTCCCAGGGTCTCAAGGTAGCTGTGGATGATGTTGCTCAGATATAAGAGCCATAGTCATAAATGACTCGACTGTTCCTTAGTGTTCTCTCTTTGGGTGTGAACAGTTGACTCCTATAGGTTTTGCATAAGCCCTCAGAGCTCTTAGAAATTCAGCAAAGATGGGCAACCAGAGAGGAGATAATGGACATCTTGCTAGAATAGAAAAGAGTACAGTGATTGGTTAGAAACAATGTGACAGTCAATGTATTCTATGAAATAGTACATGATGCTTACCTATGACAGTTTCCTACTGTTAAGTGGGCAAATACTATGAAGTGTCACTTAGTTATCAACTTGATATATGGATTGTGATTTTCCCCACAAATCCATATGTTTCATAACTGCATTTTTTTCCTCTTCACAACTAATGCTGCAAAAGTCAGGGCACCTCAGATACCAGAGGAGGTCAGTGCTATAGAGGAGCCCCGGAAGGAGCCCGATGATGCAACTGTGGCTCATCCTGGACCGTGTTTTTCCTTCTCTTTGGGTTTAGTCAGAAGCTCAGATGTAAGGTCTCCTCCATGAAGGATCATTTGCTCAAAGTATTCGCATGATCCCATAAGAACAGACCTGAAAGGTGATTAAGAAATATGGCTGGCTGTAGCTGGGCTTAACAACTTGATTAAAAACGGTTTGGAAAGCAGGCAGAAACAAACTGGGAGTGAGAATGAACTAAGAGCACATGACAGGTGTGGACACTGACCTTCTCAAAGAATGAGGTTTTAAAATGGACGTTCTTTAGGTGCCACCTCGGGGGCTCAGTAGGTGAAGCATCTGACTTTGGCTCAGGTCATGATCTCAGAGATCATGAGTTTGAGTCCGGCATCCGGCTCTGTGCTGACAGCTCAGAGCCTGCAACCTGCTTCGGCTTCTGTGTCTCCTTCTCTCTCTGCCCCTCCCCGACTTGCTCTTTGTCTTTGTCTTTCTCAAGAATAAATAAACATTAAGAAAGTAAAATGAAACAAAATAAAACAGACTTTGTTCAGATCAGAGTTCTCTTAGGCAGAATGCTGGTTTTTTTTCCATGTAATCCATTGTCTCCTACACTCCCCTTCAGTTTTAAACAAGATTAAAAACTTTTTTTTTTTCCAACAAAAATGGCCATCTGCATTTCCTTGCCCATGTTGTCCTGAATCTCTGCTGCTAACGGACTCCGTTTTGGGTTAGACATCATGGCTACATGGGAATCGATGTTCTTGGGGTGGGCTCACTTTGCCATCATGAGGAGAGTCCGATCCAGACAAAGTGTCAAAAAGAATAAAGACAGAGAAAGAGCCTTTCAAATATGCAGTAACAGGAAAACTGTGACAATTGTGGCCACAGGCACGGTCACCACTGCCTGGTGTCTGTCTGCCCTTCCTGGGACACCCCTCCTCAGCGGCTCTGACCCAGCGGCTCCTTCACTCTGAATGAATCCTATGGAAGGTGCTTCTTCCTCTCCTCTCTCTCCTCCTTCTGTTTCTTTTTATAAATCCCATTCTCAGGGAAAAGTACAGTGTAGACCTAACACACAAAGAAATACAATCAGATAAAAATGATCATGGAAACGGGTTTTGGCCTTTTTAGTCCCTTGTCTTGTTTTTAGGAAGCGCGGCCCAGCTATCTGTTGATATCTGGGTCAATTGGCATCTATAATGTTAGATTTATGTAACTTGCCCCCACTGCCCGCCCTCACCATAACAAGGGGCCAGACATGCTCTTGCTTAGAGAGTTAAATTGTTGTGCTTTTCTAGCGTCAGTTCTAAGCACATCTTGTGATGGGTAAGATTTATATAATGTTATTCTGTGTTAAAATTGGTCCCAAGTTTGAATTTCCTGTGCTGCTTTGCCACAGGCAGGAAGCTTTGCAGGAATGGCGGCCCATCTGGAGCTGATTTGAGCTCGCGGCCCTTGCCTGGAGCGCAGATCCCGCGCGCCAGCGACGGCGAGGGGAGGGCTCGCTTTTCTTTCAGTGGCTGCTTCAAACTTCTTCTCGCTCCTTCTGGTGACGGGGGTGGCAGCCAAGATGACACAGCCTTTCAAATCCTTGTCAGAGACCAAGGAGTTTGGATCCCTACCTCACGCGAGTGTTTCAAAGCACGTCTTCACTCCCACAGGGACAGCCGTGGCGGAAACGCGTCCCGCACCAGCCCCGAGCCCGGAAGAGGTAGAAGGTCACCCCCATACCATTCCCGCCCCTGCAGCTCACTTTCCACGCCGTCTTCGCTCCGCTCCGCTTTCCAGGGTGAGCGACCCGTCAGGCCGAAGACAACAGGCAGACGCCCGGCTCCAGAAAACGCCGCAGACGCGGCCGAGCTGCTGGGGGAAGGCAGCCTTGCTTCCGGCGCGCGCGGCAGGAGCAGCACACGCGGCGGGCGGCCTGGTCGGGCAAGGCCTCCTCTGCAAGGGCCCGGGCGCTGCTCGCTGCGGTTCTGAATCCGGATCAGCGTTTGTGCCGCCCCCACGCTGGCAGACGGCAGAGACGAGTCGGCTGTCTGCGGGAAGAATCGGGGCGCGCGCTTGCCCTGTGGAGAATCTGAGCGGTCCCGAGCGGCCCGTCTCCGCAGGGCAGGGGCGCCGGGCCGGGGAGGCCGCGCGGCACGTGTCCCTCCCA
>NW_027551559.1:8873934-8941842 GCF_008692635.1 Crocuta crocuta
GACGCGTCCCGCGGGACACAGCCCGAGGCCCCTTTCCCTGCCGCAAGAGCCAGGCCGGCGGGCGTGTTCCCGTCATCCGTGGCTTTTCCCTGAGGGACCCGAGGAAGTGACGACCACCACCCAAAGGACAATAAGCTACAGCTGTTTATTCAGAGGCTCCCATAGCAAGGGGAGGGGAGGGGAGAGGAGGAGAGAGGGGGGAAGAGGGGAGCGAGAGGTGGCTGGGAGGGAAGGGGGGGAAGGAGAGGGAAGAAACGGAAGAAGAAGAAGGGGGAGGAGAAGAGGAGACAGGGAGGAAGAGGAGGAGGAGGAAGAGAAGAAAGCGGAGTCCCAGGTGTGTCTGATGCAGAAGCAGGAGGTGGAACGTCCTTGTGATCGGTTGGGCGCACATTTGGCACCGCTGGCTGGTCCTGGGTTGGGGGCAGGGGCAGATGCTGGAGAGCCACGGAATGAGGTGGGACCTCTCTGGGCCACTCGCTGCAGGGCCGTGGCTGGGCTCCCAGAACCGAGGCGACGCAAGTCGTTGTCGGGACTCTACTTCCATATGGGCTGGCCTTGGTCCGTATTGTCTGTTTGTAGATGAAATCTTCAAATTCGTGTGGTTTTCTGACATTAAACAAGTTCTGCTATTTGAAATGAAGAACTTTTTATTGGCCCACATAAGTAGAGGCAGATAGACACTCCGTAAGCACCCAGCTTTCAATGCTGCTATGAGGAGAGAGATCTTGAGATCTTGTGGGCTGGACAACATCTTCTGAAGATGTTCCGGGACCAGCTGTGTTCTCACGGGGCTGGTGTGGATTAAAAAGCAAGAAGTCTGGAACCTAGGATGTTGAGATGGGGCAATCTGTGATTTTCTAGTGTGTCTGTAAAAGTGCACAAGACAACAACAGAGAGAGGAATGGTATAAGAACAGAAAAGTAAGTAATCTAGAATGCTAAAAAATCATCTTTGAGTTAGTGGGCATGTTTCTAAGAATCATGGAGCTGGGGAGACTCATGGCACAAATCCAACCGTCCAGGGCTAGAGGAAGCTGGAAACGTAAGGCCAGGGACGTTCTTTTCAAGTGTGAACAGAACAATGAATTCCAGTGAAAGCCGGTTTTACAGTATTGGTGGTGACTGTGCATGTCCTCATCTGCTTATAAAACATGGGATTATTTCATCCAGCTTGCAAGTAACTGTTCTCCTTCCTTCTACCACGCAACTGGAGTGACCCTGCCAGTCTGTTCTCATGGCCCATTTTGTGGGAACCATTCACTGGAATGTGTGAACATCGTTAAACCGCCTACAACTTCCTGGTTGGGGGCAGCTGGCCGTCACCGCGTACAGCTCCTCCCATGGGGACACGGGGCTCTGCAGGTCGTCCCTACGCAGTGCTCCCGGCTCAGCCGTCAGAGATCTTGTATTTCACTCTGTACTTTTGTCTTTTGTCCAGAGCTGGGGTTCGGAGTGGATTCCTTTGTTCAATATAAGATAAAAGGTCCAACATGTGCATCCCACTGGCACTTACTTTTAAAAATATCTGATCGTGGTGCCTCAGTGGCTCAGTCGGTTAAGCGTCCGACTTTGGCTCAGGTCATGATCTCACGATTCGTGGGTTCAAGCCCCGTGTCGGGCTCTGTGCTGACAGCTCAGAGCCTGGAGCTTGTGTCGCATTCCGTGTTTCCCCCTCTCTCTGACCCTCCCCTGCTCACGCTGCCTCTCTCCCTCTCTCAAAAATAAATTTTAAAAAATTTTTAAAAATCTGAGCACACTTAATATTGCATTTCTAAGTTATCAAATAGGAGAGCTAAGTGGCAACTTGCTTACATCGTCCTTTATTTCATTGTTTTTTGCATCATTACACGATTATCTACTGAGCACTCGCTATGTGCTAAGCACTGTTCTAAGTGCTAGGAGTTTAGGTTTCAGCCGGGCTCCCAGTCAGACTGCAGAAAGAGCTTTGCTTCCGCCTTAAACAGGAGAGGAAGCCAGGTGATCTACAGTCGTTAATTTGATGTAGGCCATATGCGAGCTGATGCAGCGAGGTAACCAAGGAACCAAAATCCCAAAGAGAAACAAATGCCTTTGAGGAGAGCTCGGTCACCCTTGTGTAGAGTGGGAGAAAGAGAGGGCTCCATTTCATGTGGATATCAAGAAATTAGGTATAATGGTAAAGAAAAATCTTCTAACCATCGCTGACTACTGTGTTGGCTCGGACTAGCTGAGAGTCCCCAGAAACAGGGTTTACACTCACTCAAAAGCACTTTCTATAGACCTTCATCGTGGGCTCAGAAGAGAAACTGAGAGCAGGACAGGAGGGATGAGGGGTACCTAGGAGGTCCCTGGATGCTGAGGCAGGCATGGAGCCTGACCAAAGGTACAGAGCAGTTGAAAACCACATTTCTTTTTTTTTTTTAATTGTGTTTTTAAATTTATTTACTTATTTTGAGAGAGTATACAGGATGGGGAGAGAAAGTATGAGAGAGAGACAGAGTGAGAGAAAGAGAGAGAGAGAGAATCCCAAGCTGGCTCTGTGCCATCACCATGGTGTCCAATGTGAGGCCTGAATTCATAACCTGTGAGATCATGACCTGAGCCAAAACCAAGAATTGGACGCTTGACCGACTGAACCACCCAGGTACCCCCAAAACCACATTTCTAAAAATGTTTCTTGGTACATTCGTGGAGAGAGGTTATGTCCTTCAGAGCCGTGCAGTGGGGAGAACAGCTGTACTACTGTAAGCAGTATGGGGTAAGGATGCACAGATGCACAGAGATTTCATCCCCAGTTGTCACTTAAATCACACCCTTCACCCAAAATTGTACAAAGGCCCAGAGGACTTGCACAGGCCACATCTACGTTCAAGTAAGGCTAACTCCCAGTTCTGATCTGCAGCTGTCACCTTTGCATCAAGTGGCCAGACTGCTCCCTGGGAAAGGCTTAGGCATGTGCCATCCCAGGGGCACCAAGGTCCCCTCCTCAGTGATGTTCTGCTGCCTGCAGTGCTGCGGAAGCCATCCCGGAACCCTGAGGAATTGCTCCTGCCCTCAGTCCTTGGCTGGGGCTGTGTGTGGGGCTCCCACCCTGGGATAATGGGAATAGACAGACACCTGGCACTCAACATTGACCATCACTAGTCATTAGATTAGAGCATTATTAGACTGTATTGGTTTGCACACTCAGTGTGGGAAGGAGGGCACTGCATGTTGGCCATGGAGACAGCAGCATGGCAGGTGCTGATGGAGTGAGGAGCCCCTGGTCCTGTGCTTGACTTGTCTGGGTAATTCCATAAGCTAGCAGGGAAATGACGACTCCAAGGGACATGGGAAGAACCCCTGCCCCACTCAGTAAGCACGGTTGTTTGGTGGGAACCTTGCCTGATGGGATAAGGAAAGAGGGGATTTGTGGCTAGAAACTGTCACACCGGGTTTACTGGGGACCAAGGTGGCACATAGTAGTGGCTGTAGTCGTAGGCTTCCACCCCAGGCTCCCAAGGCTTCAGGAATAACAAGCCCCCACAGGGGTGTTGAGTCAGGTGCAGCCCTGCAGTCCGCCATCTTGTTCCCTGGAACCAATTCTCCTTTCTTCCCTTTGGCAGTTACAGATGATGCCTTGGGAAGTGCTTCTTCCAAAATCTAAAACCCTTTAAGTTCTGATGATACCATGGGACCCTGCCCACCACACCCGGTGACTTTAGGGGCCCATACCCTTCTTGAGGAGGCTACCACCATCGTCAGCCCAGAGGATGGGAAAAGTCCTCAGATAATTTCAGGGGGTCCACACCTTCCCTTCTGATACAGCCAAATCTAGGACAGAATGAAGATTTTCTGGCCCTTCTCCAGTAGGGAAGGGACATAATAAACATTTAAGTACAACACGTCACTCCATTCTATATGATTCCCACTCACTAATGAAAAAACAGGGCCAGGGCACCTAGGTGGCTGAGGGTCAGCTGAGCGTCCAACTCTTGATTTCAGCTCAGGTCACGATCTCATGGTTTGTGAGTCCGAGCCCCGTGTCATGCTCTGTGCTGACAGCATGGAACCTGCTTGGGATTGTCTCCCTTTCTCTCTCTGCCCCTCACTTGCATGAGCACTCTCTCTCTCTCAAAACAAATCAATAAATATTAATAAAAAGAAAAAAAATGAGGGCCATTAAAGTACAGGGGTGGGATATATAAGGTCATCCTGCTGTTAAAAGCTAAAGTCACTCTAAGGTTTGGTGTTTTTCTAATTGCTGCACACATCAGTCCATATTCCATAGTCTGGCTGTGGTTCCAAAAGCCAGAAGCTTCACGATGTGTTGCTACCTATGCCTGGCAGCTAGGTAACTTCCCTCCAAGTCCTATATCCGGGCTAGGTCTAAGAGGTGAGAAGACAGATCCCGTGTCTTTACAGGAACAGCTGAAATGTGGATGACCCTTGGGTTACCACCATTAATTTCAGCGAAACAAAGTTTAACAAGTAGGTAAAGTTGTGATTCCATCCAAAAGGTACAGTAGAGGCTCTGACATTATTTCTTTGGGTGTCCATAATCCATGAGCTCATTTCAAACTCAACAGATTTTTTTAAAATTAAATGTTGATCTCTTCAAATATTTAACATAACATCTTAATAAATAAAAGATTACAGCCCTTATTCCACAAAGGGGCCTATCACGGTTTTCTCGCTGGTTAATGCCTTTATTTTTATATTGCCCATCTGGCAAGTGTCTGTCTGAGTGCTTTAGAAGCCAGAACAAAGTCAAATCTAAATTGACAGGAGCCTGGAATCTTTGAGCCAGGCATCCCTCTCTAGTGAGAGGGGGCTGAGCAGCGTAGCTTTTAAACCGTGGATTGTGAGCTTGAAGAAATGTAAGCCTTTGTGCCTGAAATTCATTAATTGTGTGACCTTGAAACCATTCGATGGCCTTTACTATCTCCTCCTTGAAATGGGCATAGTGATGTTAGTATGCATTATTGTCTGGAGTTTTAAGTATGAGCTACCCCAAAATGTCTACAGGGACCTGGAGGGTTCATGTAGACCCGCCCTGAGCGCCTGGACCCAGAGAGCTCGTCCATCAGGGCTTGTTTTCACAACTGAGCCTCTTAAGTCTCAAAATTCTCCCGGATTTTGCTTTAATCTCAGGAACTCACATTGCGTCTGCAAGAGGAATTTGCTTCAGAGCACGAGGAGAGGGTCTGATTGGGGTATCATGCTCTCCCTCTCCCCATGCTGGCGGCAGGATACCCGCTCCAGGAAGGCGGCCCACAGACCACAGGAAGGGACAGGTGGGTAAGCCCGGGCCAGGGGTGGCACTGCAGGCCACGTTCCCCACAGCAGCTGCTCTAGAACAATCCTGAATTACCCTGTGGTTTTCTTTGCAAGGAAAGGTCCCATAATGCCTTTCACACTGCTTTCCCCCTGAATTAAAGAGTAAAGCTCCTAAAATACTTTCCCACAATGACATTATAAGGTAACAATTTTAACTGTGTCTGCAAAAGCAAAAGCCCTCAACGTTGACGTTTCACATATATTCTGTTGACTGTTTTTGTTTGCTCACCTAGCTCATGTTACTGCCTAGAGGTTCACCAACACTAGGAACCAGGGAACATTAGGGGCCTTCTTAGCCTCGTCTCTCTTTCTTTGTGTACTTTGAGGGAAGGACTTCATCTCTTTTTTCCATCGCTGTCACTGAGGTGGAACACACCCTCGGCACCCTGCAAGTTCAGGACAGTGCAGCGACATGACCAAATAATGACCAAACAGGAAATGTTTTATTGTGTTTTGTTTTCACTTGTGATGAGAACTCTTAGGATCCACCCTCTCAGCGACGTTCAAATGTTTCACTCCACAGCGTGAATGATGGTCATCATGTGGTCCATGGCATCCTGACATCCCCAGGACTTACCACCCTATGCGTTTGTACCTTTTGACCCCAGAAGGAGATCATCTTCCTCGGAAAATAACCATTGCCCCAAAGAACTAACAGGTGTCAATGATTTGAACTTCACCGTGGACCTGTGTCTGAAACCGAGAATGTTATGATGTTTCTCCAATCAGTAATGGAGCCGGAACAATTATGTTTAATGCTGTGTGTAGGACTGTAGAACATGAGGAAAAGTGGTGGTTTCTCAGGCACAGAAAGGACAAAGGAACGCTGGCACTCTCTCCTCACCCCTCCACCGTCCACTTCGAGTGGAGATGCCCTTCCCTCTGACCTCCAAGTCTAACTCAACACTGCTGCTTTTATTAAAAGGGGCCCCATCCCAGGGCTTTGCCTCTCAGATGACCTCACTCCAGCGGCATGCAGCTCTGTCCCTACCCATGAGGTTAGCACGTACCTTATCCCTCTTCTTTAAGCACCCTCATACACAAGACCCGGGAATTCCTTCCTGAATGACGCAGATCTACTTCTCGGCCCTGCACGGGATTTCTCCCTGGACCCAGCTCCGGGCAGGTCCTATAGCCAAGGTGTGTGCCTGCTAGGCAGGCTTGGTGGACATGTGGCTGGAATGGCCCCNGTCACCACCGTGGGGAGAGACGAGCCACAATCCGGGCTGGGGTCCCCACCTCCTCCCCCCATTTGTGAGTTGGCTTTGAAACTGGGCAGCGCTGGTCCTTTGGACGACGTGCCCGGTAAGACTGAATGATGCAACACATAATTAAAAACAATCTGTTAGCTGGATTTACCAACTGATGAATATTTATCTAGGTGGTGTGTGGCTTCTCTCCTGAGTGCCTCCCCCAGGTCCTGCTACAGGAAGCTTGGAGTTCCCCCTATGCCTCTGCCCCAGGCTGCATGGCCTCTCCACCCCATGCCCCCAAACACACAGGGACCGACTCTGCCCCGGCTCACCCAGCAAACCTCAGGACTGCTCCCCTGTCCCTGCACCACAGCAAGAGTCCGATCATGCCTTTTCTGTCCCCTGAATCCCTCCCTGGTTTTGCATCTTTTTTTTTCTAATTTAAATACATTTTTATGATCATTTTAGGTTCAGAGAAAAATGGCCAAGACAGCAGTTTCCATAGCCTCTGCCCCCTGTCATCCCATCAGGAACCTCTTACATTAGTGTGAAGAGCTCGGTGCATCTCAAGACTATATTGATACATTATTCTTATTAACTAAACAGTGCACTTCAATCACATTTCCTCAGTGTTTACCTGATGTCACTGTTGTGTCCCTGGGTCCCATCCAAGACATCACAGGGCACATAGGCATCCTGTCTCCTCAGCTGTTCTTGGTTGAGATTGTTTCTCACACTTTCCATGGGTTGGGTGCTCCTGACGGTCTTGAGGAGAAATGGTCAGGGGTTTGTAGGACGTCTTCTCCACTGGGATTTGTCTGATGTTTTTCTCCTGACCAGGCTGGGGTTGTGGGCTCTGGACCGCAGAGGTGAAGTGTCTTCCTAGTCACATCACGTCCTCAGGCCGTGCTATCGGTGGAACTCGTCACCACTGGTGTTGCCTGTGATGGCCTGGCTGAGGTCCTATCTGTGCGGCTCCTATAAAGTGTGACTTTCTTTCCCCTTCCAGGCTGTGCTCTTTAGAAATGAGTCATGGAGGACAGCCTGCACGTATGGATGTGGATTCATGCTTTATCTCCTGAGATCAGAGTATCTGTACCAATTATTGGGAATTCTCCCATATTAGATTGTTTGACAAAACAAAACAGAACAAAACAAAACAAAAACCCAAACAAAAAAAAAACCAAAGACTGTTTGTCTCTTCACCTTCTCATCTCTCTTGAGGTTAAAATAAAGGCTCCTCCTGTAGGAAATGAATCCACAGATGGTTCAGTCCTACCCACCTCCATGATCTCATTTCCTTCCACCCTCCATATGCTCATGGCTACTACTCTGGCCGACACTGGAGTGTCGATGCGCCTCACAGAGCTGGTGTCATCTGAGAATCCAGCCCAGTTGCAAGTCCCCGTGAATGCGCTCTGGTCACTGTTCAAGACTCAGGACTGATGAAGCCACCAACCACTAGGCTCCAACATATTACACTCTTGATCTTATATATGCAATTAGAGAGTGATACGATATACTCTATAAAATGCCAACACAAGGACTTGCTTGAAATTCAGAGAAGATACTGTTCTAAGAATAACTTTCTCAAATGCATGATACTTGATTTTCTTGAGAGGGGTTGTCATTGCCATTATTTCCAGATTCTTTGTAAATACATTTTCCCTGCTTCTTTCTTAATGCATGAAACTGAGGTGTTCACGAGCTGATTGGAAAGCAGTCATCCAAAGATGGTTTGTGTGTTCACACAATCTTAAACTTCGGGGAAATAACTAAACTTAATCTAAATATTTGTCAGTTAACAATGTGATGTAAGTACTGTATTAATTATATCTGCAATTTTTGTCTCTTACACTTAATTTTATTTATGTATAGAAAATTTAGCCAAAAATTAGAAATTGTACATCCTCCATTGCTGTGATAACCATTTTTAACAAGATTATATGTTCTTCTGGGCACATTTTCTATGCACATTTTTTGCACATATTTGAAGAAGAAGAAATGTTGTTCAGAGAAATTTTGTTCTACTTATAAAGTGTAGGAGACAAGATGGAATTATTAACCGAGAAACACTTTCCTTTCAGGGAACATCCCTAATGCCACGCTTTGAGCTAAATATTTAGAGACAAACCCTCTACATTCAAACCTCATTTGCAGACAAATGCATTTCCAAATCATTAATTTTTATTATTTTTTAAGGCTAATGAGTGATCAAAAATTCATTTTATCCTGGCAAGATTTTTGTTTGCTAGCTTCTTTGTTGATTACTAGATGTTTCCATTTCTGCTCTGAGAAGACATAATGAAGTTGTGAGACTTTATTCAAGATGTTCATCAGCAAAAGCCTAAAGGGTTATGTTCTGTGTTTGGAAACATAGAAGAGCCAGTGGCCAAGGTTCCAAGTCATGGTGTATATTAGACCAAATAAAATTTTCAGGTCAAATTTTGATCTACTTTACTGATCTGGACAGATCTAAAATCTCTATGATGCTAAGGAAATGCATTAGATTCCTTTTAGGGAGTCAGTTGTATAAATATAGCCATTGGTTTCTGTTATAAATATGGTAAAAGTAAATCATTTTACTCACCCAGGAAAATGGTGGAAAATGATAGATAAGTTTTCTAGATGACCACCCACACCTGATTTTGGAGGTGCTGAACTGGCGCTTTCTATTCCCCTACCTGTGCTCATGTGAGCTACGGAAGTTCACCAATCAAAGCTCCTTCATGAGTCATGAACAGGGCTGTGGACAAAGATTTCCTTGCAAAAATGAAATGAGCGTGGAACGAAGTGAAAAGTTCAAACATGATGGATGGGCCATCCCCATTGAAGGTCACACTGTCACCAGCAAACCTAGAAAGACTGCAGAGAATCAGCCACTTAAAATGTATTAGGCAAAGCAGTGACAAATTACAACTCTTTGAGCCCTGTTCTCGAGCTTCTATAGAGACTGAATGTGTCTAAAGGTGACATTGGGTTGTTGCCATTGGCCTGCAGGCCAGGGATGGTGACGATGGTCATTTTCCAAGTGTTGTGTGAACTTTTGGTGGGGGGGGCTCCCTACAGTGTGCCGTTATTACTCATGGTTGTTGGTGTGGTATCATCACATCTCTGAGGAAAACTAAAGTGAGTTAATAGAGTCAGACCCCAAGATGACAAAGCTAAAAATGATAATAACAAAGGGAGATGAATCTGGTCTGTTGGTGCTTTGGAAGTCAAAACAGGTCATTCAGGAGCAAACGTGGATTTGGTTTGGGATATACTTATTATTTTTCCTGGCAACGTATGTGCTCAGACTCTGTTATAATGGGTGACTTCACTCTGGTGATGTGCTGTAGCTCCAGAATTAGGGCAGGTCTTTGGGACTGAAGGAAGTGAGGCCCTCTCCTAGAAAGGATGTTTCGCTGGGGTGCCTGGGGGGCTCGGCTGGCTAAGTGTCTGACTCTTGATTTCAGCTCAGGTCATGGTCTAGTGGTTAGTGACTTTGAGCCCCATTTTGGGCTCTGTGCTGATAGTGCTGAACCTCTCTGGGATTCTCTCTCACCCTCTCTCTCTGCCCTTCTCTTGCTCATACTCTCTCTCTCTCTCCCTCTCAAATAAATACCCTTTAAAAAAAGAAAAGGTGTTTCACCTTGGCAATCCCCAACTCATGACTACGAGGACCCAGGTTCTCTCTTGCAGAGTGAATGGTAAGACATGTTGAGGCTGGAAGAGGTTGGGATCTTCCAGACATAGTTTCTAATTATAAATGAATGGGCATTAAAAAAATCCAAAAAAAGTGTGGGGTTAGTAAAAGGGTGCCATTATTTACCCACTGATAGGACAGTGAGCATGGGCAACTTGATGTAAGAGTGAGCACATCCATACTTACAGTAACCTCATCCTGATGGGGTTATTCTCATCTGTTCTGAAGTGTTATTATTGTGACACCTGCCCACATACACACAGCCAGTGAAGGGTTGGATCTACAGACCATTCACATGAAGGAAATCTCATAAGGCATGCTTGCAACTCCATTTTAAGTTGGTTTTAATCATCAAGGTCAGTTGTTTTACTTAGTGTCATCCAAAGTAGCTGCTGCTCTGCGAGGTGAGGATGTGCCCGCAGTGTCCTAGAAAGTTGGATGTGCAGAATAAGAAGGAGGCAGAGGTAAGTGGAGATGGATGGAAAGGCAGAGGTAGACTGGAGGGAGGGAGAAGAGGAAGGCACACTCTGAAAGAAGAGCCTGGAGGGTGAGGGGATCCTGTGGTCACTGGTGTTTCCTATTGTACCTGACAGTGGGTAGGAATCCCATGCATGGGTATGGAATTGAAATGTGAGCAAGGGTGATATTCAGCAACTTTCCCAGACTCCACCTGTTGCTAAGGATGGTTATACTGTTCAATGCCAGAGCAATAGACAAGTCATGACCCGCTTTGGTTCATCAGTTTCTAAACTTTATCTGTAGATCTACAGTCATGATGAGAAGCATCATCAGGACCATGTGGACCCACTGTTACTACTGTTTGAGTAAACAAGACACAATGTGTAAAACAGAGTTTTGGCATTTAAAGTTCTTACCACTAACAGAGGAAACTTTTCATGAAGTCCAAAAGACAATCTGGCTAAAGAATGAGTGCTGTATTTATCCATGGAATATTCTTCAATTATTATTATCTTATAAATAACCACCAGTTTCTTGAAAATAAAAAGTAACAAATATTTAATTCTGTTTATTAATATCTGTGAAATGTTTGTCTGTTTTAACATTTAAATTGAACATAATCAGAATTTGTATTATTTTACATATACTCTAACTTTCTGAAATATTTTGATTATAAGAAATTAGAAGAATTTGCAAATTTATTAGATATGTCATCAAATGAACTTGGGGCTCCTGGGTGGCTCAGTCAGTTAAGGGTCTGACTTTGGCTCAGGTCATGATCTCATGGTTTGTGGGTTTGAGCCCCGCATTGGGCTCTGTACTGACAGCCAGCTCAGAGCCTGGAGCCTGTTTTGGATTCTGTGTCTCCCTCTCTCTGCCCCTCCCCTGCTCATGCTTCATCTCTCTCCCCTTCAAAAATAAATAAACATTAGAAAAAAATAAAAAGAAATTTAAATGAACTCATAACCCATAAATACCTTGATTGAAATCCAGAATCAAATTTTTAAGGCAAAGAAAGATAGGTGACAGGGCAACAGCAGAAGGGCCATCTCCTCGGCCATCTCAGCACCACATGGGGATCATGGACACAAACAGCAGTCTTCACATGTGGTAGAATGGGTTGGCTGGGGTTAGCGCGATGCCCACTCCCAATAGCAGAGATGTTTGTGTCTACAGTACTTATGTGATCTCCCCATCTATTTCCATCTATATACTGATAGTGAAATAGTTGAAACAGGCATCTATCAATTTTGACATTATTATAATATATAGGCTGGACTCAGATTAGAAAGGAGCTCAGGGAGTTGCCGAAGAGTTGCATTGGCCCTAATGTAAAGCAAAGGGAAAATATTCACTGTGTGTATCTTGGGCATATGGTCACAACATGGGGACTGGGGAGGCCAAGAGAAGAAAGGATGAAAGACTGAGAACAATTTCAAATACCAAGAGAAATCCTTTTGGCTAAGAATAATGTACCTTCCGTGTCTTTCAAAAATTTTCTCAACAGATGGGCTGCCGGGCTTCGCTCCCCACAGAAAGTTCAAAACGGTAGGGCCGATTTCAATTACTCACTTGGATTTTAAGGAAATGGAGAAGAATGTCGGTGCTAACATCTTCAGGGTTTAGATCAACTACAGAAGTCAGCAATCAGCTGAGATAAAAAGTCGGCAAACCGCAGGCAGATGGGAGTGTGGCACTGATCCCCCCCCTCCTCGGGGGCCCCTCCCTCTNCCCGGATTTCCCCGCAGGCACTGGTTTCGTCCTTGTTGTTTTACTTAGTGGAAGGGTGGACGTGGAAGGAAGTGGGGGTGGGTGTTTGCTGTTGAGCCCTAGTGAGGGGACACTCGTCATTTGTGCCCACGATTTAGAGTTGGGTTGGCAGATCCCCAACATGCTGTTTCTTTCTTCCCTTTGTTGGAGTTATCATGGTCACAGCCCTGGGGCCGAGCCAAAGTCATTGCATGGGGGTGGTGGGAACACGTTAATGGGGCTCCTGGGCGCCAGCCTTCTGCCTGCTCTGCCTCCTGCTCGGGTCATCCTGGCCCGCCCGGTCTGCACCCACTGTCAGCAGGAGGCGCTGCCTTTCCAAGAAGATTACGTGCTCTTCCTTTCCTGCTCAGTTTTCGGCGTGGTGGAGACACCAGCACTGCGTGTGCAGAACACACATCACCACACTCCTCTGCGGCCGTTTCCCTGCTCTGACACCCACTGGCTGCCTTCCAGACTCCCGGGCACCATGTCACCGGGCACTGGACCGTCCTTCCTCAGATGCTGGTCCAGAAGCGTCCCGGACTCGAGGCCTACTAGGTCCCTCTGGCACAGGCCTGTGTAAGGGGAGTCGGCCAGGGGAGGAGAAGGAGAAGGCGAGGGAAAGCAAATCAAGTTCCGTGTTTTGGGGAACTCTCTTAGAAATCACTTGCCTTGGGGTCTGTATAGATGGCAGAGGGTCCTGGCTGCTGAGCCCCCACCACACCCCTGGAGCTTCTCAGTGGCCCATGCTGCCAGCTGCCTTGTTTAAAACCTAAATATGAAAGGCAAAGGGCACATTAGGAAGACAGAAGGAAGGGGAAGTACAAATGCTTGCTGTTCATCAACAGGTCAGTCCTCTTCTTTGTTCATTCAGTCCCCGCCTCTCCCTGAGAAGAGACAGGGGTTCCTGATCGCTGGGGCCTCTCTTTAATGCATTTTTTTTTTTTAAGAAAAACATATGACACAGCATCATTAATTCTGAGTGGTGAAAACTTGTCTGTTTGTTATATCATCCTCTGATTTTTTTTCCTGTACTTTAAAATCGTTCTCTGAATTAAAAAGAACATGAAGTAGTACCCTGGCAAGTGGTTTAATTTAAAAACAAAACCAGTCTACAAAGCAAAGACCGTGTGGCCTAAGAGCTCTAAAGGGAGTTTTTGTCCCAATCCAGGTCTGTGAAGAGGCTCTAAGGAGAAATCTTTCAAATCCACACTTAAAATGAACTCCATTCCTTTCCCTTGGTCTCAAATCCAAAGGTAGGAAATCTGAATCTTTAGGTCAAGAGGCTTGAAATCATGTGAAAATAGTGACATGGAAGACATGTAATTAAGGATTTACACAATTTGGACTCAATTAAGGGTTTCTAAAGCTTCACACACACACAGGCACACACACATAAATACAGTACATGATGGAAGCAGAAGACCGACCTGAGAAATACAGACCACCGGCAAGTGGTTTAAATGGTTTAAAAGAACAACGTTGACGTTAGCTAAACTTTTTCTGATTCAGCTGTACTCATGTCGTTACTCAAATTTGAGTATTTCTTACTGTGATAGCTGTTGTATACCCAGGGCAGCTTCCTACATAGGGTAATAAAAGACACATCTCATACCAGATGGAAGCAGGTCCCTGACCATGTGATCGCAGACCGGCCTGAGCCCACGTAGCGGGACGCAGCCTCGTTCCTCATTCATTGCCGCTGGCTGGCTTACTCCAGGTACCCATTGCAGCTGTGGCCTAAATTCATGATTTCTGGTGCCGCCTCCTCAGGTCCTCAGGAAAATCACAGGACCTCAACAATGTGCAAAAGCTTTTAACCTGGGCAGGAAGGCTCAAGATCGCCCAGGCTTTGCCATGGAAGGAAGCCCAGAATTGTCCCTGTTAGCAATCAAGTTCCCGATGGGCGGAACTGGTGTGGAACATGTTTGCTCCCATCTTCTCATCAAACAAATTGTAGGCTGTTATCTAGCAATGAGCCCTCCCCTCTGGAATCTGGTGTGTCCCAAAATCCAAATAAAGACCTTCTCTAATGTCGTCCCTGAACTCTACCCAGTCACACCTTCCCGTCTGCAGGGTGTGCGGCTGCTCACCGCTGCTCACCACACCGCACAGAGCGCGCTAACAGGACAGAAGGCCCAGGAACGGGAGATGCGTTTGCGCAGAACTCCCTTCCAAAATCCTCCAGGAGGAAGTTTCTGGGCACAGTTCCACCACTTCCTGTTGTGTTTAGCCTCTCTGTTCTCGGTCTTCTACTGAAAAGTGGACCTTAGTAATGGACCCATTTTATAGGAGAGTGGTGAGTATCAAGGAGTGAATCTCTGCCTCTCAATACCGGCATCACTGAACAGAGCAAACATTAAACCAATGTGGGTGACATCTGGCCATGGTTTTCAAAAATCCAAAACAAACTCGCTTTACAAAATAGTACATAAAAGATGACCCTAGCAGCTACAGAAGAAGAAGAAAGAGGAAGAGGAGGAGGAGGGGGAGGAGGAGGAGGAGGAGGAGGAGGAGGGAGATGCTGGGAACAGCAGCCTCCTTGGAAATCAGTTTATACGATCTAATAAAAATGAACGTGAGCCTTGGCACGGCCCAGACACCCTGTCTGTGGACACAGAGCCCAAGTCCTGCAGGGGTGTGCAGGGACAGCAGCAGAGCGTGTCCACTAGTGAGCGCTGGACCCTCCCCAACTGCTTGGCCAGCTGTTGACCCGGTGACTTTAATAATCCTAATCCATTTGGGGCACCTGGGTGGCTCAGTCAGTTGAGTGCCCAAATCTTGATTTCAGCCCAGGTAATGATCTCAGGGTCATGGGATCAAGCCCCATGTGGGTCTCCGTGCTGAGCCTGGAGCCTGCTCATGATTCTCTCTCTGCCCCTCTCCCCTGCTCATTCTCTCTCTCTCTCCTTCATAAATAATAGTAATTCTAATTCATGTAATTAACTGTGGGAGGGGACGTCTTACTTCCTAACACCAAAAATGAACAAACAACAATTGAGTAGGTTTTAATGCCTCAAATTCAAACTTTTTGGCTCCCTCCCCGACCGCAAACAGCCGGGGGACACCGGAACCTTGACGGCCAGCTGGTCATGTGTCTGGAAATTCCTTTACCCTCCAGAAACCTCGAGAAGACATTCATGAGCAACACATTTGGAAATGAATCATTCATAGAAGGAAAACAGTGTGTAATTTTTCAGAATTGGCATGTGAATGTATTGTGATCATTGGGCATCTGCTTAGTTTGGTGGAATGAGAACATTGATGCTCAAAAATCTCACAAATATATAACGACCCCCCATATTTTAGGAACTCTGGGAGACTAAATTTTATATGGAGATGCAAACAGTCCTGCCCTCCGGCAGACACTGGCCTTCTCAGGGAGATAGGTGTGTGCACAATTACGGTGCGGAGGATAGTGTCAGGGTGAAGATAGACACAATTCTCGCCACAAGAGACAGAAAGTGTGGACATTTTCCTTTGCCTGCAGTGACAGGAAAGTGCTCCCAGAGAACACTGAGCACGCCCCAGACAGCAGGGCCCTGAGAGAGCAGCAAATCCTCCCTGCCCTGTTTTCCCGCTCTTTCCCTCAGAAATTGGGTGGGGAAAAACTGAGCGATTGATTTCCAGTGTCAAAGTCTTGGGAGTTAGAGAAAGAGTCTCTGGGGTACAAATGAGAGCACAACGTTCTCGGAGTGGGATTGCTGACAAGGGCCAGGTTGGGGAGGTGCTTGGGGCCACGATGGAGCTGGCCCCCGGTGTGGACAAGATGCACGCGGCCCGGCATCCGTGCACTGTACCCAGTGTGGCCTCAGCACCTCAAGTGTCAGAAATAGCAAAATCATTTTGCTAATGGGGTGCTGGCTTCGTTGTGGCTGGACGTATTCATTTAGGCACGGAAATGATCCTCCTTCTAGATAAACACTTCGGCAGCATGCATTCTGTAGGCTTGTTAAGACCATAGAAAGCTGTTCAAAATCTGTGAGGTTAAGCCTGTTGGTTGGGTATGGGTTTATCTGCAACATGACAGCTCCAGCCACTGAAGAATGAGTGCACCCTGAATCTGATTCTCATGGCGCCCGCCATTTCTTGGTGTTCCCCACAAGTGCTTTTGCTCACACCATCGGAAGAGCATGGAAGATAGACTTCCAATTCAGTAAACGCATTGAAAGGAAAGTCCTCATTGCTTGCTTGTTTGTTGGCTAAGTAACAGGACCCACCACAAAACGGCACTTGCTTCCAAAAGGTCAAGGGGTAAGTGAAAGCTTGATGTCAGCCCTCTCTGCAGAGAGGTGGCAGCGACAGACTGGCATTCTCCAGACGCTTCTCTGCAAGCCAGTGCTTCGGGTGAACCCTCTGCTGCGCCCTCACTGCCGGGGGCCTTGTGCACTTGCTGACTGCTGTGGCTTCAGAAGAAGGGCACTGCTCCTATACAGACCTCGGGCACTTCTCAATATCTGAGGCCAGACAGGTCACAACTTTTAGCCTGGGAAGCCTGCGGGTGTGTGGTCTCCGAGCCATGCTCAGAATCACAGCACTCCATGCTTGCCAGTTTGGACGCCTCATCGATCTGGTGCCAGTCACCAGTCCAGAGAAGCCATCCAGACATATAGCATCATTTAGAAGATCACAGACCGGCCGGAGGGTCCTGAAGTATCACATGACAGTGGCTCCCCGTTGAGAAAATTCTGTGTCCCCGTAGGGGCAGAAAGAATAACTACACAAACCAATCCATGTCAGGACCCCACTTTATTTTTCTTTCTGCAGGGGAAAGTGTGTTATTAAATGAAAAGATAACTTTTTCTCGAGTGTCTTGAAATCCTAAAGATTAAAAAAAATTGGTTGTACTACAACCTAGGATTCTTTATTTTCACATAAGCAAAACACAGAAACAAAAACCAAAACCAAGTTTCTTTCTAGAATTGCTCTCCTCTAGAGTATTTTCATGACATTGGATCAAAAAAACAATAACAAATAGCAACCAAAAAAGAATTGTGCCCGTGACTCACCGATGGGAGCAGTCACACACAAAACCAGGTTGCCTTTGAAAGGTGAAATGATTTGACGAGGCACACATAAAACTTGAAATGGAAAAGAAAGTCAGTCCCTTATAGTCCACTGTTAGCCGCCCACGTGTTTTCATACATTTATGATATTAGTCTTGAAAAGGTTTTGTTTCCCGTATTTTCCCAAACATATTGTCGCAGGACTTCTGAGCTCACTGTCTTCATTATTGTAACTCTGTGTCCGTCTCGTGACGAGGTCCCTCTCTGATGGGCAGCAGTGTCCCTGGCAGGAAACCCTGGGGGCGCTGCCCCAGAGTTGGACGTGTGGGCACAGAGCCCCAGGCCAGGCCGGGACAGGAGGGAGGTCCCCGAGGGCGCTGTTAGGATGCCAACAGCATGCGGGCACCCACGTGCCCTCTAGCTCTGGATTTCCACGTCATCCGCACCATGCAGGCACCCCAGCTCCACGGGTTCCCCTGTAAGCTAACTTCAGGTTGTATTTCTGTAGCTTATAACTCAGAGTCCTGAGGCTTGGGGACAGAGAGTTAGGAGTGGGTTAGCAGATCAGTCTGAACAATGCGGAATCAGGAGCAGAAATGGCTGGCTCCCCAAGATCATCAGGCACGGTAATTTGGGAGGAAGAGGGTGGATGGGCCACAAGTCCTTGAAGGACAGCTCCTTGCACAGACCACCCTCTGGTCCTGGAAAACAAAGCCTCTGAGGGTCATTATTACTTCTGATGAGGTTTAAATGCTCACCAAGAGATCGCTAATGACTCAAGGGGGAGACCTTGTTCCTAGTACCCAGGATGTGATGGAAGGGAAAGGAGAGTTCTTGCTGGAGGTGGTGAGACAGAGCGGGAAGGAGGGAGGAAGAAAGGGAGAGGGATGGGGAGAGGAAGAGAGAGAAAGGGAGGAAGAGGGAGGAAGGAGACAGAGAGAGAGGGAGGGAGGCAGAGGGAGAGAGGCTGAGGGGGAGAGAGAGGGAGGAAGAGGAAGGGAGAGAAGGAGCGAGAGGGAGTGAGAGAGAAAGAAAGAGTGAAGGACATGTTGTGAGGCAAAGAAACAACTTGTTTCAGAGATTTCCCAAGACTGTGCTATGTTAAAGGACCAGGGTTTTACATCTCAGGGACATCTACTAGTTGGACTTCTAGTCTGGTCGTGGGAAACTGCAGTCAGGACATTTATTGGGCAGACAATGGAACTCAGAGAGTCTCAGGAACTAGAGAATCAGGTGCAAGGCGGGGCGAGGACAGGACGCCCTTGAGAGCAGAGAAGCAGGAACCTCACAGCACAGAACCTTACCCAGGACGTAAACTCTAGCCATTTTCTCTGCATCTGCCTCACTTGAGGGTCTGTCAGTCACGAGAGACCAGACATTGGTCACAGGTGTTTGGAAAAAGAAAGTTGGAGAACCGGGCTCTCTCCCCACTACAGGGAGAGAGGAGTGCTCACCATTATTCAGTGGCTCATGCTGATCCCCATCAGAGGGAGGTGATTTGTCCTTGGGACCAGGGACTAAGGATGACTGGGGACAGGTACATGAGGATGAGGCATCAACCAGGGGCTTGTCATGACTACACAAGCAAACCGTGGGTGCCTCAAAATCTGCACACTACCAACATTTACATGTGTTATCTGTAGAGATTCCTATGTTAATAAGCAATCAATGACATTGAATTATGTAAAATAATGTCTGAGGTTGATTGCTTTGATGTCACTAAAATTTGGTTCATTCCTTTGAGATCAGCAATGATATGAATTTGCTGTCTACTTTCTACTTTTCACCTGACGTGAATCGTCTGCATTCTTTAGTGCCATGAATACAAAAAATAACAATGGCTCTTACTTTTTGAGCGCTTGAGATGCTTGAGACACTGTGCTATTCCTTTCTCTCCATGCACAGGATAGTGTCAACTTATTTTATCCACTTTCTGTGTGTCTCAGTGGAAGTGATTTCATAAGATATTTTTGGCTCTGAGGAAGAGAAGTAATGGTGGTGGGGGCAGGTGATCGACAAAAGACACTAGTTTGAAATCTCTAGAAATGAGGTGAATTAAAGCGTACTAGTAGAAAGTACATATGCAACTGTGGATGCGCACGTTTGATATCAGTCACTCTATAAAATAATAGAACCCCTTCACTAAAATTTGTTTGGGTTCTCACCTTCTTCTTCTTAATTATCTTCTGTTGTTTTCTTTTTAAATACAATTTAGTGGCACGTTGGCAAACATACAGTGTATAGAGCGTGCTCTTGACTTTGGGAGTAGATTCCCATGATTCATTGCTTCCATGAGACACCCAGTGCTCCTCCCAGCAAGTGCCCTCCTCAGTGCAGACAACAAAATGAAATTCAAGGCATCCAAATTGGCAAAGAAGAAGTCAGGGGCGCCTGGGTGGCTCAGTCGGTTAAGCGTCCGACTTTTGCTTAGGTCATGATCTCGCGGTTCGTGGGTTCGAGCCCCGTGTCGGGCTCTGTGCTGACTGCCAGCTCAGAGCCTGGAGACTGTTTCAGAGTCTGTGACTCCCTCTCTCTCTGACCCTCCCCTGCTCATGCTGTCTCTCTCTCTCCTGGAAATAAAAAAAAAAGAAGAAGAAGAAGAAGAAGAAGAAGAAGTCAAACGTTCACTTTTCACAGATGACACAATGTTCTACATGGAAAACTTGAAAAGTCTCCACCCAAAAGCTGCTATAACTGATAACATGAATTCAGCAAAGTTGCAGGACACAAAATCAGTGTACAGAAATCAGCTGCATTTCTATACACCAATAATGGAGCAACTGAAAGAGAAATCAAGAAATCGATCCCATTTACAATTACGAGAACCATAAAATACATAAAATACTTAGGAATAAACCTAACCAAAGATATCTGGGTTCTCAGGTTCTTAAAAAGTCTGTTTAAAGTTTGCTTGTTTTTGGAGAAGTGTCTGTTCATGTCTTCTGGTGGAGAGGGGAAAGGGGGTGATGGGCATGGAGGAGGGCACTTGTTGGCATGAACACTGGGTGTTATATGGAAACCAACTTGACAATAAAGTATTTAAGGGAAAAAAAAGCAAAAGTGAAAACAAAAAAAAGTTTGCTTATTTTCTAATTCAGAAAAATCAGCTCGAGTGTGGACAAATATTTATGCTTTTTGTAATAAGTACAGTAATCCTAGAAAGTAGTAGTGGGGTGTGTGTGTGTGTGTGTGTGTGTGTGTGTGTGTGTGTGTGTGTGTAGATTCCTTTGCAGCATCTCACAGATTTAGAATCTCTTAGTGTCTTCCCAGTTTTACACCATGGAATCGATGTGACAAAGTAAAACAAAGACAAAACTAAACAAACAATGCCTTTTCATTGGAATCGGGTTCTGGACTACTGTGGGTATATTTGAAACCGTTCTACACGGTGACAGATTTTTTATCTCTGTTAAACTGAAAAGTCGGCGCCCTGGTAGTAAGTTATGCTAATCACGGTGAGGCTCTAGAAGCAAACACGCTAACTATTGTATTTTATTAAACATATTCCCCTTTTTTCCTGTATCAGTTCTTTTCTCTCTCCGGTTTCCTTATTCATAAGCAAAGTCTTGTCTGGTTCCAGGACAGTCCTGGTGACAGTTGCTGGGGGACCGACTCTCCAATTATGTTTCTATCAAGAAGTTGTAGGAAATTAATTGATGCAGAGTCTGTGAGAAATCCTGCAGCTGACGCAACCAGGCCAGATGAAAATCTCTGTCCACAATCAGTGTTTATTCAGTTCAGTTAAATATTTGCCAGTTGACCGGCTTGGTCCAGGTCCCCGCGTGTCCTCCAAAAACAGCAGAGTAGATCTGGGGTCAGTCCCACTGAGAGAAATCACCCAAAGGAGATGCACGCGCATCCTGTCTCCGCAGGTTTGTCTGAGCTGAGACATGAGCCATGGGCTTGAGCAGCAGACAGCAGGCTGCCGGCCTCTCCGAGGGGGACAGGGCCCTGGTGGACGCAGGCAGTGGCCAGCCCGGATCCGGGGACCCCTTTAGCAACTCTGTGCAACCCATCTTCTGGCTTCTGCACTTTTCTGCTAGTGAGTGAGCCCATTCAACGTCTTCAGAGGAGCTCCAGGCTCTGGGGTGGCCCTGTCCACCCAAGACACCAGAAGTGACCAGCATTTGAGGTTTCAGGTCCAAAGGGACTCAGCAGCCTGCCTGCTGCCTCTTTGAGAGCCCAGCCCTCTTCCCCAGGTGTCACTCATGCCCTGGAGCCCTCCTGGCCCAGCGGGGCCTCCCCGCGAGTCCACACCCTCCCCACCCTGCTTGCTCTGCCCCCTCTCTGTCCCTCCTGGAAACACGTCCTCAGACAGTGGTTGCACCTCAGTC
Source organism: Crocuta crocuta (assembly GCF_008692635.1). NCBI lineage: Eukaryota > Metazoa > Chordata > Mammalia > Carnivora > Hyaenidae > Crocuta > Crocuta crocuta. Next base: position 8,895,661 of record NW_027551559.1, read on the forward strand.
GGGGGCCAGGGTCAGGGCTGGGAGACACCGGTGTTGACAGGTGACTTAGGTTGTGTGAAGAAGACAAGAGGCACCAGGAACAGATGACGTCAGGCGCGAGCAGGACAGACGCACAGGAGGCGAGCCTAGGGGCCTGGTTAGGGCAGATGCGGCGGCCTTTGCGTGCATTCATTCATTCATGCATGCATGCATGCATTCAGTGTGTGCTCTGTGTGTCCCACGTGCCAGGCACCACTCAGCACTGGGGACAGGTGACTGTATGGCCCTCACAACAAAGCATCTCAGGTTAAGGAAGACATGTGTGTCCCGCGGTGCAGGCAGCCGGGAGTCCGGGGGGACTGTGTGGTCAGGCTGGCTTCTCCGAGGCCCCTCCCTGGGGCCCGTCCTCACGTGGGTGTCCCTGTGTGCCTGTCTGCGTCCTCATCTTCTCTTCTTATCAAGGACACAGGTCCTCTTGGATTAGGACCCACCCAAGGGACATTTAACTAGAGTATTTCACTAGCGACCCTGCCTCCAATCACAGTCGCATTCTGAGGTGCTGAGGACTGGCCTTCCATGTACAAACGTCGAAGACAGAATCCAACCAGGGCAAATGTGAGTGAGGCAGACAAAAACGCCCCCTCGGGGCACGGATGTGGGTGAGTCGGAAATGTAACAACGAAGGAAGTCGCAGACATCGTACCCAGATACAGAGAAGAAGCTGGAAGGAAGCACAGAACAGGCATCGGGCCCTGGGGGATGGGGGTCAGGGGGACAGAGTCGGCTGGGGGCCCCCCGCACCTCCTTCCCCAGGGAGATGGCATTCCAGAAGCCCCACTGACCCCTGAGGGGAGGTGACCCTCTTCACATCTGCCCACACAGCAGGGTGGTCCCCTAACGTGTGAGCCCACCACGTGGTGCTCCTCTGGGGAACATCCTCCTGCACTTCCAGTGCAGGCTGCTTTGGGAAACTTGACGTTATTCTAAGAGGCCCGTCTTCTGTGTTCAAGTGCACCCTCTCACCCTTGACAAAATACACAGCGTGACCATGACATAGAGGTGCTTCGTCAGCTAGTTAATTACCAACTTATTTTAAGGTATTGTTGGGCTCATGGTAGCTTCCTGTTACCAATCCATCTCATTTAATAGCCCCTGGAAGTAACACTATCGACCTAAAACTCCTGAAGTTATTGATGCTGTGAAGGGGGTCTGTGCTGTCTGTGCCCATGTGGGCCTCCAGGCAGAGGTGGGGCATCCGTGGGCCTCGGGCAGGCCAGCTCTTCTGCTCACACGCCTCCTGCCCCCCTCAGCCTCACCGGACACGGACACTCCTCATGCCCACAGCCATGGAGTCACACACCCCCTTGCATCCTGTGCGTGACAAGAATGGCCCCACACTCCTCCTGCCCCTCAGCCCGCCCTGCACAGGCCCCTCCTGCTCCCTTTTTAGGACAGGCTCAGACTTCAAGCTCCTTAGGAACTGTCTCTTGCCTTCCTCCTTCCCTTCTTCCCGATCAAGATATGGACAAATGGCCTTGATTTTCATGATAAGGGCACTGTGCTGGGAGGTGCCTCATGCATGAGCCTCCCTCCCCCTGAAGTCCTACATATGCTCTATGATTATTCTCAGTAAAGAGATGAGAAAACGAGGAAAAGAGACTGTTCTTAGCCAGTGTCACGTGCCCAGCAGGTGGCAGAGCCTGGGTTGGGTGTCCCCTTGTTCTTCTCCAGAGCACATGCTCCTGAGGCACCCCGTCGGGTGTCCCCAGGGGCTCGTCGGCACCAGCGGCTGACCACAGTGCGTCCTACGAGCCGGCAGGTCCATCTGGAGAGCGGAGTGGTGTGGGCAGCAGTCCCACACCTGGCAGGCCCTTGGCGCTTGGTAAACATCTGGTGAATCATTAATTCACTCATGCCTCCAGGGTGCGTCTGCCTGGCGGTGTGAAGCCCACATTTATAGACTTATCTCGACATAGCGGACAAGACAAGACTGATTAAAGATTAGAGCAAATTCTTACGTACTTGGTGGAAGAGAAAGTCCAAACTCCAGTGTGAAGCCCATGTATGAAGCATTCATTTCAGAAAAGGAACTGCTTTGCATCGGTATGTTCCCCCAGGCTGTTTATACGTGTTCTGGGAAGCGATTAGTGTAGGACACGCAAATGATGGCCTCTGGAGGAGTCGATGACCTCTGACATTTCGTTGTCCTCTAGAGATTGACTCCTCTTCCCTCTGGACCAATAAGACACATACTCCAGAGTCATGGGAAGCAAGACATGGAAGGAAAGAGGTGTGGCAGTGGCATTGAGCTGCCCAGCAAATTAAGCTGTGTGGCCCCTGTCACTAGTGGCCCATGGGAAGCTTGTGTCCTGAGATCCACGCTCAAGGAGGAGCTGAATCCACACCCACCGACGGACCGCTGCACCGTGGATTTTCTTCTTCATCATTTGCTGTCATCCCTGCGCTGTAAAATGACAATTGTTCCTCCCCATAAATTAAATGCCTTCTCCCGTCATGTGCCCTGTTGACTAGTGGAAAGGCTGTTACCAAGATTTATTGACTTGGAGGAGTCACATTTTCTGAGCACCTCAGAGCCTAAACATTAGTATCTAGACTAAACATTTTTGGTCTTGAAAGCTTTCCTTTCTTTTAAATCGGCTTCCATGCCAAAGCTCTTCTCTCTCATTAGAGTACAAGTTTCCTCTCTTGTGGGGGAGGGCTGTGCCGTGGAGAATGGCCCACGATCACCACCCCCCCAGCTTTGTCAAATAATCGCATTAACTGTTATATGACAAAGTTGCATTTCTAAGTTCAAGCCAATTCTTTCCTAAAATTCCCATGGACCCTTTAACTTTTAGCAGATCATTGACTAAGCTATTATCGCAAACAAGTTTTAACCTCAAATAGACTTTTTCACTCACAGAATCATTGTCCCAATAATTAGACTTGTACGCTTCTCAAGAAATTAGGTTGTATATAAAACTCTGAAATACAGAGGGATTTTTAAGTTATCTGGTTTGTTTAATCAGTTTAAATATTCCAGGAGGATCAGTCAGACTTTTAAGATTTCTGTGTGTTCGGCCCTTGATTATCCAACCGATGAAATCATGTACGTTGGCATTTTATATATTCTCAAATGCTCTTACAGGGTGTTTATTTGTGGAGAAGCTTCTCACTGTGAGGGCCGTCCTGTGGGTTGGATGCCTGGCACCGCCCTTTGTGGGGGGTGTCGCACATGGTTCACGTGCAGCCGGTGAGTGGCGGATGTGGACCCAGGCGGCCAGCTCCTCTCTGGAGGCTCTCCTGTCTCTGTCACGAAAGTGAGGTCCTAGCCAGCCAGGCGGTCTGCGTGGTTCTGGTTTCCAGCTCAGAAACTCCAATTTCAGTAACTGCACGGATATTAGGGGCCACATCACTGGTGTAGAAATGAGAGGCTTGCATGTTGAATGAAATAAGCAACAGAAAAATAAGCTCCTGACAAAGGTAAAATGACAAATATAGTCATATTCTGTATTTACCAAGTTTCTGTGTCTTTGTATTAATTGGCCAAAAAGCAGTTTTTAAAGGAAACAAAAAGAACATCCTCAACCTCAAAGGGGTTTGGGAAGAAATAAATGAGATGCTTTTTTTTAGGAAGACATAGAATCTGGAAACAGGATCCAGGCTCTCAGCTGTCAGCACAGAACCTGATCGGGGGCTCAAACTCAGGAACCTTGAGCTTATGACCTGGACCAAAATGGGGCGCTCAATCGACTGAGCCCCCCAGGCGCCCAGATGAGATGCCAGGCAGGCTTTGCTGTGTTCTCAACATGTTGGCGGTAGCCCCGTCACCCTCTGTACCAGGCCCTCCCTCCAGTTCATGCATCTGGCCCACAGACCGTCACGTGTGCCCCACCAGCGTGTAAAGGGCACCCAGTGACGTCTGCGTGTGCAGGGCCTCCTGTGTCCGTAGTCCATGGCTTTTCTAATCGTTTGCTTCCTGGTTTGTGTTACAAGGTTGGACGGCTCGTTGGACGGCTCTGCATTCAGGCTGTGCCTTATCAGTGTATATATGTAACATGGCAGTGATTTTTATTGAGCCCAAGATGCTGGTATTCAGTGATGTGTTCCAGTCAAGCGAGTATGGAAGTGGTGCTGATTTTAATTTCAAGGCTTAATTAATAATGCATCTTGAATTTTGTGAAGATTTTTCTGAGAGGTTAGGTCAACATTGACCTTTTTTAATCTCTTTGCGCTTGTTAACTGGAATGTAGTTATTGTTTCATTATATTTGCTGAGGCTCCACATGTCTGTGTAGCACAGTCGGTTATTTACTCACATATGATACTATGATATAGGATAGTCCGTGCTTCATCCGAAAATCCTTATTTGACTAACATTCCTTCTAATTTTGCCATTTAGGCCTCAATTCTATGTAACCTTCTTAGAACTGAGCCAATACATTGTGATAAGGCCCAGCCCCATACAATGTTCCAGTGGGTGCCCATGGGAGCATGGGGTCAGCTGTATTTCATGGAGTCATTTTAATGGTATGTTTAAGACTAGATTTCAACCCAGGAGATATTTTGGAAAATATGCGAAACAGCCTCATAAAAATCTTGTCTATCTATCTATCTGCCATCTATCTATTGCAGAATAAGTCTGTACTTGTATTAAATTTCTATAACAAAACCTCCCTTTTATAAAAGAAAGTTCATCACAATTACAAAATGATACAAATTATCAAAAGAAATTGAATTTCCATGGAAAGGGACATCTTCTTATGAGAGAAGGTGTCATTCTGAAAAAGGGTTTGTGGGTGTTCAAATATTAGTTCCATGAACTAGGGAGAGTGATAAGGTTTATTAGCTGTCACTGGAATTCTTCAGTCGAAACCAATTAAATTATTGTAAATCTGGATGGTAAATTCCCACTTCAAATCAGCAAGTAACGAAAAAATTCAGGATGCTATTAACTGAGATTAAAAAATTAATCTTATTTTTGAGAGAGAGAGAGAGACAGTGTGAGCAGGAGAGGGGCAGAGAGAGAGGGAGACACAGAATCCAAAGTAGGCTCCAGGCTCTGAGCTGTCAGCACGGAGCACAATGTGGGGATCTAACTCATGAAAGGTGAGATGAAGACCTGAGCTAAAGTTGGACACTCAACCAATTGAGCTACCCAGGGGCCCCGAAGGATGCTATTAACTGAGATTTTAAGTGAACATCTAATCCACACCTCTATCATGTTTATGCACTTTTTATTGTTGGTGCATCTAGAAATTACAGTGAACAGAAAGGAAGCTGAAGAAATGCTCCGTTTTCACGGCGATATTTTGGGGAAGATAGCACATGGTGTAGATGTCTACAATCAACTCGGCAATGAAATGATGTTCAGGAATTCAGAGAGTAGTGCAGGCCCTTGCTCCAGATTAGTTAGAAAATTCTTCATGCGTGTGGTCACGTTTATGCTTGTGTTTGAAGACCAAGAAGTGGGAGGAGAGGGCTAACAACTGAAATCTTAAATTCCTGGAGAAAAGCGTCCTTTCTTCCTGGAGGCTGTCGGGAAAAGAACACTGGACTCGACTCAAGTGCAGCCATTCTAGACTTAAGATTTATTTCTGTCACTGACCCGTGGCGGGTCCTTGGGCAAGTCACTTCATTTCTCTGGACATCCAATCCCTCATCTACAAACCCAGGGCGCTGGCATCTGTGAGCCCTCCCAGCTCTTCAGTTTGATGTTTCTGAAAACTCTTTTCAAGTGCGGAGCTCAGCAACAGGGAGCAGCCAGCCTCGGCCTCCCCGGGCACATTCCCGTCAAGGGACCAGACATTTGCCTGCTGGCGGCGGGAGCATGAATGAATTCTTACACTGCATCCCGAGGCCACAGAGGAGCTCGAAGTGCCCACGGAGGACAGGCTCCATCACTGTCCTCTGGCATTTTGATAAAACATAAATTATGTTTTTCACCCTGACAGAGATTATGTGTTCCTTATTCTCCTGGCAGCTGACCCCAGAGGCTCTGGAGTGTTTCATTACAAATTCTTGCCACTGATTTGAGATCCCTGAAAGCATTTCCTAAAATACTTTGAACTCCAGCTAGACTGCTGAGTTATTTCTTCTAGCGAGGCATCTTTTAAATAGGAGGAAAATATATATTTTAAATTTATAAGCCAGGGTCTTAAGGATAGGTGTGTGCACGTGTGTGTGCATGCTATGCTCACATGTGGATGCCCAAATGTAAAATGTATGCATCTAGATAAGTATGCAGACACCTCAGTTATCTCTGCAATGTAACATAAGAGTGGGTGCGGCTCTTTCAAAGGATCTGCTCTCCCATTTTGCCCAAAGCTGACATGAATAATGGAGTCGCTTGTGGAAAATACACATGAAGGAACATGAAAATAATCACAACACAAACGAATGTGGAAAGAAAAGGTGTAGGACTCAACAAAACAAAGATTTCCATCAAAACCCCAGAGTAAAAATGAAATTCTCTGAGCTGTTCTGAATGGAAGATCACTCAGAGAGAGCGCTGGGGTCAGCCGCAGCGGTCAAATGCAGGACAGCACACACACACAGCCATCCACAATCATCACGCGAAATCATCATGCATGTTCCAAAATCAACTGCTTCACACAGACTATGGCAACACTGCACTTTCCTCATGGTTGAAGTGATAAAGTTGTTTTAGTCACCAGAAGTAATGAGTTGACCCATCTACTGCAGAGCAAAGGAAATAGGAATTTTCCACTAAATGTGCAAAAGCACCTTGTAAAGAGGAAGAGATCCACTGTGAGCTGGGACAGATAAAAAAGATGGTGAAGATCCGCCTTCTTCCCACCTTCATGACCCTCCCTCTCTACCAGGGAAGACATTCACAAATGCCAAGATTCTGTCTAGAGTCACCTGCCACTCCCTCACATGCTAGATCCCTCCCTTCCCTTCCCACCAGGGCTTCTCAGCTCTGACACTCTTTACATTTGGAGCCAGAGAAGACTTGGGTGTGAATAGTGGCCCCATGTTTGTAGAACCTCAGTATTGTCCCCACAGAATGCCGGTCGAACTTCTCCCTCATCCTAGTAGAGATGATCAAATGTCTGGACCTCTTGAATGTCCCCGAATGTCCCCAAATGTCCCCTGGTATCAGAAGGAGGTATCACCTCACTGAGAATGCTTCTTCAACCTCCTCTGGCCACGGTCAGGGGTATCAGCTCAGGGACCCATGCCGTGCTGTGCCACGACCAGAACATTCTCAGAACAAGATGGTGGGGCCTCAAGTCAAGGGGCCCCATGCTTAAGTTGTGTGAACTGGATAATGTAAAGACCCTATTCAATGAAACAAGAATTCAAATATTATTTGATGAGGGTTTTTCCTCATCCTTGAGCTGGACTTGATCACAATGGAATGAAGTACCTCAGTTTCAAAGGTTTGAAATCATGGAATATGACTCATTTTTCTTGAGTTAATAACTTACACATCATTTCTGTTGTGCGGAGAACAAGCACACATATTTCTTTTTAAAAAGATATGACAATGCTCACATATTTAAAAAAATAGGCTCTACAGAGATTATTTTGTCTAATACAGCCAATCCTCTGGGATCCCTAGGGTCACCGTCTCATGCAGGCTACTCTACCTAGAAGACATTGTGCAGAATCCCAGTGTCCCTCACGAGGGGGTCCGACAGGTGCACATGTGCTGGGGAGGGGCGGGTCTGCAGCTGTGAGTGGAGCAGGCTCACTCCCCTTCAGGGACTCATACTTGCTCTGAAAGGAGATGGATGGGAAATGGATATACTGCAAAGGAGATGGATATGCTTATTGAGGAAACCTCCATATTCCACTGCTGTTTCCAATTCTCAAGATCATGTTGTCAGTCAACTGAGATTGCACATGCAGTCTCCCAGGTTGTTGCTGAGACAAGGTACTACCTTCCTACCTGCTCTGGGTCCAGGCTCATCAGTTCAGGGCACAGAAAAGCTTCCTGCTTGGGGACGCGTGGCCCACCTTCCACCCTAACTCTCCCTCTCCACCTCTCCTTCCTGCAGATAAGCTATATCACACAGCAGGATCATACTTTAAAAAGCCTTTAAACCCTCTCATCCTCTCGGGAGGGTTATTGAAAACCCCAGGGCAGCTTATCTTTGGGATTTCTGCCTCTTCCACTTGAGCCAACAGCCAGTCCCTGGTGCCCAACATTAATTCTGGAGTAACGATTGCCTTTGATTCTGCCTCTACATCCTGGGAAATAAAACTGTCAGCAGGGCAAGCGTGGATCTTATCAGATACAGTATTTTAGCTGAGTGAGATGCCTCCAAACTGGAATTGCGCATCAGAGCTGTGCCCTCGCGCAGTGTATTCTTGTGACCTGTGCCACAAATGTGCATGGCTCATCTCTGTTTGGCAAGTGTGGTCTGTTCTGTTCCTCAACCACTGTACCTTTTACTCTCTCCTTTGATCTTTAGTCAAGCCCTCTGAACTGGGATTCCACCATGGTTTTAGGGAGTTTTAATGCAATTCTATACTTTTTTTTTTTTGACACATAGAGCTCATTCTGTCTTATTTCTAGGGGATCTGTTCTTTTTAGCTAACAAGTGCATTCGAGCTTTCCTGAATGTAGTTCATCTGGTTCCTTGTGATACTTCATAAATCAGAGCTCTCTCCATTTGCTAAAACCTCAGGTTGCCTTTCTTCTTGGGTCATGTTCCATGTGCTTCTGTGATGCACGGGTGCTGGTCCTCAGGACAACCAGCTCCCATTTGGGTCCAGCCCCTTCCTCTCTTGTTCTGAGGAGAGTGTGATATTGCCTCTCACTCGGAAAGTGCAGGTGTGTCTCTTGGAGAAGCTCCCTATATATGTCATATGATACAACAGTTCACCTTAATTATTTCAATTTCTGAAAATCACATTCTTAGATGTTTCCGTCTAGAAAATCACCTGAGCTTGAGGACATCGGGGCCGAGCTGCCTGTGGGTCCCATTAACACCTACAGCTCCTTCTTGGTGTCTGAGACTGAGGACTGTCACTCCTGTTTTATAGGATTGGATTTGGGACATAATGAGGAAGCTTTCTACAAGTTATAGGACAGAGAAAACAAATTCAGTATTTGAAAGACCCTGTCTAAAAATCTATATAAATTAACATTTGCTTGGCAAAATTAGAAACTAAAAGAAGTAATGTACATAACCGATATGGTCATAATACATATGCATATACATATATGTATACATGTGCATGCACTGTGTCAATATGGCTACCCATAGAGAATTCTGCCCTTCCTAATATCTGTCACAGAGCGGGCACTCAAGACATTTTCTCCTTGTCTTTCTCTGCCATGACTGGTGGTGGACAGTGACTGCAACCCAGACAATGATTCTCACAGAGGAGACTTTGTCCTACAGAATGTTCTAGCACTTGTATTTTGCGTTGTTGCCATGCTATGCCAAGCCTCACTGGAGTCTGGCATAAGAGGAATATCAGCAACACTGATCCTGTCTTTCTTTACAGTTTCTTATTTTCTTCATTGTGGATACTTTGCAATAATTGTGATTTTTAAAGATGTTTTATGACAATGCTATTTAGTTTAATTAGTAGTTGTTTTCACACACTTTGTTTATTTTGTTTTTGTTTTTTGTGTTTTTTTGTTTTTTTTTTACAAATAGTTTATTGTCAAGTTGGTTTCCATATAACACCCAGTGCTCAGAAGTCAGATACTTAACCCACGGAGCCACCCAGGCGCCCCTAACCCTTTGAAAGGCTTTCTTTCTGGCTTGCCTCTTCTTAGTCCTGGCCTTGTAAATATTCTGTGTATGTTTAATGCCAAAGAAATCTGTAATAAAAATAGGAAATGGAGTGACATGTCTCTCTCTCTCTCTCTCAATGACTTACAGACAATCACAGACCATAGCCATTCCAGTGTTTCTAACCTGAGCTCCATCTCTCTGCTCAACATTTAACTTTGTATATGAGTGGTGAAGACCAAAAATTAATGATCCTGCTGAATGATGAAGGAAAGTTCCAGAAGAACTTCAGGAAAAATTGGTGAAAGTCAGAGGCATATATTGAAGCGGGGAACACGTGGTTTCCAGGAACTGGGGAGGAGGCCCCTGGTCACGGTGGGGGGAGGCATTATCACTGTCCTTTGCAGGCACAGACTACGCCTTCCCCAGCACGCCCATCACTGATCCCTGCCTGAGACAAGAGGCTGCCTCCTGCCTTATCAGGTGGAGACTGTCATCCATTATTTCCTGATGACACATCCTTACCAGAGGGTTTTCTACATGAAAATATTTTAATGTTGTCACTTTGGGAGAATATTTTGTCTTCAAAGAAGAAAAGGTCAAGCCTGAAAAGTTTTAGATAGATTTGATAGAAATCAATAGAGTGAAGGGCAAATTTTCTACAAAATATTCTTGAATGTTTTATTTATTGGACGTTCAGCTGTACAAATTAGACACATGGGATCTAATAGAATGGAATCCAGGGGTTATCATTTTTTATAGCATGGCCGCACCACTCTTCCCCCCAAAAGAATCCAAAATTATCTTCAAAGTCTTAAAACAATCATGTATTATACTAAGTAAATAAAATGCTACTTTGACGAATTTACCACAGTTGAATCAAAACTGCGGGCTTTCGATCTTCTGTCTGTGACATTGCACTTGTGCTGCTTATTGATACTGAGCCAAATAGAGTTTGGAAAACGTGGTTTCCTGAAGCCATTAAACACAGCAGTGAGTCAAATTAAGGTCTAACTGCGTCTGGTGATTACAACAATGTTGATGTTTTGGCCCCTTTCTCTATATAGCACAGAGATTAATGATAACTATTATCTATAATTTCTTTATATGGGATAATAGACATTATTTCCTGATTTTTCTTGCCTACAGAACTGTTAGGCAAGCGCAGATTCCTTCATGGCAGCAGTGAGAAAAGAGGTAGAAGTTTGCACCTGTAGGTGGGAGGTGAGTAGGGGAGTGGCCGCTCCCATCGTTCCAGGGGCAGACGCTGCATACCCATCTCCCCTCTCCCAGTGGTCTGTCTCCAGGGCTCACAATTTCCAAAGACTTTGCCTCTCTCAGCTTGTGGTCATTCTGTTAATTGGGTGGATGTTGCCATCTTCACTGGAATTCATGAAAGTTCTTTGAGCCAACGTTGGTAACGTGTTGCCAGAAAGTATTATGCAGAATCGCCTCCCATGCAGAATCCCCTCCCAGCAAGACGAATCCCTGAGCCCAACACTCAATTCCAAACAACTATTGGTCACATAGAGGTTCAAACTGCTAACAAATAGACCTAGTTCAAAAGCTGGGAATTGCAAAGTTGATAGAATTGACATCTTCCAATACCAAAGTATTGAATGAATTTGGTTAGAAATTGCTTCATCCCAAATGGATTCTGCCCACAACTCACATGACACTGTTGCTTCTTTTTTTTTTCCCCAACGTGCTTTGTCTCTGAAAATCTTTATCAAAGAGGACCCTAAGCATACGTTAGATGAAACACAAAGTTATAGTGTGTACACTTGATTACCATCATTTATCACACAAATTTTGTTGCTTGTTGCTGATGAAAGAAGGCTCTTCCTAGAAAGAGAAAAAGGGCAGACAGTATAGAAAGGAACCACTCCTGGTGAAGGTACAATTGTAGCAAATATTGTACAGAAAAAATGGACCCTGAGAAAAGAAATCAAGACTTGAGTTGATGTAGATATTTTTTTATTTCGTTTCCCCTTTGGAGATGGTGCATAAAACCTGGAGTCTTCTCTCATCAAGATGCAGTCCCTGTGGAGGAAGGACCCCGGGGAAGCAATCCTGGCAGGCTCCAGGAGGAAGGTGCACTGCTTCACTGAAAGGTGTCCTTGACTACACCCAGCTGGAGTTGGAATCAACATTCCTTGATAAAATGTTTTTGAAAGCAGATACCAAAACAGATTTGCTCTACTGAACCCACTTTATCTGATCAGTAAATGGTATACAATTTTTTCCATAGTGTCAATTCAAACATCTTTCCAAGACTGGTTTTTCTGTCTTTGTGAAAGCCAGAGTTAAATCCCCTTTGTAGAGGTTGACAAAGAATGATAGCTGAGCTCAGTTGATTTTATGCAGTATTTTCAAGCATTTTAGAGCCCAGACAGTTCAGAAATGGAAAACCATTCCTTTGTAAGACATGGTCCTGTCCAGGCATGCCATGCTGAGTGGACATCTGGAATATTTTCTGGTCTCAGAGGTGTCTTTCTGGAGTAGGTGCTGGACCTAAGTTGGACTGCTGATGGCATCTTCTTAGAAATATGGATTTGGGGGAGAGACCAGCCTACCTTTCTGAAGCTGAGTGATGCTACCAGATGTAACCCAAGAACCAGAGATGACTGCATTCCACCCTGGAGCTTATGAGAGTCACCTTGCAAGTCCTCCATGGTTCCCTCCTGTCACTTGTCTGTGAGGGCATGATACCACAACACGTGGGCCTGTCGTCCACTTGGCTCCAATGGAATCTAGGAGATTCTTCTCCAGCACCTCCTACTATCTCCTCCTTTGATCTGGAGACCAATGGGTTCATACAGCCCAGACTCAGTTTTCTATCCCTCACTTATAAAGTAGTGACAAAGGATCCAACTTTATAAAGTCACGTGTGGATGGGAGATAGTGGACATAACATGTCCTGTGAGGAACCTGGTATATAGTAGTGTTTGTTCCATTGTATATTTGATCAGTGGTCTTGACAGAAATCCCAGGAAGAACGGCATCACTCTCCCCCCTTTCAGACGAGAGAAGAGGCTTAGAGAATTGCCTATCTCGGCCCAGCCAGTATTCAGCAGGACCCACTTCAAACCAGTTTTTCCCGACCCTCTCCAAAATCCACATTCCATGCTGCACAAGCCATTGTGCAGAAATAGACTCCCAGGGTCACCAGGCAGAAGAGTAGTTCTGAGACAGAATAACATGCTGTTGTTTCTACCTGAAATGGAACCCCATGATGTTATCCATACTTACTGCATGCTGGGCTCCATCAGGCAATTTTTAAAAGCTTATTTATTTTTGAGAGAGAATACACAAGCTGGAGAGGGGCAGATAGAGAGGAGGGCAGAGGATCCAAAGCAGGATCTGCGCTGATAGCAGCGAGCCTGATGTGGGACTCGAACTCATGAATGGTGAGTTCATGACCTGAGCCGAAGTTGGTCGTTCAACCGACTGAGCCACCCAGGATGTTTCCCCCATCAGGAACTTTTTCGACACCATTTTCTCAGGGTCTGTGGTGTAGGTACAGAACTTCTAAAGATGGAAAACCAGGGTACAGAGTGACCTACCTGCTGGATATCACAGGGCTATAACGTGGTCACTCTGGGCTGCAGACCCAAGGTTGGACTGGTTTCTGCATGAGGGTCTGTCCACGTGCCCATCCTTCCCTCCTGAAAATGAGCCACGTTAGCCCAGAGGGTTCTATTTGTCACCAGCTTACCTGGGAAGAGAAATCAGTGAAGATAAATGCTAATTGGAAAGCAGACAAAGGGCATTTCCTAAAGTTAAAAGGCCTGTCCCAGATCTGAATTGTATTTTCCTTCTGGCAGACCTGAAAATGCCTCTTGACGATGCCCAGCCAATCTGGAATCAACCGGTGTCCACTCAACAGTGATGAGCTTCACTACAGCAGCTGAGGTAAGAACATGCTTGCACAGAGACGTGGATGGCAAGAACCCTCCACAACCCAATGGAAGGAGAAGAAAGGGCAGTCTACGTGCTGGGTTTTGTCAAAACCAAACAGAAAAAGAGGAAACCCAAGTTCCTTGAGGATAATGGAAATAAGAATACACATCACCCAGCATGGTAATGGCGGCAGAGCCAGGAATGAAATGACTGTGAATTCTGATACTCTAAGTAACATTCAGGGTCTTTTCAGAGTTGTCTTGTTTTATATTTGAGGTGGCCCTGGCAAGGTGTCGAGGTACTCGCGATTCCCTGTAAGTGCCTTTCTTTGGAAAGAATCTACATGAAGGAAGTGTGCCGTGTGGCCTGGCTCACGGGGGAAGCCTCGGTTAGTAACAAGACACCCCCACCAAGGCCCACAGGGGGTTAGCACAAAGAAGATGTGTCCATGAGGAGATTTAAATAAAACATGGAGCAGGGTCTCAAAGGTGTTCTAGGAGAGGATTTATAATTAACGTGAGGCACAAGGTTCCCAAAATTGAATTTCATGCATAATTGCGGTGTTCATTACCGCTGAGAATTCCCATTACAAAACCTGAGGAGGAACATGCGAGTAATTGAGAGACCAGAAGGGTTAACCAAATTACTCTGGGAACGAGGTTGCAGGAACGGTGGGTGAAAATAGCAGCAGAGCTATAATAAGCGGGGATGTGTGTTCTTGTTCTGAAAGGTTTTTACACACACTTGTTTTTAAGCATTTGATAGTTACAGGGAAAATGTCAGGAAGACATTTTCACAATTGCTAAAGGGCAGAGTCCTCAAACGGACAGGTCTCTTGTGTTGTTGTTGTTATTTTCCTTCTACAGGCAACACGGTGTAATTCCTATCACCAAAAACAAGTGCATGCACCCAGCACGCACCACGCGGAGAGCAGGTCAAATATGTAAGACACACATATTGATAGCACACTGTTTTCTTTGAACTTGGGTTTTTTTCTTTTTTTTAAATATTTTATTTATTTTTGAGAGAGAGATAGAGACAGCGTGAGCAGGGGACGGTCAGAGAGAGAGGGAGACACAGAATCTGAAGCAGGCTCCAGGCTCTGAGCTGTCAGCACAGAGCCTGATGCGGGGCTCGAACCCACGAACCGTGAGATCATGACCTGAGCTGAAGTCGGACGCTTAACCGACTGAGCCACCCAGGCGCCCCAAACTTAGTTTTTTTTCAAAATGCACTAGTATCTTTAGTCCTTGTGAGTGTAAACGATTCCTTCCTCCATCCGTCCTACAGCGGTAATCTGGAGTGGAAATGGAATGTAACTTATTTAATGTCTTTTTTTGATCAACAGTTAGGTTATCTTTTTCTTCTCTACTTCCTTGGCTATTATGAATGATGAAGACAATGGCAGTCTGTGTAATGACGTCTTTGTGCACATGTCACAAGACAATATAGACAACATACACTAGAGAGACAACAGACTTGGGGGAGAGGCTCTGAGCCGAAGGGCATAGTCACGTGGCACTTTTGATGGTTACTGCCAAATTCTGCACCAATGCGGTCCTATCAGCTTTCAGCTGCATATATATGAGAGCTCTTACATTTCCCCTGCTCATCATCTCTGGGGATGATGTAGATTTGAACTTTTGTCAAAATGAAGGGCATCCATATTGTGACTGTTTGCAATTGTGTATTTTCTTGAATGTTTACTTATTTTTGAGAGAGAGAAAGAGAGTACAAGCAGGGGAGGGTCAGAGAGAGAGGGAGACACAGAATCTGAAGTAGCTTCAGACTGAGCTGTCAGCACAGAGCCCGATGCAGAGCTCAAACCTGTGAACTGTGAGATCATGACCTGAGCCAAGTCGGACTCTTAACTGACTGAACCCCCAGGCGCCCCTGCAATTGTGTACTTTGGGTCACTCGTGAGGCCGTACACCTTTCTAAATAATTATTGCCGATACATATGTTTTCTCTGCACTTGGATTGTTGTATATTCACTGTTTTTCTATTTCCAGAACTCCAGTTACTTTACTGATGATCTTCACCACACCGGCTGCTGTGTGTGGTGTCCTAGTTGATTTTCTGATGTTCTGGAGTTGCGATGGGGCTGACCTTGCAGTAGTTGGGGAAAGCTTCCCATGCACAGACCTGCAGTTCTGCCGGCCCCACAGAGAACGGAGGGTCCCAGTAGACAGTGGGACAGACCCTGTGTCACCTACTGCTCCAAACAGCCCCACCTGCTATGGGTGCAACAGCCTCGGCGCCTGCTGGAAGTCAACACCCCAGACACCCAAGCACGACAGCCAACTCTAAAAAAGGACAAATCAGCATTTAGCAATGTCTCACTTTCATTATTTTTTTTTGACATATCAGGAAAGTTTGAAGTGAATTTCAGGAGTAAAAATTTGGACGGTGCACCAAAATCACGCAGGCCACATAGAACACCGAGCTCCAAATGATAGTGTCTGCAGGAAACGATGTCCAGGCTCAGCTGGAACAACGGGAGATTCAGAAGAGGGTGGCCAGGGATAAGAGCTAGTCTGTGTTCTTGGCTTCCATGGGACCAAGAGCGTGACGTTGGTTATTCTTCTTCCTGACACCCAGGCTCACTCTGTCTGTGAGTCAGTGGGTGACTTACCTGCCACTGAGCAACCAGACCCTTTCAGCATCTGCCACGTGGAGGAGACGGCGTGCTGGCTGCAAAGATGACCAGCTTGTCTTTGAGGGGCTTAAAATCTACAGAGCAATCATGCCAATGCTCCTGACATTGTAAAGCGCAGTGGTTGTCAACATTCATTAGCTTCTTTCTATCCTCAGGGCTAACCTAGCTCCAGAATAGATATCCAAACAAAATATAGCATCTGGATTTTAGGAAAGGAAAACCCAGATCTTATTTGAGAGTCCTGAATTTATTTTAGGAGCCTGGACCTGCTCATGAAAATTGTGGGTCAAGCCACAAGGTTAGGAACAGACAGAAGAGCAGTGGTCTTCACACAACCCACTTCTCAAGGGCTTGGGGCACATTTCGGCACTCTGAGCAGGGAAAGCCTCAGGCTCCTTCTGTAGAAACTTCCATTGTGTTGATCTGGAATCGAAGCAGCGATCTAGGGATACAACCTGCCTCGGCCACATTTGCTCAGTTAATCAAAATCTTATCACTCGAATTGCTGTCACCTCCTAACCTTAAAACACTGGAGCCGCCCATCCTGCTTCTTCCCCTGGGACCAGAGTGTGCAATGAGTGTGTCTGTGAGCGAGTGAGTGTGATAGCGTGTGTGGATGCGCCTGGGTGCCAGCATGTGTTTGAGTGGGCGTGGTGTGCCCCTGTGCCATGAGCTTGTGCCACATGCCTGCCCCCCAGGTGGCTGGTCTCCGAGCCCTGGAGGCCACAGCCTTCTGGGACTAGGCTCTGAACTCGTGGAAACATTCCTGGATGTGACCTCACGACTGGAATTTATTTAGAGACACAATTATTCTTTGCCAGCGATGGTTAAGCTGTAGTACTGATTGTTACAAACGGTAAAATGATCTAGGTCTCTGCTGAAATAGCCTCTGGTTTAAAATGTAAACTTCAATATTAACAATGGAAAAGACTGGATAGAATTCTTAAAAATCAAATAATAGGGAATATTGAATTCTTGAAAAGCCAGGCTGCACATTTATGGACCAAACCTACAATGGGGCTGCTTTGTGGATGTGGTTGTGGAGGGGCTGAGGGCAGAGGCCTCCGTGGGGCACACTTCATGGGGGTGCAGGGTTCGCCCATGAACCCCCAGCTGATGCCACACGCAGATCGGAAAGATCACCAGTTTCCAGACTGGAGGGAGGAACTCTAATTTAGAGCATAGTTTCATTTCAAGGAGCTTGTGCAGCGTCTAGGTTAGGACCTGTGTGTCAGTACTGAAGGGTCCCTCGACCGAGTATAAATGGCCAGAACATTCCTCATTGTGCAGCTCATCTAATGTGCATGAACAAAACCATTCAAACATGTACNATGGAAACATTCCTGGATGTGACCTCACAACTGGAATTTGTTTAGAGGCACAATTATTCTTTGCCAGCGATGGTTAAGCTGTAGTACTGATTGTTACAAACGGTAAAATGATCTAGGTCTCTGCTGAAATAGCCTCTGGTTTAAAATGTAAACTTCAATATTAACAATGGAAAAGACTGGATAGAATTCTTAAAAATCAAATAATAGGGAATATTGAATTCTTGAAAAGCCAGGCTGCACATTTATGGACCAAACCTACAATGGGGCTGCTTTGTGGATGTGGTTGTGGAGGGGCTGAGGGCAGAGGCCTCCGTGGGGCACACTTCATGGGGGTGCAGGGTTCGCCCATGAACCCCCAGCTGATGCCACACGCAGATCGGAAAGATCACCAGTTTCCAGACTGGAGGGAGGAACTCTAATTTAGAGCATAGTTTCATTTCAAGGAGCTTGTGCAGCGTCTAGGTTAGGACCTGTGTGTCAGTACTGAAGGGTCCCTCGACCGAGTATAAATGGCCAGAACATTCCTCATTGTGCAGCTCATCTAATGTGCATGAACAAAACCATTCAAACATGTACTTCTTAGATCTTAAACTTGGTTTGTGCGGTTTGTGCAGATGTCTCCTCCATCCGTCAGCCTGCCCTTCCTCACGCCCTCTCTCCCTGGAACCTGAGCTCTGGCTCCTGGCTCCATAGGCTTCGGGGCCCTGCTCCTTGGCCTGGGACCTTGGTGGGACCGGAGCCCCAAGGACCCTGAAACTGAGACACCCCCTCCCCCCAGCTCCGCAGATTGTCCACATGTCTGCAGCCACACGCTGCCTTCCCCTTTAGCTCAGCCACTTGTTTTCTTCCCTCTCAGCACCAGGGACACCGGGACCCGCTGCTGACCTCAGGGGAAGCCGGCAGACACAGACACGCTGCCTGAGGCGGGCACAGGGCAAGAGCAGAGAATCCCCTTCTCGGAGGTTGACTGGTGCCCAAATACAGCCAGGCAGGGGTGCCACGCTCTGTCTCTGGGCCTGTGATGCCCGCCCTACTCTGTGCTTAGTTTTGAGGTCCCTTTGTGGGAAAGCTGTGTGGCCTCACACTGAATCCCGAGAAGGGGGGGCTCAAGGGGCCCATGGCCTGGCCCCGTGTGGACGGGGGCACCCCCTGCCATAGACGGGGCTCCCCTTCCCCAGTTTCCAGTCAAATGTGTGCTCCCTCCTGGGCTGTGAGGGAAGGCCAGCAGGAGGCCTGGAGGGCAGGCTGGGGTGAAGGGGGCCCAGGCTTCCGCCACGTGACGGGAAACCCTTTCATAATTATTCCAGGGCCACGGCAAAGAATATGACTGAATGTTACTAAAGCCATACTCGAAATGCTCCAGAATAGTTACACTGACATTTGTCAAGATGAAGCAAGTCTGTCACAAACCAGAAAACAAATGCCTGTGCTAATCTTTACCACTCAGGGGCCTGCCTGAGAAGCGGGATTCTAAAGACACTTCTCCCGCTAAAAATCACAGCAAGTTCCCTTAGCCCAGGCTGCCCGGCAGGGATGTGGAGTAAATGTGAGTGACAAGGGTCGTTTTAATTTTTCTTGTAGACTTATAAAAGTAGAAAAATAATCGAGTAAAATTAGGTTTAATAATGTATTATACGTAACTCGGTAAAGCCACTGCATCATCACTTCCACATGCAGTTGGTAGAGAGCCTAATCACTGTGTTATTTTACGTACTTGTCCCACTGTTGCGCACTGTGCATTTTACACTTGATGGGGCACCCCAAGCGGACCAGACTCGTTTCAAGAGCCCAAGAGCCACACACGGCTCCGGGCTGTTCTACAGGACAGCGCGACTCTCCAGGGGTCGGCAAACTCCTCTGAAACCCAGATAGTGAAGACTTGCAGCTTTGCTGCCATACGCTCCCTGCTGCGTCACTGAACCCTGCAGCCGGAGAGATCAGCTCCTTTCCGTATTCAGTGTGTGACTAAATGGCCATGGCTGTGTTCCAACACGAGTTTATTTATAAAACAGTTATCGGCAGGGTGTGGATTGCAGGGAATAGACGGCCAACCTGCGTGTGGACCAATGCAGTCTATTATCCGATACTTGGCCGATAATAATCAGTACGTAGAATAAAAATAGGTTTTGTTTACAGTTTCCTAAACTCTATAATCACAGTGCTGTGGACTGAATTGTGGACCCCCGTTCACATGCTGAAGCCCTAAGCTTCATTCTGCCGGTATTTGAAAGCAGGACCTTTGGGAGGTAATCAGGGTTATATGAGATCATGGGGGAGGGGGGGGTCTCATGATGGGTCGGATGTCCTCATAGAGATGCCACAGAGCGAGAAGGCACCGTCTGCAGTTGGGAAGAGCCCTCACCACAACCCATGTCTAGGGCACCTCGATCCGTCCAGAACCCCATCCCCCAGGACTGCATTACTTCACGCCTCTTGTGGGCTTGTCATGGCGGCCCAAACTCATTAATGCAGACTGGATAATACTAAAAAGGCAGTATGTGAATGTAGCTTAAAAATCCCTTCTCGGGGCGCCTGGGTGGCTTAGTCGGTTAAGCGTCCGACTTTCGCTTAGGTCATGATCTCGCGGTTCCGTGGGTTCGGGCCCCGCTTGGGGCTCTGTGCTGACTGCCAGCTCAGAGCCTGGAGCCTGTTTCAGTCTGTGACTCCCTCTCTCTCTGGCCCTCCCCTGCTCACGCTGTCTCTCTCTCTCTCCTAGAAATAAATAAAAATATTTAAAAAAAAATCCCTTCTCTAACCCCCAAATATACCTTTTAAAGAGAAACTCTTTAAACATTAAAATATTTTACATTTTTTATCTCCATAGGCATTTCCTCTGTCAATGACAAATAAATCATCTTTTATATCCGAATTCATAATAATTGTAAAAGAAACACAAATACAAAGAGGTAGGTGGGGCCACTCAAAGTTGCTGAGAGTCTCTTCTGGCTGAAGCCCCCTGGGGTCCTGTCACCCTGGTCCAGAAGTTAGACGGGCTCCCCGTGTCTGCTTTATTTCTTCAGAGCCCGACTCTGCAGACCCGGCCTCTTCTCTACCGCGTGGGGAGATGTGTGGTGAGCACATTGCGCAGATCATGTGAGGACTTGGGGCAGCACCGTCCATGCACTTTCTGATCAACATCAGAGGAATATTTCCTTTCTCCCCGTGAACTTTTCGCCTTCCTTCATACCATCAACATTTGTTTAATGCAACAATTATATTTCTTTCATGTTACTCTGTACAGCACAGGGATGCTCAATTGCCTGTAGTTAATTTTGAGTGCACAGCTTGCTGTTCTGTTATTTATAGGTCTTCTAATAAATACCTCACTTTAATATTTTCCTCATGTGTTAATACTTAACACATTATAAATACAAACTAGATCAATGCTATATTTCAACTGGTAAGTACCAGTTTATCTTCTTTTTTGTTGTTATTTTTACCCTTTCCTTTATAGCATTTTCACCGTCCCTCCAAATCTGTGTCTACAGAGGCAGAGTGGAGCCCCCGGCCAATGTCCCCCTCTGCAGCAAGAACGGCAATCTGTGTTGGGTTTCTGGAAGCGCCCGCCAGCGCATGCGACATCTACTCCAGACGCGGCGATCGCCAGGGCGCGGTATGATCCAGATATGGAATCTGATGCATGAGAAACTCTTTTTCAACTTAATCTGGGCGTCTTCCCCAGCTTGCTGGTGGGGCACACACGTGGTTCTACTTGCTGTGTTTCACAGGGTGTTTGATAAGCTGTAAAACGATACATATCCACAGTTTAATAACTTAGAAATTTAATAAAAAATAAAGGAAATGGATATTGTTTTTTCTTTGAATATGTCAACAGGGAACATATTTCATGGTGTTTTAAACTTCAGTCGATATTTTGATAGAAATGCTTAATTTCTCTGACACAGGTATCATTTTCATTATTTTTCTTCTGTAATGCAATCTAAATTCCAAGCTCATATGTGCTTTGGACGGACTAACTCAGCCTCTTTAAGGAAAAGCCCCTTGATTAAAGTTTGAAAGCAAACTCCTTCCGGAATGTCTCCCTGTCTCTGAGCCCTGAACCACTCGACATTGCTTAGTTTACTATGGCCAGACATGAGGCTACATTTGATCATGATGTAGTTTTACCATGGCCAAAACATCTTTCCTTGAACATGGACAGCACAGAAGGCAATGGAACAATTAAGCAGCTAGAAGCAATCCTCATTTAATTGTTGGGTCAATTGTATCAACAAAAGTAGAATGCTTCACTCCTGCACTTGACTCAGGCAGGTTCTGAGTCAAAGCTGGAGAGATTCAGAGCCCTGGAAAAAATATCTGAATATATCCAGCGGCTTCTCTTTATTTCACAATAAAATTGAGGCCAGAAATCTCTCCATTCACATTGGACTTCATCTGTGTATGAGGCAGGAGTGCTCACACCACAGTGGCCAGGGCTCATTGGGTTTCCCTTCCTTTCCTATAAATAATCCTTCATTTTCCTAAACCATTTCCCTGATAATTCACCAGCCATGTGCTTTAAAAGGACTTTAAACATGTCTGGTCTATCAAATAGTTGTTTGGAAGCATAGATTTAAATTTTCTGATTAGTTGCAAATTTGCTTACTGAAATGATTCCTACTGTATGGTGTTGGGCCAAAGAAGGGCAACAAGTTTTCTGCTCTTTAGAATCATGAGGGTCTCTTCAAGACCTCAAATTTGGGTGAGTTTTGTGGGTGTTTCACGAATGCATTAAATGAAATCTATATTCTCTATTTTTCATAAACTAAATTGATCGCATATCTAGAATTCAACTTTTTGCATTGAGTAATTCACTAATTCATTAATAACTTGGTGCCCTTGGTTATCAATGACTGTCCATCCAGGTCTGAGGGAAACGGGTCAAAGTGCATACCAGAAGTTCAAGGGGACTCCCCACGGATGCCAGCCACAGGTAGCTCTCACCTGCCCGCACCATGCTCAGTGGTCCTAGGGGGCAGCTCTTTTTACCCGCACAAAACCCCCAGGAGGAGGCTCCTGGGATGGGATGACTTGTGTCCCTCCAAAAGTCGTATGTTGGAGTTTTTACCAGCAGCACCTCAGACTATGACCTTATTTGGAAATACGATTGTGGCAGATGTAATGAATTAAGATGAGCTCATTAAAGTGGACCCTCATCCCATACAACTGGCATCCTTGTGAAAAGGGGGGATTTAGACACAGACACCCAGGGGAGGCATGAAAGCAGTGATGGGGAGATATGTCTACACAGCAAAGGGCACCCAAGATTGCTGACAAATGACCAGAAGCCAGGAGAAGCGTGGGGCTGACCCGCCCTCACCGCCTCACAAGCCGCCTCACAAGCAGCCCTGCTGACATGGTGACCTCGGGGTTCCAGCCTCCAGACGTGGGGACAGAATAAAGTTCTGGAATTTAAACCACCCAGTTTGTGGTGCTTTGTAGGGGCAGCCAGAGCAGATGAATACAGCCCTCATCATTTCCTCATTTTCACAGAACAAGACCTGTTTCATTATTTAACATGTCAAATGCCTGTCTCAGCCAACGAGGGCAGTGCCCATCTCCAGGGCACGAAGCCTTTCCCACCACACCGTGGTGTCCCAGGGGCCCTGAGAAGACCCTCTGTCAAGGCTGCCTGCAGGGACAGGGCACTCCTGGGAACAGGAACCTTTGCAGTTTGAGAATTCCCATGCAAGTGTCTGGCATGGCCTGATTCGGGGGCCATGCAGCCACCGTCACCTCCCTGAACAACGACACTGGGACTCACCGGTCCACACCAACTCTTGTTTTTATGTCCATAGGTTTGTTTATATATCTTGCTATATCTTGCTGCTCTGTGATTTGACAGATAAAGAATCAGGGCTAGATCCTTAGTGCAGGGAGTACTCCATACTATAGGGACATTTTTAAGGACATTGGCACATAGGTCTGTCATAGGCTGTCTTTCATTATTGGGCAGAGTGAAGAGTCAGCCTATAACACATAGATTGCCAAGAATCTTTTTTTTTTTTTTTTGGTGTATTTATTTATTTATTTAGAGAGAGGAGAGAGAGAGAGACAGAGACAGAGACAGAGAGAGAATCCCAAGAACTCTTTGTAGAGCCTGACTTGGGACTCAAACCCATGGACTGTGAGATCATGATCTCAGCTGAAATTAATAGTTGGACGCTTAACCAACTGAGCCACCCAGGCCCCCAACTAATAATCACCTTTAATAGTGAAAGGCTTTATGTGCTTTCATTCATATTTTAGTGGGTACTTGGGGGAAGTTTTGTAGAAGGACTGTCGAGCAGACTTCTTAACCCTCCCTGCCGCCCCCCTCCAAGGCTGCAAGAGCACAGATAAGTTCAGACCAGACAGGCATCATGTGAGACGGTTGGGAGTCGCCAGCTGCTAATTCCGGAATGCTACCTCTTCCGTGTGTCTTGGAGATGCTCCAGTGTCTGGAGCCTGTGACGCGGGGGGCCCACTGCCACCCGCTTCTGACAAATGCAGGGTTATGTCTGGTTCAGTGCACCTCCCAGCTTTCAGACGGGGGCGCGCTCAGTGGAGGTAT
Source organism: Crocuta crocuta (assembly GCF_008692635.1). Classification (NCBI taxonomy): domain Eukaryota; kingdom Metazoa; phylum Chordata; class Mammalia; order Carnivora; family Hyaenidae; genus Crocuta; species Crocuta crocuta. The sequence continues at coordinate 8,919,804 of NW_027551559.1, forward strand.
TTTATCTGCACAACTTCTCAGAACAACTGTAAACAGCCCCACCCCGAGTCTTAACTTCTCGCTTGCTGACACGTCTAGGGACATTCTCAGACCTCACTGGTCCCCTCTGCAGAGGTGGAAGGTGGCCGGAAACAGCAGGGGCCCGTGGGGAGCACAGATCTGAGTCCTCAACTACAACCTGTGCAGTCACTTTCTGCCTTATCAACGGATGCTCTTGGGGTTTCAGTTGGCCTTCTGGAAAACTGAAATTTTACCTGGAAGATGTTTGCAGTCATAGGACTTTTTACCCGCGCTGGTGCTGACTCTCGAAGCAGGCGTGGGTCCCTGTGACTCGCTGGTGTCCCGCTGAGGGCTCTGGAGCTCCAGTGACCAGCACTGTCCCCTGACCGCTCGGGGCTGACCCTGGTGGATCCTGGGCTGTCCACACCTCTGACCCAGCCCCTTTCCCTCTACTCTTGGATTCCTAAGCCTCCTCATTCTAAACCCAAAGTGTGGGGAACGTTGATCCGTGATTATATGGAGGCCCACATTACACAGTGAATGCTTACTTATGAGGAACTCAGAATCATGAGTGAATTGAGATAAGCAAGTGTCTACTAGGCACAAAATAACAGTGCAATTTATTTATTTTATTTTATTTTTTTTACAAATAGTTTATTGTCAAGTTGGTTTCCATATAACACCCAGTGCTCATCTCCACAAATGCCCTCCTCCGTGCCCAGTGCAATTTAAAAAGTTATAAAAGGGAGTATGACACAGGTTGTATACACATTCGTTAAAAAATAGAGCCCCTGCCATTTACGCTTAGGGACTCCTGCTGTGCCCGCTCTCGGTGCTGCAGTTGATAGTCGCTGGCAGTGCCCGGCCCGGCCGCCAACTCCTCTGTGAGGACGGTTCTACCCCATCTCCCTGCGCCGCAGATCCCTCACCAATAGTACATGGACAGAGGAGATGTGTGCGTGGCCAAGCCGGCCATGGGGAAGCCGGCCAGCTTCCCCACATCCCTGTCTCCCTGCTCTGGTGCCTGGGAGACCCCAGGGAGGAGCTGCTGTGATAGCTGGCAGGTGGGGGCCCGAGGTACCGCCTGCCGAAGCCTCCAGGGCACTGAGAGTCCCAGGCGCCCTCTGATGGCAAGAAATCAGCCTCTGGAGCCCACACAACCTCCCCTAGGCCAACTGGTGAGAACCCGGGTTAGAATTAGTTTCTCTTGGCTCTCTCTAAAGTCCTAACCCAATGGCTTGAATCGTGTGGATGGATGATCGGGAGATGTTTGGTGATGGCTGGTTGGGCGTGTGTAACCTCTGTTGCCCTGACATACAGAACACTAGGGGCCTTTGTGGGGCACCCCAGGGCTGTTTGGGAAGAGGGAAATGCAATCAGTGAGAAAAGAAGAGCTATTTAACACGCAGAAGAAAGGACTGGAGTTATTGGGCACCCACAACAAAAACGTACAACTGCTCCCACATGGGACGGGGCCAACTAGTGTCCCTATATTTTACCAAAGGCAGAACGAAAGGAAAAGGCTTAAATGACAGCATGAATAATGGAGGTTAGGTGTGGGGAACGGCTCTCTGACACTGAGTTATGACTCATTAGGATAGGTTACTGGGAAGATAATACTCTTTGAAGATTTCAATATATACATATCCCTCGACACAGTGCACACTTTATGACCCAGTTGATTTTGAAGTCAAATCCCACATACCATTCTCCTCTTCCCACGCATGTCAGTTTTACAGTGGCAGGGGGGATGGAGACAGCCACCAGATCGTTCCCCACTCCAACCAGAGTCCGTGGTCTCAGGACGTTGGGGACGGCCCGCCCCACCTGGGCTTCCCCTTCTTGAGGACTGTGTGTTGTCGTCTCTCTCCACCTGGCTTCTCCCTGGGAAAGTGCCGGGTGGCAGCAGTTGATGACAGTCACAGGGACAGAATGAGTCCACCGAGCATGTGGATGGCTGCCTGGGAAAACGCTGGCACGTGAGAAGGTGTGCATTCGAGGGCTGCATAAGGGACAGCTCAAATCTCAAAGGAGTTTTATTACAATAATCCCCATACAATGAAATACGATCTTGCACCTTTCTAATGTCAAAGTTCAACGCTTATGTTACAAGGAGGTGGGGATGACAGGCTGTAGAGGGACAGCTTCCTAGGGCTTCGGGAGCACTAACCGATGACCTCAAAGTCAACCGTGACTTTGACTGTGTCTTGCACTTGGACTAAAATAAAACTTTTATGCTTGCCCATTCTCTTTTAAGACATAGTTACTTCATTTTCTTTCTTTTCTTCTGTCCACTCAAAGTCAAGAACAGGGAACATGAGCTCATTTAAATACATTTCAAAGCGTTTGGGTAATTACTCATGACTATTCCATTTTAACTGATTTTAGTTTGGTGGCGGGTGGCTCCTGATGCTGCCCCTCAGGCACGTTTCCCCTCTTCTCGGGCTCCTGTGCAATTTCTCATCACTGACAGGGGAGAGTGAGCGAAACCCCCTATCAGCCAGCCCTTCAGCGATGCGCATCCTGCAAAAAAACAGGTATTGTTAACATGTCCCTGGGCTCCACAGAGGGCCCTGAAAAGGTGTTGACAGACACTGTGCTGAGACCAGGAGATTCCCTTACACCTGAGTTTGCTGGGTTTCCCAGACCCATATCCCGCAATCGTGCAGAATGGCTGCTTCTGGATGTGATTTTCAGTGAACAAAGATGATCCCAAATATACTTGGCGTGTTTTGTTTGCTTGTTGATTTTTATTTGCTTGACTCTGCAAGGCTTTAGAATGGATGTAAAGCGATGTCTTAGAAATATGGGAAATACACAGTGATGCCCATGAGTCAGGAAAATAAAGGCAGTGTTCTCTCCAACAGATTATAGCAGCAGGCATAGGATTAGGCTGAGAATTCCACATTACACCCAATTCAAATAGGAGCTACTTTTATTTTAAAAATCTAAAATTTAAAAGTATCTTGGCATTTATCCAATTCACACATCTTGAAGTGAGTCCGGAAGGAAAAAGATAACATGAATATAAATGGTCTGACTTTACCCTCCTGCCATTCAGCTTAAAAGCATTTCCCCTTTTTTGGGCAATTTACCAACTATTTCAGGCTATCAACGTTACAAACATGTGAACAATAGATCTCAAGTCTTATTATCAAATTACTTTTGGATAAGTTTAGCAATAAAGTCTTTTGCACAAATCAAAAAAGTATTAAGATCATAATTAAGAGCATTATCAAATATTTTTTTCCTTCAACCTCAGAGTTCGTAAGCACATTAGCGTGGAATTTGACTAATGTTACAGCTACAATTTGAGGAATGACGACAAAAGAAAAAAGAAAAGAAACCCTTAAATTGACAGGATTATATCAGACCCTCTGTGTGTCCAAAATGAGCTTTTTAGAAGATAAAAATAGTGTCTTTATGTGCCTTTGTTTTCTGAACAGTGCATTGGTTCTTAAAATGCTGTGAATCAGAGTTTCCCAAGTGGTGTTGCTGTGTGATAGGGCTTTCACATGCCTTTTGGACACACGCCTTGTATGTAGGAGGCTGTCAGGGGACGTGGCTTCACAAGCACTGATGGCTGCGTGCAGGGTGTGTGTGAGGTCAGCAGTTTGCACTGGGGTAATAGGCACACACACAGGTCAATGGGAGAGTCGGACAGAGGCAGATCTAAGTCCAAAATGAACACTTTCCAGCTGTGTGGCCTTGGGACACTTACCTAATTTCATGGAGAAGACTTTACTCACCACTGTATAAATATCAATAGCTATCTTGCAAAGTTGTCAGGTTTGTAGATAATGTACATAAAGATTGTTAACACGCTGGAGATGTCTAACCAATAAGGTAACAGTGACTATGTGAATACTTAGCTGGGCCATTTCCAGGGTGTACTTGACTGCATCTATAAACCAAGGTGCTGCTGGGAAATTCCATGGCCTTGGACCCCCATCAGCATGCCCCACAGGATTCCAGAACTCAGCAACGTCGGCGCTTCTCAAACCCACATCACATCAGGCTTCCACACCCAACCTTACAGAATTGTAAGGAAGTTTTTTAAATATCCTTTTCAAAGCCAAGAGCATCAACAGAAGGTTTTTTGTTATGTTTATACTGCTACCCAGAAGCTTTAGGGGCCATGAGAGGGCACTTGGCCTGGGCTCCTGGTGCACAAAGCTCTGATAAGCTCCCATCACTGCATGGGGTGTGTGTGTGTGTGGTGGGGTGGAGTATTGTGTGTGAGTACCTGGGTGCACATGTAAGTGTATGTGCATCAGTGGTGGAGGTTGTGTGTGTGTGTGTGTGTGTGTGTGTGTGTGTGTGTGTGGTGGGGACGACCGCTCAGGGAGGAGGGGTGGGGTACATTTCCTCTCCTGCCACCCTGAGGCTCACTTCTCGTGGAGACACAGACTCTCCTTTTTCTAAGATAAACCAAAACTCAAACTGAAGGTGAAGGCTAGGGACATGTGAAGCCCCTCAGTGCTGACTTCCCACCCATCACCTGTCACATGATAAGTCAGCTGCCAACTGGAGGTATTGGATATTGGGTGATCACCATGTTCTGTGCGATCATTAAAAATCATGAAACATAGGGGCACCTGGGTGGCTCAGTCAGTTAAGCATCCGACTTCAGTTCAGGTCGTGATCTCATGGTTCATGAGCTTGAGCCCTGTGTTGGGCTCTGCACTGAGAGCTCAGAGCCTGGAGACTGTTTCAGATTTGGTGTCTCCTTCTCTCTCTGCCCCTCTCCTGCTCACATTCTGTCTGTCTGTCTCTCTCAAAATTAAATAAACTTTTTAAAAAGTCACCAAACACATGAAAATCTATGTGAAAATGGTAGTAATTCATCATTACGCTAGTAAGTATTCCATATTCTGCTGTGTATGTAAAAGAAGTTCCTGGGTGCACCCCTCTGGTATGTGTTTTGATGACCTAGGGTAGCAATGGATAAGGTAGGAACCCCATGCAGACAGTGAAGACCTTCTCCGTGTCCTTCCTTAAAGTGAAATGGCCAACATTCACCTTCATGTTTTGTATTACCACCTTCATAACCTTCACTCCTGTGTTCCCACAGCTGCCCCAACAAAGTTCTGTGAACAGAGTAGCTTAAACAACATGTATTTCCCATCGGTCCTGGAGGCTGAGAGTCCAAGATCCAGGGATGGGCAGGGCTAGTTTCTCCAGAGGCCTCTCTCTTTGGCGTGTAGACACCATCTCCTCTCTCTGTCCTCACGTGGGTGTCCCTCTGTGAGTGTCTGAATCCACATCTCCTCTTATATAAGGACACCCGTCAGATTGGATTACGACCAACTCTAGTGACCTCATTTTAACTTGATTCTCTCTTGCAAGGCCCTATCTTCAAAGCCAGTCATATTCTGAAGTATCGGGGTTAGGAATGCAACCTATGAATTTGGAGGAGACACAGTTCAGCCGATTACGCATATCTGTCCTAGTGGTTCTCATGTTTCAATGTGTGTGCACCTGGGTCACCCACAAAGCCTGCTGGCCCCACCCCCAGTTTCAGATTTAATAGATCTGAGTTATACGGAAGGTCGTTGAACTTGCTCCCACAGAAAACACTGCAAGGAAAGCTCTCCTCCTCTGATTTGTTCGTCTTTTCTCTTTGGATGTGCTTTCTAATTTGGAGCAAAATTGACATTGTTTTGCTCCCCATGTGAAAACACACACTTGAAATTACAAAAGATATTCTAATAAGTCTAGATAAGTACTCACCTGATAACAAGCATAAAGCACTTAAGAAGCAGAGAAAATATCTTAAGAAACCTAGGTCTTCACAAGAACGAGGTTGGATGCCACAGATGCTGTTGAGATCTTGAGCTTAACACCTGCTGCAGGAAACCAGCATGGCGGCTGGCACCCAGGACCTGGAAGTGTCTACTTCTCACTCTTTCCTGGACCTTGACTGCAGCACCTTTCCTTTCCATCATACTTGCCCCAATCTTTCAGGAAAGGAGCCCTCTTGAGTCTAGGGAGGAAGCAGAAAGCGAGCTTTGGGAGTCTGTCAGTTGTAGTTCAGGGTAGATGGAGGCTTTCAAGGTCAAAGAAATCCAATTACCGTCGATCAACATCCCCAGCTGAGTAAATGCAATAAAAATAGTTGTTAATTATTTCATTATAACATTAATATACAATAGATATAAAATATAAAATAAAACTTCATATTGGCAAAATGTTATAAAACAACGCTGTCTCTCCTATGAGGATAGTAAGCCTTTAACTATGTAATTGTTTTCTGGCCTCTTAAATTGGATTTTGGTTGGTTTTCATCACTGGGCTGTTCAAGTATGTCTCCGAGGGTAAGCCTGTTGTGTTTGCCTACGACACTGTTAAGCAAAGAGTAGAGTTCCCCCACTGGGACCCGGATGTTTCTTTCCACACCTTTTCGAAGGTGAGCATTTATGATGCGAGGTGAGCATATTGGATGCTATGCTTGCCTGTCATAAAAATAAACTAAGCCTTTATGCTATGAGACAACATCATGAATGTGGGTTAAGTTGATCTACCCTGAAAAACTCAGGGTGGCTTTATAAAACCACCCAGAGAAGAAAAACACACGAATGAAAGCTGAAGAGAATCCAGTCATCCGCATGTTCCTTCTACATCAAATGTTGAGTAGATACAACTATCAGCGAGCAAACGGGATTTCCCCCGGCGCCCTGTGTGGAGGGGTGTGTCGGCCGAAAACACAAGAGTGGGGATCCGTGGCCTCAGACCCAGGCCTCCGGGCCGGCTGGCCCCTTGCAGAGACATGCGCCCCAGCGAAGCCGCACATCCACTGTCAAGATGCTCCTCCCACTAAGACTGGCCAGGCGAGGGAGGCTCACAATAAGCTCACTCTTTCCTCTGATAAACAATCTGTTTTTGTGCTTTTGATTAAAATTTAATAAAAAGTATTTCAGCAGAGCGAAGACTTGTTAAAAGCAGGTGAGGAAAGATGAACATTTACTCCGTGCAAGACTAATCCCCTTCTCTCTCCCTTCTCAGGTTCCCTATTCATGGGACAAGCAGGAGTCCTAGGAAATGCGGCCTCGCCCTGGCCGGGGGATCCTTTTCACTCCACATCCAAGCCCTGGAGGAATCTAAAACCCTATCTGGGAACCCCTGTCTCCACCGCTCACCTACTGAAACCAGAGTCCTTTTACAGCAGCTGCAAAGATACAAAACTCCACCGGGGTTGAGGGGGAGGGGAGCAGACGGTTGTTCAGCATCTTCTGTGCAGAAACCGACCCTGTGGGATTCAAGGAAGCATAACTCAAGGACGACGAGCCTGAGCCAAAGTAAACGGAGGAGTCTGACCGGGGAAATCCCAGCGTGAGTGAGGGGTTGAGGCCACGCAGGCGGCTTGGGCCCCGGGAGCTCACGGTGCTGCTCTTTACTGTGAGGACAGGGTGCTGGGTAAGCATCCCACAGCCTGCCCGGTGCACACCCGCTACCGACCGCCCTGAAGACGCGACCGAGTCTGGGTCGTGTGAAGGGTGGTTTGTAACTGTGAACACCACACTGAGAAAAGAGCCTTCCCCAAAGAAAGGCTTAAGTCCAACTCATTTATGGTCCTGCTACTAAAAACAAAGTGTATTAAGTAGCACATATAGCATGTATGTTAGCATTTGTCTACTTCATATATAAGTGTTTCGTGGGTGCGTTGGTGCACTTATAGTAAAGAAAGGAGGGGCAGATGTAGTGTGAGGATATGAAAATGAAGAATAAATACTCCAGAAAAGGAGAGGAGAAGGGAGGAGAGGAGGGGAGGGGAGAGGAGGGGAGAAGAGGGGAAGGAACTGGAGGGGAGCAGCCATAGACGCTCTTGTAATTAACTCAATACTCAACCTTCCTGGAGAGAAAGAGAGAAAGAGAAGAAGGAAGGAAGGAAGGAAGGAAGGAAGGAAGGAAGGAAGGAAGGAAGGAAGGAAGGAAGGAAGGAAGGAAGAAAAAGGTCATTTGAATTATAGTGGCTGCGGTTATGGTAATGGGGTTTTTGAGTGTGTCTCATAAAAATCCAGGGGCACCTGGGTGGCTCAGTCGGTTAAGCATCTGACTTCGGCTCAGGTCCTGATCTCACCGTTCATGGGTTCAAGCCTACGTTGGGCTCTGTGCTGACAGCTCAGAGCCTGGAGCCTGTTTCGGATTCTGTGTCTCCCTCTCTCTCTGACCTTCCCCTGCTCTCTCTCTCTCTTTCTCTCTCTCTCTCTCTCAGAAATAAATAAAACAAACTGAGGGCTGATGGGTGTGGAGGGAGGGGAAGGGAGGTGATGGGCATGGAGGAGGGCACTTGTAGGGATGAGCACTCTGTGTTATATGGAAACCAACTTGACAATAAACTATTTAAAAATAAATAAACATTAAAAAAAGAAATAAATAAAACATTAAACAAATTTTTAAAAAATCCAGCCAAGTAGCAGATCTTGGATACCGACTGCATACGTGCTAACCCTCCCTAAATTAATTCTGTTCTGTGGGTGTGAGCGCCACTGTGCTCCAGAGTCGGGTGTGCAACCTCTCAGGTCAGATCTAAGCTCTGGTGCATCTGGCCACACACATAAGCATGACTTCATTCTCTGCCTTGGACACCTGGCTGTAGGAAGTCATGCTTCTCTGAGGGGTGTTCATCTGGCCTGGGTGAGAGCTGTCCAGCCGTTAACTCCTCTCTGACCCCCTGCCTTCGCTGAGTCGTGCCTCCTTCTTCCTGGTGTCGGGGTAGCCTCGTGCTGTTTGCGCTGACAGCCAGCATCTCTATATGTTGATAAGGACCACGCAGCATCGTGGACAACCCCGCCCAGTCCCCAGCCTCCCGAGCCTCTTCGTGATCTTCTAAGAGATGCAGATGTGGGAACGTCCAGAATCCGGCCAGCCTGCCTTCATGGTGTGCAGAAAATGGAATCTTCTGGCCACTGCTCCCTGGGCCTCCTTTATTCCCGCTCCGTGGCGCCATGCTTGTTGTGGACATTCTGAAACGCTCTTGCAGTCTCCCTGGCTGCATTCCTACCATAAGGCACAGGCTCTGATTTCCTTTGGACCTGATTATTGATTATATTCAATATATTGATTATAATCAATAATCCTTTTTGATTATTTCTGGCTTTTGTAACTGGACAGTCAGAGGCAACAGCCAGAGACTACTTTTCAGCTCTCAGCCCCCTCTCTGAGCCCCAATCTTTGAGCAGACCAGGCATTTTCTCCTCTCTGGAGACACACTGTACCCTTTCCCACTCTGTACATCATCGAATTTCAGGCTCCTTGGGATTTGATCTGAGTTCCTGAAACCAACGGCTCAAAATCTCAACTTCTAAGAGGCTTGACTATAAAAATCCATTCCAAAGGTCAGTTGATATCTTTATTCCAGGTTTTTATTAAGGCATGGGGTGCCTTCAACTCACTGGGAGGAGGAGAGAAGGCTCAGGAAACGTGTGGTAAAGGAAACCCCTTGTATCTAAAAATGCACATGCTGCTCCACCATCCAAGGGCAGCTCTGTCTTGCGGTCCAAGAATTCTAGCTTCAATTCACCCACTTAGTGAGACCGCTCTCCCAGTCTCCCTATTCATTTCCATCCCCATTCCTTCTGGTCACTTCTGTCCCAGAGCACGGGATAAGCAGAGTCACCAACAGGATTCTAAGCTATTGACAACTTACTGCCCCAAGACTAGAGAACATGAAAATACAGAAACCTCTCTCTCTCTCTCTTTCTCCCTCCCTGTCTCTGTTGTCTCTCTGTCTCTTTGAATCTCTCTTTCTCTCCCCCCATTATATTGCCTATTGTAGAAACAAAGTTGCAGAAATCAGTTTGGTGCTGAGATTTTGAGCGCAAACTCAAAGTTTTGAGATTTTGAAACATTATATGTGTGTACAGAGAGAAGGAAAACTATTATCATGGGGAAAAGAAGGTAATATCAGAAGACCGGTTCCATATTGTGCCTGTGGTGGTTATGCATTGTCAAAGTCACAGCCATATGCCAAAAGGATGCATTTTAGTTTTGTAAATAAAACATGCAAAACAAAGAAAGACATGAGGGAGTGAGGCAGAACAGGAGAGAGGAAATGGGAGGAAAACATCATTTATGAATTCAGATGGACCTCCATGGATATGGTGAACTTCTGGGCTAGATCCCAAGCTCTGAGTTCAGAGGAACACCCAAACCTTAACAAAGTTGGACAGAACTTATTTTTAAAGACCTTGAGGAAAGGAGATTCCATCCCTTTCCATGGCAACCCATTCCAGCCGCAGGAAGTTCTTTGTATCTCAAATTATTACCTTATGATGCAGTTTAAATTCATTTCCGCTCATGTCTCCCTTTTGCCCAAGGAAGACAGAGCAGCTGGTCACCATCCTCAGAGGAACATTCTCTCCTGTTCCTGAACGTCATTCCCAGGTTGGCTGTCAACCATCTCATCATTAAACTAAATATGTATAGTTCCCATAACCTTCTAGAATTCTTGCCAACTCATTAATCATTGCTCATGTTTGGGTGCATAACACTGAGCACGGGGCTTTAGTAAAGGCCTGGGTCCAATCACAAAGGGAGGGTGTTGCGCTTACATGATTGTATCTGCCTTTCTACGCAAGCTGATTCCAGAGCTGGTTCCAGCACAGTGATGCCACATGGCTGACACACTCACAGTTGAATTGCTCTAACACCTTGGTCCTCCAGATCACACACTGTGATGGGTTGTTGGCATTGACAGAGCAACTCTGCAGTCTTGGGACTCAATTGCTCCCTTGTAGGTGACATGGGATGTGGCGGTCAGATGATAAGATCACCATGATAGTAAATGAGAGCACATGGGAAGCTCCTAACTTGAATTCTGCACTCTCGCACATTTGGAGGGGTTAGTGTGTAAACAGCTGTATCAGCGAGGCATCTACTGTTGGAGTTGAGGGGGAGGGAGGGAGCAAGGACATTCCTTTAGAATGAGGAGGCCTGTCACAGCGAGTATTCCTTTGTGGTAAAGATACCGTTGCCTTCCTTGGGATAATGTGTGTGGGTGTCTGTTCTTGTGTGAGTGTGTGGCATGTACGTGTGTATTTGTGTATGTGGCATTTTTGTGTGTTCACATGTATGCAAGATTCATTGGGAGGAGAGAAACTCTTAACATCACTGTCAGAAACTCGAGGTCTAGTTGATTCAGGGGGTTCCTTCACAATAAGAACCAAATCGCACTTAATTTGGGAATCCTGTGGGCTAAGAACATGTGCGAGGTGCATGCTGGTGCCCTGGGTCCAGTCGGCCGGTCTTGCTTTCCCTTCTTAATGGGGCTTTGCTTCCATCCACGTCTCACATCCCTTAGGACTCTTCCCCTTCCTCTCAATAGTTGGCTTTGCACCTGGCCCGTTTCTGGACCAGATCACAGCCGCAGGGACATTTCCCCGGTCCCCATCCTCACACCTCTCACTGTGACCTATGGCTACCAGCATTCCGTATTCCAGCCAGTCAGCAGAAGCCCTGGACCACCCCTGTGGAAGGCCCAGAAATCAAGCCACCAGCAACAGACTTCCCCATCCTCAAGGACTTATTATATGACAGGGTCAGAAGGAGTCAAGGACGACCCCATGGTGAGATGTATTGAGCCAGGGCGGGGGCAGTAAATCTGAGCACATGGGAGAGGAGAGGGAAAGCTGACCCTCTAAGGAGGCTTTAGTTATAACTGAATTCTCTTCTGTCTCTGGGGAGGCCAGCCCCTGGGTGCAGAGAGACGTCAGCCTGGGCTTGGAAAGGCAAAATGTGTTCAGATAATGAAGAATCCTGTAACACAGATGAGATATTTGGACTTTGAGGTTGACGGCGAGGGAGGGCCAGGGGAGGTCATTAGCAGGGTAGGGATAGGATTGCAATTGACAAATATCACTGGTGACGGCAGTGGGGGGAGGGTGGGTATGCCAGGAGTCCCGGCAGGTGGGTGGCATGAGCCAGGTGAGGGACAGGAAGCACCTAATTCAAAGAGTGAGAAGGGCTGGTGGGGGGGAGACAGCATACATGATCAACGCTTGGCAGCTGCTCAGGACTCGCGGCGAGGATCAGTTTGGGAGTCTGTGGAAGAAACAGGGGAGCCGAGGACGGTGTGTATGTTGACCACACTGAGGCCAAGATGCTGGTGAGAACAGAATGGAGACCAATAACCATTGGCCACTTAACCAGGTGGGTGTGCGGGTCCGGAAAGGACTTCCGTGCATGTTAACCTTGCCATGGCCCAAATGTGACCGTAGTGGTTGTACCCAACATTCTTTCGATCGTCCCCGGCTGTACTTGTTTTCTTCAAACACACCCAACAGAGCAGCTGCCGGAGCTCCTGCGGGCCCACATCTGGTGTGTGTCCACACCAACTTTGCATCCAAGAGATCTGTTCATCATGTCCTTCCTTTCGGTGCCCTGGCTGTTAGTGCTGGTGTTTATCACCTACCCGTGTTTTAAATACGTTTAAATTTTAGTTGTACCACATAAACACCACCCACCTACCTAGCGAGCTGGGTTCCTTTCTTTTCTTCTTCTTCTTCTTCTTCTTCTTCTTCTTCTTCTTCTTCTTCTTCTTCTTCTTCTTCTTCTTCTTCTTCTGCTGGGTTCCTTTCTTTTCTTCTTCTTCTTCTTCTTCTTCTTCTTCTTCTTCTTCTTCTTCTTCTTCTTCTTCTTCTTCTTCTTCTTCTTCTTCCTCTTCTAAATAGAAACATTTGAAGGAAGTTTTGTAACTGAATGATAGGAAACAACGGTGGTTAAATCACTGAGTTCAGGGCACACTGATCAAAGGCCTCCACCGCCCTTGTGGGAGATGCATTGCAGGACGCCACAGAGTCCAGGTTGTGTGGAGTTTGAGGTGCTCCCAGGAGGAGGGGCTCCAGCATCACCATTTTTATCTACTTCTTACAGGTGTCTGTCCAGGAAACTGAAGCGGGTTTCAACCTGCCAGCAAGAAAACGAGTACTTGATAGAATATGTTGAGTCACTGAAAGAAAGAACTGAATCACAACTCGCTGAAGGGTTGTCACCAGCCTATCCCGGAAGCGGCATGTTTGCTGTCCCGGGCACCCGCCCGGGGCTCTTAGCTGCAATGACGTGGTAACGCAGTATGTCGATTGCAAGCATCTTTTCTCTAAGAAACGGGCAAAACCCTTAGTCTAGTGTTATTCAGGGAACAGAAGAAATATTTCTGCTTTAGTTCTGGCAGAATTCTCTTCTTTCTCTGCCTCGGTCTACACTACTTGACTACCACTTGCTTTACCTACCAGTCTCCATCCACACCTATCTTCTCCTGTCAGCGGTCATCAGACCCTGAGGGTAACGAATCGGCTGATATTTACTCTCTAAGCACAGTGTCTTCTTCAAACAGCCGCAGGTGATTTGCTCTTGCGATCGGGCTGGCGCTGTGGCCACCCGGCCACTCCCAGCAAACTGGGGATGGCCTCCCTTTCTCAGGGAAGCCTCCCACGGAGCTGGCCTCGAACTCTAGGCTAAAAGTGGCTCCTTTCCTTTCTACTGAATTGCTGTTTTGCACTCATGGTTCGCTAAGCTTTTCCTTCTGAGTGAGGTTTTAAAGTCTTCCTAGATTTCACCAGGGAGTAAAATGCTTCCAGATCAGTACCTGTGGGAAACAGGTTTCTCGCCCAACAGAAATCTTTGGCCCTGGGATGCTTTCTTTTTACTCAACGTCAACACCTAGCCTGTCCCTGACCCCTCGATTGCCTTCCTGACAGCTGTAATTTGAGGTCTTACCAATCAAAACAGGCTCTTTGCCATTTCTCCCCACGCCCCTCCCCCCATTTCAATAGATTAACTCATAACGAGCTGGTTTCTCAAAGGCATGTGTGCATGTTTGGTGTGTAGAGCAGCAGTGTGGACCCAGACCTGTGTCAGAAGTGAAGCTCGATTTTGACTTTGTGGGTTGGGAGAAGCACTGAGTTGGGATATTAAACTCCTCTGGGCCCTTACTTTCTCATCTTTCTAATTAAATAAGTTTTCCATTCTGTCCATATAGAAATGTTACCTAATAAGTATATGGATCCCTCAAAGATCCAGCATTAACCACTAGCTAAGGGAGAGACACCAGCTTCCATCACAGCTTCCTACTTCTTGGCTGAGCCCAGAGCCCCTCAGAGGCATGGTGTGTCTGCAAGGAGGAGAGACTCTTTCTGGAAAATCCTATAAGCCTCAGAACCCTCAAGTCACTCGAGGAAAGTGGAAGATGCTCTCAAGAGGAATGAACACTGGATTCAGGGCCACCTAGTGAATGGGGCTGGAGCCATATTTAACTGGATTAAGAAAAGTAATAAATCACGACTTTTCACATTTGTTCTATTTCTCCCCTTATTTTAGAGCATTTTCTAGGAGTCAGATATTGTGTTAGACAATTTCCAGACCATTTGGTTTAAGCCTAAAAGCAGCCCAATTACTCAATTAGTTGTCCTGACACTATTCCCATCTTCATTTTCAGAACTGGGGTTGGGAGATTCTGAGTTCAGAGCCCATGCGGGAGAGATTTGTCACCAGACCAAGCTATCAGCCATCAGCAAATCCCCTCAGAATAGCAGCATGTCAACTCATCCCAGAAATTAGAAAACCTTATTTTCTGAGTCCATTGAAAATAGGAAAGCAGTGATTGTGTTTTGAAATTGGCACTTCTGGGTGAATGAAGTGAAACCCAAAAAAGATGTTGAATTCAAAGCCACAGACAAGAGGGTGTTTACCCCTGGGTGCTCCTTGCACCCTCAGGTGCAGGCAGGTTTGCAGATTTTTTTGGACATTCAACACACCTGATCAATTACAGAACAATTATTTATTTTAAAAAAAATAACATATTTGTAGGGAGTGAGCCAAGACACCTACAACCTTTTCTCACCTTGTATTTCTCCTGCCATCTTAGGCTGGAGCCAGACAAGCCTGCCCTATACAGAAACATACCATGGGCATGCGTGCGTGCGCACACACACACACACACACACACACCTAGAGCAGAACACAGCAGGAACAAGATGCTTCATGAAGATTCAGGCTTTACAATGTGCCAGCTCTTCAATAAGAAGTTATGATGGATCTTACTGATCCTGCCCTGTGTTTACACACATGTGAGGTCTGTAAATACCCATTTCAACACCGGTTGGCCACTAGACTTAGAGGTGAAAATCTTGATTTACAGATAGATACTGCGCTTCTGGCTTTACTGTGTATCTATGCATCTGTCTTTCAAATGGCAAGTGCAGACCCAGAGCCCGTGAGAAGACACCCCACCCACTCAGCTGGATACAGGCTGAGGACTTCCTTAACTCCACTGATGACGTGTTGGCTTCTCTGTTGCGAGTTACCAGAAAAAGCATCCCAGAACATTTTCTTGCTTGTAGCTCTGCCACCTATGAGGTGAACGGCCACATAGTGCTGTTTTGTGTGCATTAAATGATAATTGGAGGTCTGTTCACATGGCTGCTCCTGCTTCTCCTGAAGTCAAGGTCTCTGAGTGAGGCTCTCCCGAGGACCTGTAGATCTTTTTGAGTCAACAGCATGGAGGGCCGGCATCTCTAACCAATCTTCCATCGAACAGGTGGAAAAGAGCAAGGGCTGTACCAGCAGGCTGGAGGTGGGGTCTGTGTGGTGACATGTGCGTGCCTAGTCATTGTACAATGTCCTCAGCTTCTGAGATAGCTTAACTATTATCTCAACATACTGGATATTTGCTGATTGACCAATATGTTCATTTTCCAATAAGGCAGAAAGTTTTCTTTCATCAATTTTGGGAATCATAGATCAACTCGAATGTTAAAACAGCAGACTTTACAAAGGGCATTTCACTTCTCTGCTCAGTTGGCCTAGAACAGTGTCTCAGAGATGGGTCCAAGTCAACACCCCGAAGTGGCAGAGCCCAGGTGGGACACGACCTTCAGGCCCCTGAGTGCCGTATGGAGGACTGTGGAGAGGTAACACCATGCCTGAGCAGCCTTGTGCTCTGTCTAATGGTAGAAGATCACCATGGTCATAACCTGTCCTTGCTATAAACTAAACCCCAATTTTCCTGACTCACAACTCACCTCTGGGGGAGAGAGGTTCTAGATGTAAAATATTGCAGGAAAGGACAGGGAAAATGAACATGTGACTTAGCTACACAGTTCCAGAAAGTCAAGAAAGTGTTAACATGAAGAGAGAAAGGGGGGAAATCCTTTAATTTGCTTTAAGCTTGTGTCTTCTTTTCTCAAGAAATTATGGAGAGGATGGTCTGACGTTTTCCCATGAAATACTAGAAAGGCTGGATAAGCATGCAATGCTGAAGGTCAGCAAAGAGGAAAGGGAGGGCACTCCTAATATTTTCCAGCCTCTGCATGCTGGGCCTGGATGTGTATCCTAGGGTGTGATGGGCTGAGGTCCTAGAGTGTGCCCAACATGGTGGCATCCCAGCAACATATGCACCGACCACCCCAGATGATGCGAGAGCTTCAGTGTCAGGTCCTAAACACGCCCCTTACTGTAAGTAAGAACACTTACGGACCTGCGCGTTGAGCAAGTTCTTTTACTGAAAATAATTGATGTTAACATGTGATTGTCAACTGCAAGTTGCTACTGTTGTATTTCAGAAAATAAGCCAGAGAAAGCTCTTCCTTCCTGGCATCTTTGACCTAAAAGCAGATTCTCCTTTGTCTTATGGAGGCTTATTTTCTTCCTTTAGACTCTGCTTTACAAAAACCTTATTTCTTACAGTTGAGGAGAGGTAAAATGGACATACTATAGCATTCTCAGCTCCAGTTCAAGTGGAAATTGCCTTCTCCCATCTTCCTTCAAGATTCCACTCTGCACACCAAAAACAAAAGGAAGGGAAAAGAAAGGAATAGCTTGTGTATAATTTAGCAATTAGGACAATGATACAATGGTAGCTACCATTCATCCCCCAGACACCAGGAATGCTGCTAAGAGGTTCACATTTACCCTTTCACTTAGTTCTTACCATGAACCATGGCATAGCATTATCATCCCCAGTTCAGGGATCAGCAAGATTGAGAGACTGACCAATTTCATGACTGGTTCAATATCACAGGGGGCAGCAACCACTTGAACCAGAATTTGAATTGAGTGCCTGAAGTCTAGTGTGTGGTCTGGCCTGCTGCAACAACCAAAGAGACTATACTGCACATTCTCAACCAATGCCTCTGGAATAATCACTGTTGACTTCAATTTCTGGGCTGTTAAATTATTTTCCTAGCTGTCTTGCACATAGTATGAAGCTAGTTCTTGGACCATGCACGATAAGAGAACAAGATGCCAGGCAGCATAAATAAGATTAAAGAATTCAAATTGCAAGTTCATTTATTAAAATCCTTAAAACAACATCAGGTTTTCCTACTCACTAAAAGGGAAATGGCAGAGGTAGAATTCCAAGCCACAGTGGAGCCATCGATACTTCCTGTGTATTGAAGTGGCAATAATGGACACAGTGCAATGTGTTTTTGTTTTGTGCTTGGCTTGAAAGACACGTATCTGGCTACTCTTTCTCCACTTGCATTTTTCAATCTTATTCTTACTCTGCTGCTTGAAGTCAAGTTTCTATACATTTTAACCGTGTCTTCTGAGCCTAGCACAGTGTTTGAATGTTTTAGGGGCTCACCAAATGTGTAGGGAAGTGGGGAGCTGGGTAGGTAGAGAGACAGAGGTGGATTTACAGGCATCCATACACGCCTGGCCTCACCTTGGATGTGAGCTGGAGTAGGACTGAGTCACAACCCGACATCCTCCCAGCTCCTGGGTCTGTTCACTCCTGGCTCACCCTGTTACCTTTGTTTCCTTAAGCCAATCAGTCCCAGGATACTGAAGCCCCAAATGAAAAACAAGCACAAACTAAACACAGACAGAAACAATGTGCCCTTTTCCTTTGCTCTATAAACTATGATTTCTAAAAGTATATTAATATTAAGAGGAAAGAATACATTTCTTTTATGATTTACATATAAGCAGGGAAGCTTTAAAAATTTAAATTGCTTTAATTTATATCAATTAATCGATGACATTTATTCCTTATTAATCTAGTTATCTGAACTATTTGATTCTCTGGCCAAATATTTGTATTCCTATTTGACCTAGCTAACACTTTCAGCCATTGGCTTCAAAAGAAAGTCTAAGCATTATTCAAGGAACCAATATTTGCTAGTGGGCTTAGAGCACCAGTAAGAGTAAGGAGAGAGGAAAGAGAGAGACAGGGAGGGGTTAATTGATTAAGTAGGAGGCGCTACCAGAATACAAACAAAGGGTGGAAGGAAAGGAGAAGAATGAAGGAGGTACAGTTCATTGACAGGATGGAAATCCAGAATCCTGCCATGAACTTAGTGGAGCTCCGGTTCTTCTGTGACTGCATCAGTGGATCGCCCTAGAAGCTGGCATTGTGTAATGAAATACATGACATATAGGGCATCCACAAAAGCACCCAAAGTGCATAAAGAGACCAGGTCTTCTCAGCTTCTATTCTGATCCACGTGTGGCCCAAGAATTTCACCATGTGTTTTGCAGAGCTCTGTTGGGAGTGGAGTAGGGTATATTTTAAGCATATCTTCAATAGTACTAGAAAATATTGATTAAATGGAACACATTTCACAGAACACTTAGAAGAGGAATAATTTCCCCCAAAAGACCAACTTGTAGAAAGAACAAGACCTAGAGGAGTGGGCTTTAATATTCAGTTTACAATAACTTCATGTCTCTGGGCCTCCTATCCTCGTGGTAGTCACAGTATGTAGAAGCAAAGTGCATCAAAACCCACACACAGATTATTCATTGTCAGCAAAAGTAAAGGAAAAAAAACAAAAAAGAAAGCATTCCCCATTTAGATACGACCTGAACCATGATATCTGAAAAACACGAATCATGTTCTATAAGAGAATAGGAATAAATCCAAGACTTATTGCCCCGCAGGTAGGAGGGCATTAAGAACAATGCAATTGTGACTCCTTTGACCAAACTCTTTCTCGAGAGAAGGCACAGTGAGTTGATGGCGTCCATTGATCTTCATAAGGAAGCAGTAAACCTCTCTCTACCTTAATTCTATGAAACGTTCCATTTTGCAATGTTAAAGAGCTGAATGATCTGGTTAAAGATAGCCCTTAGAAAGATAAATGATGTCTGCACTGAAATGTAGGGTGTCCTTCATCTGAAGTGATCCGACCTCAGAGCATGAGACACATGCTCGCCAAGAGGGAAGTGGGGGTAGTTCCCCACGCCAGCTCTCCTGATCTCCATTATATCCATTCATTCATGAAAACCATGTGTTTGCAAGAAAACATGTCAAAATCAAAGCGTGGATGTGCCAGTCTGTGTAATATAGCATTGCTGGGTTTTCATTTCCTATTAGGGGTGGTGATTAAAAAAAAAAAAAAAAAAGATTGCATTAGTGTTAGGTTCATGAGGCAGATTTGGTAAGCAAACATAGGTGTGTGGTTTAGCAGAAGAACCAATTAAAAGCACTCTGTTGAATCTCCCACTCGTGAGAAAGTCTGCCCATTCATCTGGGCCCAGAAAGCTCACATCTGCATCACGGGCAAGTACCTTACCTCGGTCACCTGCATGTTTCTCATTGAAGCTCATAGCACATCAAACAGGACATCTATCAGAAACTGCAAACTGGAAAATGGGATACATATGGTGCTTAGAACACTTTCTACGAAAGCGAGAAGGAACAATTGAAGGGGTGTTGCATGAAAACATGATTCCCATTATGAACTCAAAACCTCAGGACAGGTCTACGCAGGCATGCTGAGGAGAAGCCTGAGAGTCAGGCCCACGATTCGGGCAAGTGTGCTATGAGGGATGCCCAGTTTCATTCCGTGGGGGTAAAGGTAAGGATGTTCAGATGGGGGGGTGGTCTTTTCTAGCTAGGAGCCAAGTTCCATTCCAGAATGGTCAGACATCTGAGAGACGTACGTGGCTTAAATGAACAACTTCCCCAGAGTATTGTGGGGAGAGAGAATGTGTCGAGTGAGCACTGCCTACAGGTCATAGCTTTCCTAACATCTCAGTTGAGCTCCCCTCCAGCCTCTGCTGGGGGCTGACTCAGGTCATCTAGGTTTTCAGGACTCTGGAAAGGGCCTCACGGGACCTTCACACTCAGGTTCTGTGTCAGAGCACTTGGACCAGTTTTGAGGTTACTAACGTTTCTGTTTTCTCATAAAAGAGAAGACAATTATCTTGAAGATATTGTTCCTACCAGTTCCCAGCTTGCCATTTATGCAGCAGCTGTATTTTGACCGAATACTGAACAGTTACACCGATGAAGTTACTTTTATCTTTGGTCTCCTAGGTGGAGAACTTCCCCTGGGGTTTACTTGCATTTTCCAAGTCTTGCTATTCAGCTCCTCTGCTGAGAAGAAGGCAATCAGAGAGTGGGTTGGAGTGGGAACTCGAGGCATGGTTTGCTTGTCTTTGACGAAAGAGTACATCAGAAGATAAAAATATGTACATCATCACAAAGGGGTGGGGGGCCCTGGAGACAGACTCCCAGTTCAAAGTTATGAACTACTTCCTAGGTCCTGCTAGTGGGCTGTGGGAAAAGATTTCCCACAGCCAGGCTTGGATCTACAGCCAGCCGTACACAACAGGACAACGCATGGCCCCATGCAATATATTTTACAAAATTCCTCTTTCAAAAGGGCTCAGAGAGAGCGGAGGAGCACAGAGACGACACTGGAACAGAGCCCGTCTTCCCTGCAGCCAGGGCATCCATATTTCCTCCCACCCTGCAGGACGTCAGGCTCACAACAGGGAAAAGAGAGAGAAGAGCAGTTCTGTGGTCTGGGGGCCATCTTCTGGGATAATTCATGTGAAACCCCAGTTGTTGGTGAGCATAGATTATTAAGAGGTCAAGCATATTGTACTTTGTAGTCTTTTGTACTCCATGATAAAAATTTATGGTAAGGAAAGTGTATCGTTTCCTATGTGAATTTCTGCCTCTGGATTTTGTTATGAAGACAGCGTCTGGGACTTTGAAGTGAACCTACCTGATAGCGTCAACCCACTGGCTTGTGTCAGATAAGCTTGAATTTGTGCACACATTTTTCATTATTTCCAACTGCCACACACAGACAACAAACTTCCACTAAGTGGCCTCCTGAAGTCCAGCCTCTGCCATTTCAAACAGTCATTCTCAACAACTTTGATTTTCCTAAGAAAATCAGTGATTTTAGAAATGTGCACTTTTTCTGTTGTTTACACATACTTTTTCTTTATTTTCTATTTAAAACTGGCAGGCTACTTGTATTCCTAAAAGAAGTTTTAAGAGCACAAGCTCATATAAAGCACAAATGTGTCAAATTCTATATTAGTGGATACATTGATGTCAAATAAGAAAGTAAATGTTTTTAAGGAAAAGGAAGGTAAGGTGAGATGAGCAAATAGAAAAGGGCCCCACCGTGCAGGATGCTCAGGTTGGTGTGAAGTTAGTCTGTGTGCATTTGTGTGTGTGAGTAAAATGTTTGTACTTGTGTGTATGAGTGTGTGTGGTATGAATGTGCATGCATGTGCATGTTACTGTGTGTGGTATGAGTGTGTGTGCATGTGTGTGCATACATGTACATGTAAATGTGTGGACAGTATGAGTGTGTGCATGTGTGTCTGTGTGCATGTATGTGTGTTTGTGTGTGAGTGTGTGTGTAGTATGAGTGTGTATGCATGTACATGCACATGTGTCAGTGGTATGAATGTGTGCATATACACATGAGTATGTGCATGTGTGGTGCATACATGTGCATATGAGTGTGTAGGTAGTATGAGTATGCATGCATGTGCATGTGAGCATGTGTGTGTGTGTGCATACATGTAAGTGGGGGTGAGGTGTAGATGACCCCCTCATGGTATAAAAGAAAGTTAACATTCAGTGAGTCTAAACTTTCATTCCTTAGTGACAAAATAGTTCTAATTCACTTCAAAGTTCTGATTATTATGTCTAGGTCTGGATTTATTTGCAGAATGTGTTGCCATTTATCTGATTAAGCTGTGACACTGCTCAGTGACAGAGTGGCCCAGGACAAAAAGGCAGGGAATTGGCCATGTACCGGCTTGGAAATGCTAATCTCCTCTG
>NW_027551559.1:8942052-8946114 GCF_008692635.1 Crocuta crocuta
CACTGAGGGGTGGGGGGGGGGGTGCAGGGGAGAAGGAAGGAAGGAGGAAGGAAAGGACAGTGGTCACAGACAGGGCCGTGCTGTCCTCCACACTGGAGAGTGTCCTGTGGCTCTGTCGGACAAAAGCCTTTTTTGTGCTTACAGCCATTTTCAGATGACTTGAGTTGGGTTGTTCTCCTTGGTGTTAACTGATCTCTGAACTGTTTATCCAGCATTTGCTGAGGATCTGACCTGCCAGTCAGTGCTCTGGGGCTTCGGGGTCATTAGTGAGAACAAATTCAATTCAGCATGAGTCATTGACTCATCAATAAACATGACAGTTCTGTATTTATCAAGTGACCGGAAGTATGGAAAATAATAAGGCATAAAAGGGGGACGGGGAGTTCCGGGCACAGAAGAACTCCCATGTTCTGTAGGTGGTCTGGGAAGCCTCACTGAGAAGACAGCATGTGAGCAAAGGCTTGCGAGAAGTGAGTCCAGATCAGGGGAGGGTGACTCTCAGCAGATGGGCTAGTGAGCCCAAAGCTCCAGGCAGGGCACGGCAGAGCCAGCAAGGCACACGGAGAGCAAGGAAGGGGTAACAGGCAAGGAGGTCGGACCAGATAGGCTGTGGGAGTGCGGCTTTTGTTCTGAGAGCAAGCATTCCTTCATTACTGGGAGGTTTTTAGCAGAGAAATGGGATGATAAAATTTATATATAAAATGACTGCTCTGTCTTCTACGATGAAGACAAACTACAGAGAACTGTACTACAAAACAAACAAAGGGGTGGGGTGCTGGATGGCTCAATCAGTTAAGCATCTGACTCTTGGTTTTGGTTCAGGTCATGAACTCACAGTTTGTGGTTCAAGCCCTGTGTTGGGCTCTGCTCTGACAGTGTGGAGCCTGCTTGGGATACTCTCTCCCCCTCCTCTCTGCCCCTCTCCAACTCAAGTGTGCACCTGTAAGCTTGCATGCTCGCTTTTGCTCTTGCTCTCAACAAATAAAAATTAAAAAAAAAAAAATAAAACAAGCAAACAAGGACACCTAAACAATCTGAAGTTATACGAAGCCCTGGATGAGAAGTCGTGACATTGTGTTGGTTCTCGGCACGTTGTTCTGCACATTTAAGGTAATTCCAACTAAGGTACCATCACTTTCTTTTTTTACAACTAAACAAATTAAATTTAAAGTTTCCTTGGAAGAAAGAACAAGGAAGAATGGCCAGGATACTGGGAATAAAGAAGGCAGGCAGTATTAGAATATGGTTTAGTGCATGGTAGAACCGTGTGTGAACACAGAGTGGTTGTTGCTCACAAAGATATAAGCCACGTTAGTGACACAGAATCAATGTCCAGAAATGGGTGTACCTGTGCGTGGAACCTTGTAGCATAAAGAGGGTGGCGTTTCCGATCAGGGAAGAGTGGACATCTTAGCGAGGGGGCTGGCCGAGAAGAGGTTAGGTTGGGTCAACTCATCTCAGCATACACCAGCGTAAATTTGTCCAAGATTTATGATGAAAAATGAAACCATATAAGCAGTACAAGAAAATGTGGGTGAATTTTGGTAAAATCTGAAAGCAGGTGATGTATTTGGTGATGTGAGAGAAAAAAACAACTCTTGTAAAAACATTTTTGTATAAAGAATTTTAGGCAGGATAAAAAAAAATAAATGAAAAGCCAGGAAAAATATTTGCAATCACAACAAAAAGCTAGTATCTCCAATCCATAAAAAAAGCTTCTAAAAGCGTATGGAATAATCTCTATGGACAAATGGACAAGACATATAAAATGGGAGTAAAAACATGCAGGTGATGCTAACTCATATGAAGAGACATTAACTTCTCTCATAATTAGAGAAACATAAATGAGAACTAGGTGGAAATCTTTTCTCACTCTCAGATTGGCAGACATCCAGAAGTTCAACAACAAACCCACTGGATAAAGATATGGGGAAGTAGCCATTTTGAATTTTTGCTGCTTGAAAGGCATAACCACATAGCTCCTGTGGGAGAGAACTGGGTATCCTCTAGCCACATCCCATAAACATTGTCCCTGACAGCCTGTGTCCCTGTCTTCTGGCCCCGGCTGGGGCTGACTGGAGCTCTAGAGTCAGAGTCCTGTTCATGGTTCCCCTGTATTTGTCTTGAACCTTCCCAGAGCCATTGTTTGCCAGCCTCACACACACCTGACACACAGCTCATAGGCTGGCATGCACCCAAATACTCATCTGGACCCCGTATTAACTCTTTGGGCTCTGTCTCTGTGTTGCTCTTTTCTTGTGTTCTACCCTCAACTCCCAAACTCCCCAGGCCCATGGGCTCCAGGTTCTCTCACCTCACTCATGGGAGGTGTGCTCATTTTACATCATTTATGTCTCCTCAAAGAGAAGGTCACTTAGTTATTTCCATTCCATCAGAGGTCATGGTCCTCTACTGCGTGTTGTGTAGTGTGTAATAACAGCTGCTTCATAAACAGATGATATCAATAAATATAGAGGTAGATGGATGGATGACAGGTTAAAGATGGAGGGAGAGAACTTCATAGATGATATATGGATAAACATATGAATGGATGGATGGATAGGTGGATAGATAGATAATGGATGGAGAAATAGTAGAAGATAGATGATAGATAGATAGATAGATAGATAGATAGATAGATAGATGATGGATAGATAGATAGATGATAGATAGATAGATAGATAGATAGATAGATAGATAGATAGATGATAGAGAGATAAATAAGAGGTAGATGATGGATGGATGGATGGATGGATAGAGAAAAGGTAGACATATGATAGATGATACGTATATATATATAGATGATATATAGATGGATGGATGCATGCCTGCATGAGAGAGATATTCATAAGAACATAAATATATATGTACATACAATACACATGCACACATACATACATTCATCTGCTATACCAAAAAATGAAACATGGACAGATAAATCACAACATATAAAGAAAGCTATTTTTAAATGAGTTAAGAAGTAATGTAGAAAGGACAGGAATGCTACTTGTTTAGTAGATTTAACATTGCAACCATGAAAACGTGTCATGAAATTTTGCAGCATTTCTGGAAAAAAAAAGATGACAGACATCAACTTAACTGTGTATGCAGTTGGTCCCATGAAAACAGAGGGAAACACTAACACTGAGAGATTATAAAATGCAGTACTGTGAAACTGCAAAAATATTTTATTGTTTTGGAAATCCCATCGCTTATGGTACTGTTGATGTTCTTCCCAGATGGTTGTGAGCCTATGTCTGAAGACAGCAAGTGAGCGATTACCTCGGTGATGGAGAACTAGGATTTTCCCTTGGCAAAATAAGGAGACTTGGATATTTTATCCTGTTGGGGGTTCGTTGGCTAGCCTGGTACAAATTATCTCATTACGTCTGGAGAAAGAAGACTCCAAGTTTAAAAATTTTTCTATCAACTTATTAGAGAAGTTACTTTGTCCTTATTTTTTTTAAGGGGAGGAGTTTGTACACAGAGACACCCACGGGAAAAACGCCATGTGAAAATAAAACGGCAAAGATGCGTTTATGGAGTGAGGGACAGCGAGCGGACCCCAGATGCCCTCAGGGTGGCCTGGAGCAGATTCTCTCCCGCATCTTCTGAAGGAACTGGCCCTGTGGATGCCTTGAGCTTGGATTCCTGGCCTCTCGAAGTGTGAGAAATGCATGTCTGCTGTAGAAGCCACCGGGCTGCAGTATTCGTTATGGCGTCCCTGGGGGCACTAAGGATGCTCTCCCGGAACCCTGCTTTCCTAAAGGTGATGACTGTCTTCTGTGGGTTCCCCAGCTGCAGAGCTGGGCCACGCTGGGACGGCAAGCACTTTATTTGGGAGGTGACCCAAGAAAGGCCCCATGGGGAAACATACAAATCACATACGTAAGGGAAGGGCCAATTCAACACACAGCTGCGGGCATCACCTCTGCAGAAAACAGGGACTGTTGCACCAGGACCTGGAAGGCGAGGGAACAAACCAAAGATCACAGGAGCTGGGATGTTTACACACCGATTCTTGCTGGTTGTAGCTGGAGCCCTGCTGGGGGGGGGGGGGGC
>NW_027551559.1:8946845-8980410 GCF_008692635.1 Crocuta crocuta
GGGCACTAGACCCCCTCCCTCCAGCTTGCCTGCACGAGGATCGAAAGTCCTTAGGCAACATTTGACGAGGGTCTGAAATCGTATAAAGCTCTTGCATCATGTGGATGGTAATGTCAATCGCCAGGGGGCCCGTCCGTGTGCGAGCAGATATGTTTACAGGTGTACAGAGTGACTCTATCAACACCTGGGCACAGGGAGCCTGGGACTGGGCACGCAGATCCATGACTCCATGGAGTCTCCTGGGTCAGCATGGGTCTCCTAACTTGCTTCCACTCAATAGCGTATGGCACAGGCGACTGGCCGTCACTTCCGGGTGTGCTACTTATACAGCAAAGGCAAAAGGCTCGCACAATTATGGTCGCTGATCTACTAACTTTAAGTTAATCAAAAAGTGACCATGTTGGGGGAGGGGGGTTAATGGAGTAAACCTTTAGAGCAGGTCCAGCGGTGAGAGATTTGAAGGCACAAAGATTCTCTCAGTTGCTGGCTTCGGAAAAGCAGCTGCTGTGAGTTCTACAGCCAAAAGGAAGCGGATTCTACCAATAATTGGAGTACCTTCTAGGGGGTCCTTCCCCCGTCAACAGTCTGGATGAGAATGGAGCCAGTCAGCCCCCAAAGCCCAGTTACAGCTGGGCTATGCCTAGGCTTCTGACCTATAGAAATTGTGATGAAATACATTTTTAAAAATTATGATAACTTTTTATGCAGCAGAGAAATGAATACACGTACATTAGTTTGATATTACAGGATCTTGACTGATGTAGACAAAGGGAGGGGAGACGGAAAATGGGAGACATTTACAAAAAGAAGGGAAAAACACATTTTCCATGTATCGCTATTATACATTTTAAAAATATATTTTACCTTGTAAAATAAAATTGGAAAAGAATTTCCCAGTTAAAAATGGGCTCCACTAAGAGATACATCAAGTGATAGCTACTTATAAATATAATTTATTTTTTTATTTTTAAAAATGTTTAAATGTGTGTTTATTTATTTGGAGAGAGAGAAGGAGAGAGCACGCTCGAGCAAACTGGGGAGAGGCAGAGAGAGGGAGAAAGAGAGAATCCCAAGCAGGCTCCACACTGTCATCCGGAGCTCAAAGTGGAGCTCGAACTCACGAACCAGGAGACCATGACCCCAGGTAATAACAAGAGTTGAGAGCTAACTGACTGAGTCACCCAGGTGACTCGATATACAATTTAATATATAACATACAATATAGCATACGATTTAAACCTGTACATTTATATACAGGTCACCTGATGTCTTTTGGAGCTGAAAGAAGCAATGCCAAAACCTCAGCTGAAGGCTGTTGGGACACCTTCCCTCCTATGCAAGCATGTTGGGAATTGAGCAGGTGTTATGGCATCATGCAGAGAGGGAGCTATATCGGCCGGATAAACAACGCAGAGGGCAGATTCCAGCAGGCACAGTGAGTGAGGCTTTGCCCGGCCCTGGAGGTGGACCTGGCCCCCACAATCACTATCCTCTGGTATCGGGGTTTCCCGTAACCGCTGGGGAGGGCAACATGATTTCATTTGGTTTCTCAGCCAACTGGGGGCCATGTCAGATCAAATTTGCTCTAGCTCAGTGTTGGAGCTCATCAACTTTTTCAGAATATGAGGGAGGTGATCAGCTCCGCACAGAGTGTTTTAAGAAAATTGAATTTAGTTATTTTGATTAAGTAACTGCACATGCAATCAGCGAAGCCAATTTTTCATCCTAACTGCCCTGCCCGTGACTCCATCTCGGTGCTTCTGGGCCTGCGTGACAAATACAGCGCTCAGAAACCGCTGGAGGGGAGCCCGGGGGGCTTGTCGGTTGAGTGTCTGACACATGATTTCAGCTCAGGCCATGATCTCACAGTTCGTGAGTTTGAGCCCCATGATGGGCTCTGTACTGAGTGTGGAGCCTGCCTGGGAGTCTCTCTCTTTCCCTCTCTCTCTGCCCCTCTCCCGTTTGCTCTCTCTCTCTCTCTTAAAAATAAATGAACTGCTGGAGACATGTTCTGCATTCATAGATGACTTTTTACAAAATATTTACTGTCCTTACCCAGAAAGCAGTGGGATGTGTGTACCTTGGGTCTCCCTGCCCCCACCTCTGCATCTACGATCTCATCAAAATCAGGACCTCCTTCGTGATTCCAAAGCCCCAGGGCATCCTTAGCTTACGGCTGCCTGACCTCCCTGCACATGCACACCTGCGTACCTGCTTTATCCGGACATCATGCCACCCTGGCCCCGGATAGCGCACACGGGTCACACGTGAAGGGCTTCACGTCTCACATACCCAATCTCAGATGTGTGAGTCTGAAAACGTGCACTGGAAACACAACTTTCCCATCAGGCGCGATCTCCCAGTGTGTCTGTCATCTGTGTCTTTGACAAATTCCAGGGACGGGGGAGTGCGTGTACCCTGAGCTTTAAGAAAACGCAGTAGTGAATGAAACACAGTGCAGTGTCCACTGTAGGGCTGGCCAGGAATCCCAGTTCCATTTCTTGCGAAGTCCCATATTGAAGATGGCAGAGAAGCTATGAACTTCCATGAGCCAGAAGCTACATTTAGGTAAGTTAAGGTGACCTCATGGTAGAATTTAATCTCGAGAATGAGCACCTTGTGTGGCTGGGCACGGGCCTCCCGCTCAGCTTCCCCTCACCCGCTGCTGTGCCTCAGTGGTCCCTCGTGGGAGAGGAAGGATGGCGGGGGCTTTAGGCGCTTTTTTCTGGATAAGAGGGAAGAATGGGCAGGACGTTTCTGTCCAGCACAGACTTGCTGGGGGAACCAGCCATTCCTACACGGCTGCCTGAGATGGAGGGATGAAGCAGGCCCGACTCAGCATCTTTCCCTGTTGTGGCCGCCTGGGTGGGAGCCCAAGCCGGTCGGTGTCACACAGGAACAGCATCTTCAGTGCTGGGAAGTGGATCTCTTCACGCAGTGAGCACTCCTCTGCCAGGGCTGCTGTAGCAAAGTGCCGGAACTGGCTGGCTTGTGTTTTCCCAAGGCTTTTGAGGCTGGAGTCCATAGCCAAGGTATCACCAGGGCCGTGAATCTGAAGATTCCAGGGAGGACCTGATCCCATCTCTTGATGGCTTCTGGTGGTTTGCTGGCAATCCCTGGCCTTCCTGGGCCATGACAGCGTGACTCCAATCTTCAAGTGACATCTCCTTGTGTATGTTTCTATCTCGAAATGTCTCATGTTTATAAGGACACCAGACATGCTGGATTGGGGTCCACCGTCATGACCTCACCTTAACCTGATCATCTTCAAAGACATTATTTCCAAATAAGGTCAAAGGCACAGATACTGGGAGTTAGAAGGTCAGCATACCTTTTTTATTATTTTAATGTTTATTTATTTTTGAGAGAGTGACACAGAGCATGAGCGGGGAAGGGGCAGAGAGAGAGGGAGACACAGAATCCGAAGCATCTCCAGGTTCTGAGCTGTCAGCACAGAGCCTGACGTGGGGCTTGCTGAACCCCACAAACTGTGAAATCATGACCTGAGCCAGCGGCAGACACTTAACCAACTGAGCTACCCAGATGCCCCATGTCAGCATACACGTTCTTTCTTCGGAAAGAACAAGTCCACGCGGAACAGTGGGCCACACGCTCCACCCTATTGCTGGTCAGGAATGCCTGTGATGGCACCATCCCAAGAAGCTGACTTACAGAAGGGATATGGACAGGAGCCAACCACGAGACTTGTCTCAATGAGGCCGATGGCAATGCCTGGCCGTGGGTTCCTTCCAATAAACACCCAAAAGGCAAGGGAGCGGGGACTGAACTAACAGGTGACGGTCACCCTGGGTGGGTCAGGCTGGGAGAAAATGTCTCTGGGCTGGCAGAGAACTTGCCTGTCTCTCTCATAGGGGTCTCTCAGTGCAGGATCCTTACCCAAAAACCAGCCTGCACCCCTTCTTTAGCCGAAATGGATTTTACGGGAACACCCCTGTTCACCTGTTAACCGTTCTGCCGCCATTTTGCCACAGGCTGGGCACAACGGGGCATTTTGCTGCAGGCTGTTTCTTCTCCAGCGTTCTTTGAGTGTGCTGACCCCTCTGTCTTGCTCTTGGGGCTGACCGTGGTGTGGAACAGTGGAGAACATAATGGGTAAGGAGGAAAAGGTTCTGCAAACACTGAATTCCGTTCAGCTCATGAGTGTTCTGCCTCCCTGGCTTCTGACTGAGAAAAAACAGCCACAGACACAGAAAGGAGCCTGGGATGCAAGTGTTTTGCTTTTAAAAACATCATGGCAAATGATTTTTTTTACTTTATTTTTCAATTATAGGGTCTTGGGGAAATGTTTGGCATTTTAAGGGGTTTTGTGCAGATGTGGTATTTTTCGTAATATTTTTCCAATCAGTTTTCAATCTTGGCTTCGCATGTTAGCCCAGCCATCTCTGTGTGACATGCGTGAGGAGAATATAACTTAAAGCTGTTTCTGCATTTTTTTCATTTTTGCTAGCTCAGGTGATAGGGGGAAAAGATCATAAAGAAGCAAATGTTGAAGGTCAGAAAACGGAAATATAGATGATCAATATTCACAGTGATTACACAGCATGACTCAAGAAGATATGGTGGCTTAGATATGGTACTTGTCAATAACCTCTAATTGAGCACTCTGCTTCCAAAAATTTGAACAATTCAAAAAAAAAAAAAGAATAATTCCCTCGTCTCATATTCCAATGACCTTTCAATATGGTTTTATTCCCCCAAATTTGTCCTTTGCCACTGATGGCTGCCTTGTTTCTTAAATCACCTCACCACTTGGGGTTAATTCCTCTAAACCCTGCTCAGAAGTCTCCTTATTCTTCACCCTGGGAAGAAGCAAGTCCCACATTTTTCTCCCTGAGCCTCTGAGAGTAACAAAGGCCCTCCTCATCCTTCAGCATCCTGCACACATCCGGGTCCCCTTCAGAGTCCCAGCCGAGTGAAGGATCCAGTGTGTTCCTAGGAAATGCATTAATTTAACAAGCTGATTTATATGTGAATACATCCTCCTGAAGAAAACTTTAATAGATTGAAAACAAGGAACGAGGTCGGAAATCTGTTAGTCAAGATGTATAAATTGTCAACAGTAGACTTGTTCATTTCTTTGGTGTGGGGATGATTGGGTATATCTACCCATCAGTAACTAACAGTGAACTTGAACCCTGTGATTGACAAAATCTGTTCTATATAGTACCAGACCCAATAAACAGTTACCAGTGGTTGGAAATACACGTCTTGTTTCTAGCAGCAAGATAGTAAAAGTAAACATATGTTTTTGCTTTCTGAGAAGGCAACCCAAAAGGAATTCGGTACTAGGCATTATTAATTATTCAAAATCAGCACAGGCTTATTGAGTGCCTACTGTATGCCAGCTAGTGTGCTCAGTGTTTTTAAACAATATCTTGTGGAAAGCAGAGTGAGTTATGAGATGCACATAAACAGGCGATCTTTCAATGCATGCAGCCCTTATTTATTTATGAATGCTATATTTTCACTCTCATACTTCTATAATTAATTGCAACTTTTTTATTACAGACCAAAAGTTCTGATAAATATTTCAGAGTGATTACATCAAGTGTCATCAGACTTCAGTCTTTTTCTTCTTTTGTATACCTAAGGGTATTTCCCAAAAGGGAGCCCAAGAGTAATGTGTCATTCTTAGGGAGGGTCTTTATATAATAGGTTAAATGATGAGCATCATCCCAGGTCAAATATTTTGAAGCTGAAATCATTTTCAGGCAACATACTGATTCCTGACAGGTTCCAAGGTCAGGTAAAAGTGCCTTAATCATACCAGTAACAAAGGGTTTAAAAAAGAAAGAGAGAAAGACACAGCGCTGTGATGAAATTCAGTGAACATGTCCACTCTCCCGACTTCTCATGGAGATTTATGGGCCAGGAAGGGAACTGCTTTATGTTATCTTGGCCATGTCAGCGTCTGCATCCCCCTTCTGATAGCACATGCCTCAGACGAGCGGAGGAGATGGGATCTGAAGGATCTTGAACTTGTCAAACAGCCTTTCTCATCAGCAACTGCACTGGCACATCAAGTGCCAGGCGTGGGTCCTGCGGCAAGATGCCTCCTTCAAAGCGTTGTCCACACTGGATGTGCTCCCATCTTGAGCAGAAACATTGTTCTGTGCCCCCAGATGACTCTCTGACTCCACCGGGACAGCCACACCATCTACAAGTCAGTCAGAAACCGTCGAAAGAAACTGCCAAGGCATCACAATACATTCTTCAGCTTGTTGCTTCATGCCCTTCTGATGGCAGGGCCCCAGGATGCACGCTCGGAGCTGGGGCTCCAGGCTGGCCTTCAGGTACGTCATGTCCAGCAGTGCCCCCTCCTCATGCTCACAGTCAAGTGTAGTTTATTTGTGTTGGTGTGGTCTAAATCCACTGAGGAAAGGAACTGATCTCTCCATGCCCGTCAATGGTCCACCAGTCTCAAACTTTTCTCTCCTGGCTAGTGTTCTGTACACACAGCCCAGCATTACTGGCCCTGCTTTGGTCATTCACTTCCTGTGCAGAAGCACTTCTTCTCTTCTCCCTGCACAAGTCCTTCTCACCAGAGGAGGCGGGTCTTACTGTTGCATGTGGTATTTTCAAAGTTAAGTGCATGAGGCCCGCTGTAATCCAAACTCTTAGAATCTGAGCACCACAATTACGGAAGAAATCAGCAAGTTATCAAGAATGCTTGGTGACCTTCATTGTATCTCTCTCAACATGGGTCAAAATATCACAGAGCACCACATTGATGCTTGGGGGTGCAGTCTTCCCTCCTGGCTGGGGTAGAGATTTCCCTCTACTTGGCCATATTTCCCTTCTCTATATATACAGATACTGTTCCATTTCCCAATAAAGCTGCCAAGCCCACAGGAGGGGAGCTTCAATACCGCCCTGTGCAAGAGCCTGATGCAAAAATACCGCGGCGACATTCC
This sequence comes from Crocuta crocuta, assembly GCF_008692635.1. NCBI lineage: Eukaryota > Metazoa > Chordata > Mammalia > Carnivora > Hyaenidae > Crocuta > Crocuta crocuta. The sequence goes on from NW_027551559.1 coordinate 8,953,781, forward strand.
AGCCTTCCCTGTCCATCACTTTGAGGTCAGAATTGCCACATACTGAGTTCTTCTCCAGGAGCACAAAGGAAACATTAGCCTTCATTGCAATACTGGCTCTGATACAAGATGGAGAAGGGCAGAACATTCTAGACCTGTATCCACTCAGTTACCAGAGTGGCCCTCAGTTGTTTTCATGTGAACAACAGGACCATAATCATACCTTCTTACAGGGTTTATATGAGAGAGTACTTTATAACATGACAAAGAATAGGAATCAATAGCGTGCCTTGTAGTATCTGTGTGAGTGTGCTTAGGACTGTAGGAAATAAGCCCCCAAACTAGAACCTTTGGGTGGGCATGACATCAGTGCAGCTTTAATGCCACGGCAATGGGCACAGACACAAAAATCAGATGCTTTCAAAGTAGGTTCCACTAGCTGCACTGGCCCATTGGGGACAAGAACTGACTGTCCCATGCTCTCCCTGCGTCCTCAGCTCGTGCCTACATGGCCGTTGGAGTGCTAGAAGCCATGGTCACTCCCAGCCATGCAGTGTCTTAGCCTTCAAACCACTGAGGCCCTATGCTGCTGACGCCACACTGTGGTACTCTCACAGGCAGGTGGACACAAGGGGTTGAGTTTTCTCTACATTCACAAAGGCAGCTGCTCTGTGCACATGATGTGAATTTTTACATCACTGCCAAATATAAAACAATAATATGTGTTGATGAAATCAGTAATATGCACATTACACATTGCATCTCCCACCTCAGTGTAGCTAGGAAATCAACGGCTGCCAAACTATGGCAATGGAAAGACCATCCCGGTGGATCCCAGGTCTCAGAGGACTGACCGTGTAGTGTTAATTCAAGCAGTGAGCACTGACGGCCCCCAGGATAAAAACCACACAGGGCCATCTAGACAAACAAAGATCTCCACTGTGATGACATCATTATTGCATGGAGAACGGAGGCTGTCTGTAAGGTTCCCCTGCTCACTGCTAACCAGCATTGTGATGGCGACTTCAGTCTCCAACATAGGTTTGGATACGTGTTTGTGAAATTCCAATTGCTGGATGAGAGTCAGGCTCAGAATGGGGTAAAACTCTCCCAGTCTCCTTTCCTTGGGACTTGCTGGTCAGCTCCCACATGCCGGGGTGGTGAGGCTGGCTGTAATGCCCTTGCTTTTGCATTTTCGTTGAGTGCACAAGACCACAGATCCTTGCCTGGGTGTGCAACTGTGAGTGATCAGGTTCACCTCTGGGTGATTCTCCTGACCCCAGGACAGGTACCAAAATGCCCTTGTGTACCACTCTACCTTATCTTTGTATCAGGAAGGTTGGCCCTGTGTTCTGTCAGCACACATGCGGAAGGTTTGCTCCGGGGGATCTCCGCAGCCTTCTCTCTTCTCCTCTCCACATGGTCCTCATGGGCTCCCCAAAGGGTCTGCAGCAGAACTGGAGCCAGTGCACAGATGAGCACCTGCTCATCTCTTCTCACTACTCATTATGGGAACCTCCGTGCATGGCTTCTTTCTTGCAGAAGTCGCAAATATTTATTTTGAAAGGAAAGAAAGAAAGAAAGAAAGAAAGAAAGAAAGAAAGAAAGAAAGAAAGAAAGAAAGAAAGAAAGAAGGAAGGAAGGAAGGAAGGAAGGAAGGAAGGAAGGAAGGAAGGAAGGAAGGAAGGAAGGAGAAAGAAAGAAAGAAAGAAAGAAAGAAAGAGAGAGAGAGAGAGAGAGAGAGAAAGAAAGAAAGAAAGAAAGAAAGAAAGAAGGAAGGAAGGAAGGAAGGAAGGAAGGAAGGAAGGAAGGAAAGAAGGAAGGAAGGAAGGAAAGAAGGAAAGAAAGAAAGAAAGAAAGAAAGAAAGAAAGAAAGAAAGAAAGAAAGAAAGAAAGAAAGAAAAAGAAAACAATGAATAGTGAATATTAACTGTGTCTGTTTCTTTGGCTTTCTTCTCTGACAGTCACAGTACCCTGGAGGCAGAGGGGCTGCCTCAAAGGATTGGGACTGAGACCCTGGAAATGGAAAGACAAAAGTAACATCGTATCCCACCCCTTGTCATGGGTAATGTTCACAGAGCTGTTTTTGTTTTTCCTTTAATTGTGTGTCCCTGCCCTGAGCACAGTGACTGTGGTAAACTAAGTGTTCACTGTGTGCCAGTGAGAAGTACTGTCATTTCATGTATATGAATTGTGCATTTGTTTCATATATAATTTATTTCCTGGTGTTAATTGTCCACCTTTAAAATATTAGCACATTTGAGGAAATAAGATGTTGTATTGCCCAAATTGTCAGCCAGCTTATGCCTACCAGTGCCCAAACTACTAAGGCTCAGCTTGGATGCATGGACATATGGCTTCTTTTTTTATGTTTATTTTTTGAGAGAAAGAAAGAGAGAGAGAGCGCAAGTGAGGGGGAGACAGAGAGAGAAAGAGGGAGACACAGAATCCGAAGCAGGCTCCAGGCCCCAAGCTGCCAGCACAGAGCCCAGTGCGGGGCTTGAAATCACTAGTCTTGAGATCATGGCCTGAGCCGATGTCAGAGGATCAACCAACTGAGCCTCCCAGGTGCCTCACATGTGGCTTCTTAAAGGAAGATGGGAATGCTGGGAAGGAGGGTGTGATCATGAAGAGACATCTCAGAGCCACATTTGCTGTGCACACACAGCCCTGGCTGTGGATGTGTAGACACCATTGAACCCGTGGCCCGTGAACCCGTGGCTCATGATGTGACAAAGAAGCCCTGTCTCCACTAGGAGGGGAGACCTGCTGCAGAGAGATTCAGTCACATAACTCGTGGGGCTTACAGTAAATGACACAGCCAAGTTCACGAAGAGATCTATGCATCGCTGGGTTTCAAAGGAGTGTGTAAAATATGACAGATACGTGTCTAAGAGCGGATTTTCAAGTAGAGCTGACATGCAGTGATCATGACAAGGGATTTTCACCAGCTGTAACTTCACGGGAACCGCACTGGGGAGCACGTGGAACGTTAAGGTGTGTAGCGAGGAGGCTTCAGGGATGACTTCCAACTGAAGCAGAACCAGAAGCGCCACACGAGCTGAAAGAGTGGAGATAGGATAGGACCGTGGGGAGCACCTTCCGAGGAGCCCTCTATTGGGGTCCCAGAACACCCCTGCCTGGAACAGAAACTTGGGGAGTATCTGCAGGGGCCGGCTCTGTTCCTGGCACTGGGAGTGGATCAGTCTGCAAATACCACAAAGATCTCTGCCACGAGGGGCTGCATTCCAGTGGTGAGGATGGCAAAGAGAGCAGACAAATAGAATAGCATGTGTTCATTGAGCTAATCGGCTTAGGTTGCCATGACAAAGTGGCATAGACGGAGTCTTACACAAGGGACATTTATTTTCACACAGTTTGGAAGCCAGAAGCCCAAGATCAAAGTTCGTGCAGAGTTTGGTTCCGGTAGGAGCTCTCTTCCTGATTTCAGATGGCTGCCTTCTTGCTCTTCCTCCCAAAGCCTTTCCCCCATGCGAGGTTGAGAGGGAGCTCTTTTGTGGCTTTTCTCACAGAGCCACTGATGCTATCAGATCGGGCCCCACCCTATGACCTCATTTAACTTTAACTTCTTCCTTAACCATATTTCCTCCCAATGCAGCTACACTGGGTACACAAACATGACCCTCGACCACAGAAGGTATGAACAGAAACTGACTAGGACCCCATCACCATCCAGAATTTGACAGAGAGTTAATGTTTTGGGGAGACAACTTAATGGGCATGCTAGCCATTCATCTTTATCCTTCAGATTTCGTTCCTGTGTGAAGTTATCAGAAAACAAAAGTCTGTACCTTATCACCTATGCCTCTTATTTTTGCAAATGTTTACTATAAAAATATCAAGTCCAAATAATATCTTCATATCTTTTACAGTTATTATTTGATGCTATTGTCCAATTCATACCAAGATCACAAACTTAAGTTTGGTTCCAGGAAAAAAAAAATAACATTTGACAAAACATTAGATTGCGATCTTTTGTTAAAATATGAAATCCACATATCTCCACGTGTCTTACACTGAAGCCTTTGGCCAAATGCTAACATCTGAGTAACTACCAAATGCTAACGGGTGGGAATCTGACCACTTCTGCCTCCTGGCCATCAGTCTTTCCTCAGGTGTAGCCAGGCTGGTGGTAAGATGGGGTTTGATGGCATGTCCACATTTCTTGATGCATTTGTTCTTTTTTTTAATGTTTATTTAATCTGTGTGTGTGTGTGTGTATGTGTGTGTGTGTGTGTGTGTGTGTGTGTGTGAGAGAGAGAGAGAGAGAGAGAGAGAGAGAGCGCAGGGGAGGGGCAGAGAGAAAGAGAGAGAATACCAAGCAGACTCTGACCTGTCAGCACAGAGCCTGACTCCAGCCTTGAACTCACAAACCATGAAATCAAGGCCTGAGCCAAAATTAGGAGTCGGACACTTAACCAACTGAGCCACCCAGGTGCCCCCAGTGGTACACAGTTTTTACCACTTTCTGAGTGACCAAAACACAGAGGTATTCAACTGAAAACTTTTTGAATGGCTTCTCACCTCTTTATGGCTCTCTTCTTCTTCTCCCTCCCCCTCCTCCCTTCTACTTCTCCCTTCCTCCCCTCCTCCTCCCTACCACTCCCCATTCCTCTCCCTCCCTCTCCCCTTCTTTCCTTCCCCGTTTCCTTTCTCTCTCTTAAGCCAAAAACAATAGATAAAAATCTATCTCTTATTACATAAAAAATGATAAGAGAACTTAAAAAGCCATGACAATTTCCCATGTTTTCAGCCAGAGTTTCACTTCAGTTAATTCATGGAGATGAGCACAGAGTTTACACAGAAATTCTCAGAAAAAGGCCCCCACCTACTTTTCAACTACTTTTTTTCCCACTGCTCTTAATAAGGTCTATAAAAACAAATTCCCTAAAAGTTATTGTTAGCTATTGAAACAATAAATAAATATGATACAAGATTTACTTATAAAATAATATTCAGAAACTATAGTTGGAGAATTGTTTCAAATATTTTTTCAGTCATACGTAATAAGATGTCTTTGAAATGCTTAGATAAATAAATAAATTTTAGCAATGGAAAATAAATAAAACTCCAGCATAAGCAAACAGGACTTTGGAAAAGTGACTATGGATTTATTGGGACGGTCTGAGAATGAAAATTATATTAAAAGTCACAAAATTTACTTTTGCTTGGGTCTTTTTTATAGTAATAATACTTTTTGGCAAAAAATGCCTTTAACTCACGAGAACAGGGTGGTCTTAATAGACATACGACTATTACTGGTAAGGCCCCTTGGGGTTGAGTGGGTCAGTTTGGTATGAAGACCATCTGATCACCCCTCCTCCTTGGACGGAGAGCCTGGAGGTGCCCCCTCAAGACACCAGGTGAATCGTCGTTCAGGTGGGAGAAGCAGGTGCCCTGGGCGGTCTGGCCTGTGTCCTCAGCCTCACTGAGCAAAGATGGAGGCTACTGGTCACTCAGAAGGGCTGGCTAGAAAGCTGGGCCCAATTATTGCACATAGTAAATCTGCTTTCTTTTTCCTCCACTCAAAACTCTAATGTAAGGTATCATGAAGTTGCAGAGAAGTTTTAGAAACATCAAGTATTTTCTAGCATGTAGGAGAGTTCAGAAGGGCCCACAGGGGGCCCTCAGCCTCATCTTAAGCAAGGGGGCTGGTGCATGTATCCAGGCCGAGGGGAGCCCTCCTTCTGGCAGGGCCGGCTCGGGTCCTGACCCCAAGCCCACCAGAATGAAACAGAGCACTGGAATAAAGACATGCTTAGCACAGCCCTTATACGAAGACAAATAAATCATCACCAAAGTGTAAGCCATAAAATAGCACTACCACATCAGCCTCAGTAGCTGACAATGAGATGTGAGTATTGATCTCAAGACGAACTTGAAGTCACTTCATTTTAAAATGTGTGCATGTGGGTGTGTGTGTGCACAAATCCACATGCATTTTGAAACAGAGCTGCACACGCAAACAGGCACACAGCCATATATGGGTAGCAGTTATTTATATTCCCCTGGCTTCCCTGCACTTCAACATTCATTTCTTAAAGTGATCCTCTGAGAATTCCCAGGTTAACTGCTCTCTCCAGTGAGCAGGGTGACCCAGTCTGAAGTGACAGGTGGGCCATAAGCTAATAAAACACAGTCCCCAGCCCCCAAGTAGAAAAGCTTTCTACAAAATGAAGTAACTTTCTATTTCATATGATGGCATTTGTTTGGAGGGGACAGTTCAGACCCCGCTACCACCAGAGACCTGACCGAAGGCAGCATAAGCTGACTGCCATGAGGGACAAGGATGGGGGATTTACTTACAGCGGCGGTTACACCCTCACTTCCCAGTGACTCATCTGATCTCAGGACAGGAGATACACTGCATGGTCACCAGGCATCCACTTTATTTGTCAAAGGAAGGAACTCATGTCTGAAAGTGCTACCAACTTTCATATACTAAGCGATTGACTAATATCTCCTTTGCTCCTAGTTTAAACCTCCTCTCTCAAATACAGGTTCTGGAGCTTTCCATAACCTGTGTTCCAATGATGGATTGGGGCACATTCACGTCAAGTGTCCAGACGCGCCCACCCAACATGCTTCTTGCATAGAGTTGTGCCCACAGCATTCTCTGCACTGGTGTTTGAGCCATTCTTTTCCTCTAGGAAACCAGGCGCCTCCCTCCTTATGGGGGTGGCCGGGCAGGACCGAGGGGGCATAAAATGCAAACAAATTAGACGGCGGCCTCCAAGACATCTTCACATTCAATTCGTCCATGGCTGCAGATATATTTGCAGTGAAGAGTTGCAAGGACCTTGGGGAGCAGGGAAGGGAGGTGGCCTAATTGCGGGCCATGCAGCTGTGGGTCTCCCCTCTTACACCAGGAGCCCAGGGAGGTGCATCTCCATCGAGCCTCCAGAAGCCTGGCTCCCACAACATCCATGCCGTTGCCCTGACAACGTGTCAATGGCCATGACAGGGGTACCACCTCTCCTCCACTGAATTCTCCGTCACCGACTGTACCAGGAGACCATGTGCTGCTAGGATGTAGGATGTCTGTAGCAGCTTGGTGGCAAGGTGACCTCTTATCTCAGGGACTCTCGCCCTTTAACGTGCGTGCATATTTTAATTACAGCTACACGCAGTGCTCCGCAAAGCCCCCTCAGATTTTCTTCTGCATTCACCCCTGTGCCGTGGCCATCACGCTCACAGACCGCTAGGTGCCTGGTAAATGTCAGCTTCGGCTCCATCCTTGAGACTCCCGTGGGGTCTATTCGTGAAGCTAATAATTAAAGTCACTCGATTATGAGAAAGAAAGGATCCACTTCAAAAATTAAATAAATTGTCATGAGAATATGTATGGGACACAAGAACGTTTGTCTCAGGGGAGTTATTTGACATCTCACTTGTAAGTTTTAAACTTTCAGTACACCTATTTAAAGCAATGGGCATAATTTCAGTTTTTTCAGCATTTAGAGAAACAATCCGAGGCAGTCCGATTTTGAGCAGGCATTGCTTAGCAAGACTGGGTCCATGGCTGCCTGGTGGATTGGCAGTTTTACACAAAAACATAGCCATTTACCTTGCCGAGCAATCCCGAGAAGTCTCATTGCTGGGCTATATGATGCGAGCTATTTTTGGCAATAGAAATAGTAGCGGAGTGACTAAGCCGATAGGTATCATCACTGCGCATTAAGGGAGACCTGAGGCCCAGCACTCTGACAGCACGCAGGGCATGTGACACATTTGGCATATGCTAATTTCCCACATATATAGGTCACAAACGAAATCCGTATCCCAGCAAGCCCTTCATTATTTTGCCGTGATCACAGTGTTCAACAAAACCAGTTGATAGAGCCTGTTGTAATCACAGATATTGATGGTTTTCCATACATGAAGGTGGAAAACAACATCTACACCGTGTCTGAAATGCCAGAGAGATTTACATTTGAAAACAGTGTGTCCGCTAGCTGCTTCCCAGAGCATAGCCACTAATGGTAAATGAATTCCAGGCCGTTCACAGCTCCCTTGATTGACAGAGTAAAGGCTTCTGAGCCATTATAATGTCAGAAAAGACTGTCTTCCCTCCCCTCTCCACACACAGTTTAGGGCTTTGTCAGATTTCCCATAATTAACCCTGATATTTGACGTTTAATAATCTCACCATTGTCTATCACGTTGGGTTACTCGTCTTCGGCAGACAAGCGCTCAGGATGTATGTAAATTTTTCAAGGATACTGCCAGGAACTTCTCAAATATTAGAATGGATTGGCAAAAAGCAATGCTCAGATTAATCTTAACGTTTTTTCTTTCTTCTCTTCTGCGTCATTTTCTGGGTTCAGAAGGACTGATGTGTCGTGTAGCCAGCGTGATATATCATTAACATCCGTTTTTCAGTCCCACCATGTTAAGTGACCAAAAAACAAAACAAGACAAAACAAAAACAAAAACACAAACACAAACACCTTAGGAAACTGGGGATAATAGCCAAAAAATAATAATAATGATTTTCTAAAATCTCAAAGAAGACGCTGTCTTAGGGCATTACAGTGACCGAGGACATTTTGGTTTTAAAAGGTGTAACGGGGCGTCTCCAAAAGTTACAAAGTCAAACCTATGGGAAAATGGCATTCGTGTGTTTGTTCTTTCATTCCCCTTTAGCAAGCATTAGCTACATAGGGAGGATAAACCCTCAAGAATTATGCATGCGTGGGTCCAGTGAGGTACAAGACTCTGTTCCAACAGATGTCAGTGCCTTACGTTGCTGGGACCTAGCGTGTGGCTTTATCTAACACCATTGAATTTCACCATTCCTCTTGATCTTATGCCAGGTGCAAGAGCAGCACGCAATGACTTAATAATAACAGCCTCCGAGTACTGTGTGCTTATCGCTGTTACCTTGGGAGGCGTCCGCAGGCTTCCCGTGTATTCTGTCACATACGTTATCATGATACGGTGAACCTGGAGGCACCCTGTCTCCCAGATGACTTAACTGAGCCCTAGAAAGACGGAGGGGCTCACTCAGGCAAGACCCTTGAGCCCCATGATGAAACATACACTGCCTGACCTCGCTACCCTATCGCTGCATAATTACACCACAGCCAAAGTGGTCAGCTTGCAGTTGTCTTGCAAGAAGACTAGCATACGATTAAGTGTATTTGGTGAACCACATAGTAATTAGTCATATGTTACAGCACTTTTCCTTATCTCACAATCTCAAGGTTTCGGAGCAGAGCAACATCATTTTATAAATTCTGCAGTATCCACTAAGGCGAGCAAGGGATACTTCACAGATATGATAATCATCTATTAACACCAAAATGATTTAACACCAATGCAGTCGGAAGTCATCAAGCAGGTAAGTTCCATTCTTATAAAGGATCGCTGGTTAGATATGAAAGAGTTGACCAAGGGCTAGCAACGAACTAGTACCTGCCAGGAGCAGTCAGACCCAAGGGGCGGCCCCACCGAGTCTCGGTGCTGAGTGAGGTGCTAGCATGCACTGGCTGCTGCCGTCCAGGGCTCACATGAGACCCGCGAGTCGTCTCCTTGCCCAAACTCTCAGGTGGCTGCTCAATGGGGCAGACACGACGACACCCTTGCCTAAGCCCTGAAGACCTCTTCTCTCGTTTGGTCTTTCTTTCTCATCAGGCATTTCAACTGAGCCCAGGAAGCAAACAGGGACAGAAGCTAACTCCACTACCCTGCTAACCAGATGTCTGGGGGGATGTAGATCCTGTGAGCCAAAGTGGACATGCCAGAAGCAGGATTTTTTAAAGAGAGAATTACGGATGCATAACACATTTTAGACATTTTGAGTATTCCCAGGGAGTGGAACATCCAAGGAAACCATCCAGGGAACTGGGGAAGTAGGAGGTGAGCTTCTGCTGCTGGTCACTGAGGCCGGGGACGAGAGCCAGCAGACAGAGGAAACCAGGCTCAGGGACACGATGGGTGGCCTTAAAAACGCAGCTGATTTGAAGGAGGAGAGTGGGGAGGAGGGAGCCTCCAGGAAGGGAGGGACTGTGTGTCACCTGGGATCACCTCCCCAGCCTTACCTGATGTGCTCCGTTTCACGGACTCCTTAGAACAATGCATTCGAAGCCAGTGCTAATATTAGAGTTTTTACATTAAGAAATGAAGCTCTGGGATGATAAGCCAACTCTCTAACCTGTGACTGGCTATTACAAAAAGGTGTCCTGTGCAGTCCCTGAGAGCCTGGCTGTCCTCGGAGGGAGAGGGCGGCTGGCTTCTGTGCTGTGTGGGCATGAAGGCCACCCAGTCCAGTGCTGCTGCCCTGGCCATGCAGTGACCTGAGAGGTGCGGGGAGGAGGGAGGGCAGCCAACCCACCCCTGGGCTGTGCATCGCCCCCACAGGACCCACAGAACACTGGGGCCCACACATCAGTCAGGCCCCAGCTCTGCAGCCCCCCAGCCCTCACCCCGCAGGCACCATCGGCCAGAGAGCAGGGCTGGGCAGTGAGTGGGCAACTTGGCTCACGGCAACAGAGGACTCCATCCCGCACACCAGTTCAGTGAGAGCGAGCTGTGGAGTCACCCTGCTTAGCCCCCAGGGTTCTTTCCTAAGAACATGATCCTATCTATGACTTCACCCTCCTCCCAAAAACATCGTGTAAAAAGAACTTGTATTTTGCTCTTTCTGCCCACTATAGGTGAGTGTCATCATTTTTATCTCAATCTCTTTATCCAAAAGAGGAGCTCCATCTCATTCATCCTGCCCACACACCCCCAGCCTCCCCACAACCTGCCGCCTGCAAGTAGTCGAGGGTCAGGGGCCAGGGGACCCGGCTCCCTCTCAGTGGTCAGCAGAGCCCTGGGGGGGGGGCGGCCAGGCGGGTGAGCCACAGGTGACAGCGTGGCTTGGCTGCTCCGGGAGCCTTGCAGGTTTCAAAGCAAAGGTGACCTCGGGGTGATATCCTGCCCCTCTGCACGTCGAAGTGGAGCTGACGTTCAGGGAGGTCCGTGTAGAGCAACACCGAATCAGAAGGGCACCGGCCCGGCCACCACCAGCACGAGCAGCGTCTCTTATCAGAGCATGTTCAGCAAAATATTTTCATTTTTCTGTCTCCGAACCATCTGGACTTTTATCAGATCAGCTTTGTGAAGGTTAAATAAGTAAATAGAGGACCGGCCATTTGCAGCCAGCAGGTCGTGGTACCTGTCAATATTCAGCTCATTACTCACTGCGGTGTGTTTGTCATTTCCTTCTGCGTTAGGGTTAGGATGCCAGTTCCCACCAATCGCATTCATTATTTAAATGAGACAAACGGTGTGTTGTCCAGGAGCAGGATCTGAGCGCCATTATTATTCCAGCCCAGCGCCAAATGTCGTGACCTGTCTTGGGTTTCTAATGGCAAGTAGAAAGTGGCAGGCTGTCGAGGCGACGACAGGCTCCCCATAAATCAGGCGTTTCAGACGTTATGATAACTTTTATTAAAGAGCAAATGGGTTTCTTGACATTAGGCTTTTATACATACCAGTCGGTCAGCGTGAATGGAGCTGCCTTCCCCCAAAGAGATAAAACTGATTCAGCTCCTGCGAGTAGAAAAGAGACACGCTGGTTGGTGTGCTGAGCGTGGTCAGTTTCTGTCATGCACTTGCAGTGGCTGGAGAAGCCGCAGGCAGCAGAGGTATGGGTAGTGCACTAGCGTTTTCACCCCGCAGTGGACTGAATGGCTGGTAATTACTGACATATGACTATAGTGGCAGCAAATCCCACTCGGGACATAATAAACGTCTTACCTTAAAGCGTTGTGAGTGTATTTCCTATCATGAGTGAGCTAAAACGATGACGTGATGCAGATGTGATTCATTTCATGTCTTCTCTGCTTCTACGTGCTCTCTCTCTGTCTGCAGGTGTTCAGCAGTGGGTGTTGTGTACTAGGTTTTCTGTTATTTTTTTCCTGATCCATATTGTCTTCTTTAATCATCATATTAATTTAGATGTGTCACATGAAATGTGTCTCTAAAAATAACTTGTCACTTTAAAATCTTGTGATGATTGGGGAGCCTGGGTGGCTCAGTGGGTTAAGCGTCTGACTTTGGCTCAGGTCATGATCTCACAGTTTGTGAGTTCAAACCCTGCATCAGGCTCTGCACCGACAGCTCGGAGCCTGGAATCTGCTTTGGATTCTGTGTTTCTCTTTCTCTATCCTTCCCCAGCTTGCTCTCTCTCTCTCTCTCTCAAAAATAAATAAACATTTTTTTTTAAAAAGACAAAAACTGTGATGATCTCTTTGCATTTGTAATGTTTAAACATAAACTCTTGATGGTTCAGGAAATACATAAGTAATGGTTGATGTAATTCTTCAGAAACAGGAATTTACACACACATGAGCATTGAGAGAAGGAAAAATAATAAAAATGTGTGAAATATCTACATAGAATTAAAATCAGAAGAATTTTATAATTGCAGAAAGAACTTTATTAAATTATCAAATTATTCCTATATTGGGTTGAAAACGTTTTCGGAAATATGGATGAGTTTCCATTTTCATGTTCTTGGCTAGTTCCCAGTCGAGATCCTGTTTCATATTGTAATCAACACAAGATTGGGACACACTATGGAAGACTGACTCCCAGGTATATTTTATAGCAATTCAAGGACTTGAGAAGAAACAAGTATTTGGAGAATCTCTGGGGAAAAACAGGGCATGTCTCCCTTCGGGGGCTGGACTGTCCCCTTGTGGTTTCAGAATTGAAGGAGCTTCTTGCTTCAAGGAATCCTTGGTGACGATGGAGAAACACAGTGTAGGTGAGCTTCTCATGTGGAGAAGTTGTAGGTGGTCGTGAGTTGTGGCAGATTGTTCTAGGTTTGAGAGAGTAGAAAACCATCAGGTTGGTGTTAGCAAGAGCCTTTGATGCACAGAGCTCCTAGTCCTAATATTATGGCTGAAAACACAGACCGAGAGAGCTTAAAGTGATTGGCTTGGTGTGCAGCCAGGGGTTGGCAAAGATAAACTAATTCAACTCTCTGATGCACAGGCTAGTGAAATTCTTATTTGATTTATCTTTCTGGCTTGAGACTTGCCTATCATTCACAAACACTCTATACTGAGGCCTAGCACCCTGCTTCAGGAAGAGGACATCTGACAGATTTGTAGAGTGCCAAGGACTAATTGGGAATTTAGAACACACAGAACTTCTGCATGAATGGGATCCTCCTGGGCTGAGCTTTGAGAATAAACTCCTCAAGAGTGAATCCAGAATGTTCTGGCTCTGGGCGCATGGGCAGCTCAAGTCAGTTAAGCATCCAATTATTGATTTTACTTCAGGTCATGATCTCATGGTCATGGTATCGAGCTTCAAGTCTGGCTCATTGCTGAGCACAGAGCTTGCTTGGGAATTCTTTCTCTCCCTCTTTCTCTGCTCCTCCTCCACTCCAGCTCTCTGTCTCTCTCTCTCTCTCTCAAAATAAAATAAATAAATCTCTCAATAAATAAATAAATAAACTGGAAAAAAATGGCCTGGACTACCCAATGCAACTAGAATACTTCTTTCAGTAGGTTGGCCTCTTTAAAGCCAAGGCAGCCAGTATTTCCTACATAGTGGATTTTTTTGTGAGACTTACCTCTTTCCCTACAACTGATTGTTTTCCCTTTTGTGTAGAGCTTGCTTCCCAGGACAGAGAGACTGGCCAGTTTCTTGGGCACCTTTGATGCCATTTTGTAGAGCTGCTTAGAATGTGATGCAGGCCCTGCCCTGGAGAAGGCGTGGAGTAAAAATGAACAAGTCACAGACGTGCTCAAACAAGATGACATGGATTTTGGAGATATCTGGGAATATGTATTTCTGCATTTGCCTCTTTATTAAATCACTTATACAAAATCTCTATTTTCCATCCCACAGGAGTGTCTCCTGCTTTTCTCTGTGAAGGAAAGCAGAGCAGAAAGCCTGCCTTAGTGTTTCCTCCCCAGAACTGGCAAGATGGCGGGGTGGCTGAGGACAAGAAGGAAGCCACCCCTCCAAATACAACCCTCCCTCCCTTCCCGTGGACAGATGATTCCGACTCTGAGGAAAACTTCAGACGCTCTCTGTTGTCAAATAGTTTCCCAAATGAATACAGTTGGTGAAGGAAATGGGTGAGGAAAGAAGAGGAGAGCTGGGTTACAGCCTAACTCTGGTGCATGGTTCCCTTCTCTGCGTTCCTCCATCTTCACTACTTGGTGTGTGCGGGGTGCGCGTGCATGTGCTCGTGCGTGTGCATGTATGTGCCTCCCCTCCACACCACACCCTCCCCTCTGCTCTCTCTTCCCTTTACCCTTTCACCCATCCCTTCACGGTGTCTAAGACCCCCGTGCCCCTTTGGTCTGCACACCAGCCTCCGGTCTTCGTCCCCAGGATCTGGTCTTGCCTCTTGCACAACTTCAGCAGCAGCAGTGACAGGAGGCTCCGCGTGTGCTTGTGTGTTGGTGGGGGGACCCTCGGTGGAAAGGAGGCACGGTGGTGGATGGGGGAAAGTTCAGGTCTCCTGAGGGTGGAGGACATATTTTTCTTAGCCTAGCCTACCTTGCTCCAAAATGTTTGATATCAGACACATCTTGGTACCATAAGCATGAGTTTCCTTTCAAAGCCCTACCTCTGTGTTTCATGAGAAAAAAAAAAATTGTTAAACTAATACAAAAGTTAAAATGTTGACCATTGTAAACTAATAAGCTGTCCTTTGATAAGAGAGTTTGACTCTCGTACTAGGGGCAATAAGACATTTCTGCACATGTCCCTCTGTCCCTTTTTGCTGTAGCTGATGGAGAAGAGAGCCATTGCTCAACTCTGCTCACCACTCCGGAGGCTTTCTTGTTTGACCCGGCATGGGGGAGAGGCGCCCCCACCCTAGAAGCCCCTAGGATCTGTTATCCCAGGTTCTCCTCTGCCACAGGATCTGTATGCCTGGTCCCAGGGAGTCCAGAGGGCAGAGGTCTCTGTCTCATGTTGGTTTGGCTTTACCTTAGCAAAGAGAAGGCATCTCCCTCAGAGGTGGGAGTGAACATGCACCATGATGGGCAGCGCCACTGATTCCCCTCCGAAAACTCCACCCCAGCCCCTCAGCGGTGACCCAGGAGCCTGGCCAGCTGTCCATGCTCTGGATTTATCCACCCCCATTTTCTTTTAAGTCTATTTATTTATTTTGAGAGAGAGAAAGAGTGTGAACAGGGAGGGGAAGAGACAGAGAGAAAGAGAGAGAGAATCTCAAGCAGGCTCTGTCTGCACTGTCAGTGCAGAGCCCTATGTGGGGCTCAAACCCAGGAACTGTGAGATTGTGACCTGAGCCAAAGTTGGGTGCAACTGAGCCATCCAGGCGCCCCTATCCACCCTCATTCTGACACGAGTCTTCCCCAGGGGCCTGTGGTCCTTGGGGGTGGGGTGGAGTGGTGAGACCTTTTTCTGCCTCCAGGAAATTGCTATCTGGAATAGCATTCCCTTGAAAACTTCCATCCCTACAGCCTGTTTATTTTTCCTACAGGCCATGTAATTATTGCCTGACATAATGCCTTATATTTATGTAATTATATATTCCACATCTTTGCACCAAAATGTGAATGGTCCAACAGCCCTTGGTCCCATGCTCCGGAACCATGCTCTGCACAGAACCCACTCTGGGGGATTGTCGGTTAAATGAATGGATGATTAATTCTGGGTTGCCTAATGTTGATTTCCAGGTCCTCATAAACCATTTTATTCCTTGCCAGGATAGCTCACATTTCTCTGCTCCCCACTCTGCCCCCCCCCCCACTTTTCCCTGGGAATGCCTCCACATGAGGATAATAGTTTCCAATGTCTCTGTATTCTGTGGGTAGGCTATTGATTTTTTTTTTCTCCCTTCTGATGCTGGGTCATTTTTCCTTGAATTTTTGCATACCTAGCAGTTTTTACATTGTATACTTACTGTGATATAAAGAGTTTGGATTTTGTAAACTTCTAGATTTTGTTGAGTTTTTTCATACTGTTGCATTTCTGGCAAGTAGCCTTGGTGCTGTGGAATCTGAGTTTTAGGCAATCCATGAAGACCAGAAGAATAATTGTCTCCACAATTACATGTATCTTTGTTTAAAAACAACAATAAAAACTCCCCCTTACATTATAGAAGTCGTTCCCCTACATTCTTTCAGTAAGCAAATCCTCCAAAAGAATTGGGTTTTATTTCTGTTCGTAATGACAGCACAGTGCATGAACGCCTGCTCATTAACCCGCCCACATCAGCTGGTCTCCTCAATGATGCTTGTTTGTACCATGGGCACTGTCTGTGGAGGGTTTCCTCTGTCTGAAGGTCACAAGGAATTAACTATCTGGGAGCCAGGAACTGTCCTCATCCAGTGATGGGTAGAGTTGGAAGGTAAGTCCTGAAGTCCTAGCCCTAGCTCTCTCCCAAGAGAGACCTCTCTGGAACTGAGCTCCCCCCTCCAGTAGAATGAGCCCCCATTGCTCCTGTGGAACACTATTGATTGAAGCCCCCCCTTTCTCCCTTCCACACAATCCAAATGGTTCATCCTGGGATCATCTCCCAAACTGTTGTTCTGATTCTGCCAGGGAGAACCTAAGACGACAGTCAAGAGTCTTTGAGACTCATTTGTTCTCTCTCTCAGCCTCTCCTCTCTGTGTCTAAATCATTCACATCCTTGCAGCCCTAACTCACATTCTGAATCCTCCATTTGTGTTTGAAAACAGCTTATCAGTTAGACTCTTAGACATCACTAGACCAACTCTAGTGGAAGCCTAATCAATCAAGTTCACCCAGATATTTTTCCCTACTAGTTCCTAATGGATGAAAAGGTGAGCGAATTGGTTGAATTGTGTCATCATTCCATATATTTAATCAGCAGACAGATACCTCTCAGGGACCTACTCTTGCCCCCAGTGGGGATCAGTGCTGTGGACACAGTGACAGAGGAGAGTCAGCTCCTGTCCCCATGCCATCTCCAGTGGAACCTCCACGCCTGATTCTGCCCTGAATCAAGAGATTTTTCTCTTGGACTTCTACAGATGAGAACGTTGGCAAAATTGTGGTTGTCCAAGAATTGAAAACAGAGGTAAGAAAATTTGTACAACTATCAACAAACATAAATAAAGCTACTGAAACGTCAGGTGTGCACTTCCCTCTATTGTTTGTTCAAGTGAAATTTGCTAATGAATCAGGTGCATTACAACTAACACTCAATTAACCATGGCCAGTCCCACTTCTATGTACCTATTTGCCAGAAGAGAGCAGAGAAAAATAATCCATTTGAGATTGCACTACATGGATGGATCAAAACATCTTAGAACAGGAGACTGATATTCTTGTTAGAGATGACTACAATTCCTGGGTACCTGATTTTATACACTTTGAATGTTCTGCTCCGTAAAGTAGAAGCAAGGTCGGCATTATAATTTTCTCATGAAGCTCAGTCCAGGTCCGAGTGACACATCATGCTTCAGTTCTTGGTGCTCATTTTCTTCAGGAGGTAGTGTTTGGCTCTTCTTTTGAATTCTGATCTTCTGAATAGCAGTACAAAATTTTGGGAACACGGCCCGCACGGGAAAGGGCCAGGTTTGTATAAGTTGGGGGACACGTTCTGTGTTGGATACATTTTCCATTTCACAGCCTTTATAGACTCCTGCAATCAAGGAATATTCAGGGCTGTGCTGATTAGGTACAGAGATTGTGAAGGAAGACAGGAGTATGGTAAAGGCAGTGAAGTGGATCAAGAGGAGAGAGAGGTGGAGGGGGGACCCAAGGAACAGAGAGAAGAGAGAACCAAGCAGAGTATGAGGAGAAGAGAAGCGAACTGAATAGAGATGGCCACATGGGCCTGTGTGCCTGTGAGGAGCAGCTTCGACAGTGCCTAATAAAGACCCATAATATAAGTCTCGAAACTGCATGTATTCAACATGTACAATATGATGTTTCGGTATACATACACATCGTGCAAAGATTGCCACCATCAAGCTAACTGACATCTACGTCTCTTCACATGGTTACCTTATTTCGTGTGTGGTGTAAAGAGCTGAGACTGCCTGTTGTAGCATATTTCACGTGTACGAGACAGTGTTAGAGTCAGAGTCACCATGCTGTGCATTCGACCTCCCAAAGGCATTCAGCTTTCATAACTAAAACTTCTTACCTTTGACCAGTTGATCCCTTATTCCCTCACCTCCAGGACCTGGTAACCATCATTCGACTTTCTGGTTCCATGAATTCAACTTTTTTAGATTCCATATCAAGGGAGGCCATGCACTGTTTTCGTCTCTGTGTTGGTCTTATTCCACTTCTGGGTCTATATCCAAGGGAGGCGAGATCGGCATCTTGGGGAGATCTCTGTGCTTCCCTGTTCATTGCAGCATATTTCACAACAGCCAAGATACTGAAGCGTCTTAAGTGCTGACCTGTGGGCATCATGCCAGATGAAGAGATCTATCTTTTCACAAAGAAATTAGTTTGCAAGAGATTTTAATGTCTTAAATGCTGGGCGAACAAAATACGGTTTGTGGGGGCAAATCCAATCTCCTTCCTGTTTTGGTAAATCAAGGTTTATTGAAACACAGCTACACCTATTGCTTTTTTAACTGTCTGTGCCCTCTTTTACACAACAGCTGTCATCAGTGCACCTGGGTCATTAGGTCAGTTAAGCGTCCGACTTTGGCTCACATCATGATTTCACAGTTTATGAGTTTGAGCCCTGCATCAGGCTCTGTGCTGACAGCTCAGAGCCTGGAGCCTGCTTTGGGTTCTGTGTCTCCCTCTCTTTCTGTCCCTCCCCCACTCGTGCTCTGTCTCTCTCTCAAAAAATAAATAAATAAACATTAAAATTTTTTTTTAAAACCCAGTGTTACACAACCGCTGTCATGGAATTGAGCAGTTTCTGCAGAGAGTTCATGGTCTATACATCCAAATTCTCTGTGCTCTGACGCTTTATGGAAAGTGTGTTACAAAAACCTTACAATGAGGTTTGGGTGGCAGTAATCCACAGCAGGCACTGGGGATTCAGTGACTCTTCTTCTGCACCCTGGGGCACCGGCCCACAACACATTCCAAGGGGGTTCTACTCATCAGACCACATGTCAAGAGGCAAGCTGGAGGTGGGAAGTAAGGAGATGCCAGGGGCAGACGTCTCCTCCTGTAAAGGACATTCCCCCGGGGCTGCCACAGAACACTCACATGGCTCACCAGAACTTACTCACATGGTCACATTTGGTTGCAAGGAAGCTGAGAAATGTCTTCACTCCAGGTGATCTGACCCCAGCTAGAACCAGAGCTGTTGAGAAAGAAGCAACAATACGAGGCAGGGATGCGATTTAAGTGAACCATTATTATCTTGAATATGAGTTGAAGAATATTGCCTGATATTATCTACTAAGATGCCTACAGTGTTTAACTACAGCCTATATAAATAAAAAAGTCTCGTCTTCGTAGAATAAACCACCAAATAAATACCCTCCTATTTGCTACCCTGGGTATTCCGAGAGTAATGTTCTAGTCATGCCTTTAATACAGTTATAACGGATTATACCTTTGCACATTTTTGTCCAATTTTTCTTGGAGAAAAATCTGTCACAGAAATACTTGAACATTACAGCAAATTTCAGCCTATAATTTATAGAACATTGCATACCATTTAGCTAGCAGATCATAGCTGTTCCTTTATAAATGTCATAGGAACCTTCCATTATATACTGCAAATGTGTAGGAAGAACATTTTAAAACATAAATTACCAGGACCCTTAAAATATATAATACTTTACAGACAGTAATGTTTTACCAGGCTGTCGTGATTCTTCATGTAAATACGGACTGAATGTCTTTTTAACGTGCTGTTTTGTCTTCCCAGCTGACTAGGACATCTCTAAAGAAAGTGGATGTTTTACCATGATATTTAGGAAACCATGAAATCGACTTTGAGTCAACAGAGTTGGGGAATGACTTTGGGTTGTGGTGCCTGAGACTGACCATCTGTGTCAGGAGGTTTGCTCATGCCCATCCCCCTGGCTTCTCCTGTGGGTCCTCCAATGTCCAGGGCAATCATAGAAAGTCCCACATTCAGGGGTCTGCGGATGCACAAAATAAATGCCTGTCACCTGCGATCCACATGCCCCTTCTCGGAAAGGCTGGCCTCCTCAGTCTCTATGTGGACTCTGTTGACCCACATCAATGTCCCTGTAACTCTCAGAATTTTGGTTCATTTTCCATAATGAAGCCTGGATCTCTGAGCAGTTACTATCTCTAAGGCCCAGGTGCTTTGCTCCATGTGTTTATTTCTGTGTTCAGGTGACTGACCATAAAACCCAAAAAGAAACAGATGGAAAGCCCTTCACTTCCCCCACTAGGAAGCCTGCATTTGGTGATTATGAATGAGTGGTGTGCTTCTGATGATCTAGTCTGCGATCAGAATAATTGAGAGGAGAGACACTCTCACTATGCTGACCCTGAGATTTGATTGATGCCTTCGAGGGGCTGAACAGATCTTAATAAGCTGGTATGGACGCGCTACCTTGTCAGGACCCAAACACACACACAGCATCTGACTTAGTTGGTCCCATGAGTTGTAGGCCGGGGCTCTTGGCTCCGTATTTCTTGGAGTCCCCTGGCTGGGGACAGAGAGAAAGGACCCAGGTGATTTGGTGCTTCCTTCTTGGGAACTGCTGCCGTGAACTGCATTTCCTCACTTGGAAACCTTTCTTGGAGCCTCTTCTGAGCCCACACAATGTACATGGGAGCTGCATCTGCCTGGAGACAGCTGACTTCTGCCCGACCAGCAGTAGACACGTGTGCCCTCGGAGGCCACACTTGATCACCATGAGGTTAGGGACCAAAAAAGGGGGATTTGAGACCAATTTCCTCTCTTCGCAAGATCTGCACTGGCTTTCTGTTCTCAATTAAAATAGCAAACTGTCGAAATGTGTATAAACTTCCCCAGAGGGAGGGCGGAGGGCTTCTCAATGCCGTTATTTACCACCATCTCCCTGAGAACCAGAACCTCCACTAATCTCCCAGCCGGGTAGGCCTGGGGAGGGGCTGCAGCCTCCGCCCCGCTGGGTTCCGTGCTGGCAGCATGGGACCCCAGACCCTGCCCCGCAGCTGGTGGTCTTCCTTTGAGGCCAGGTCTGCTAGCTGCTCCTCTTGCTGGGGGCTGTTGACGCCAGGACCTCGGCCATCCCCTCATTTCCCTGCAGCCTGATGGGGGCTTCTGGCTTCTTCCGGGCCCTCCTGCCCCAGGTGTGCCACCTGGCTTTCCAACTCCCTGCCAAACATTCTTTACCTCATTTCAAATAACCCAGAAACATGGAACTCTATCTTAAAGTTTAGGGGAGAGGCTTTTAACCCTGCATTTGTCTATAATTTATTAAGAATGTGTCATAGTGGAGGTCATAGCTCAGTCCATTGATTTAGGATCAGATCATGATCTCAGGGTCAAGGAATCGAGCCCCGTGTCAGGCTTTGTGTGACAGTGCAGAGCCTGCTTGGGATTCTCTGTCTCCTTCTGTTTCTGCCCCTCCCCTGCTCTCTCTCTCTCTCTCTCAAAAAAAAAAAAAATAAATATAAATAAANATATATATTTATATAAAATAAAATAAACGTAAAAAAAAAAAAGAAGAATGCTTCCTAGGATGTAACTACAAATCTGTGAAGAAAACAGAGATAAAATATCAGCGTGGGGCACATGGTAGAGAGGAACCCCGTGTCAAAACCATAGCTGTGGAATAGTCCTTCACAGGACGTGGGGAATGGGGAGCTCCAAGACCCTATCGGTAAGCACAGCAATAAAACAAGAGTTGTTTTTACTAAATCTCTGCTCCTTCCCGAAGACTCCACCCTGCAAGGACAGTAAATTAAAGAGGTCTGGATGCTAAGAGTCCCCCACTGTGAGTAACCAATAATGCTCCGTGGCCCAGGCCTGGGATGGTACAGCCAAGGCCAGACCCCGGGACTGGCACAAGCCGGGGCAGTCTGGGCTCCGGGAAGCCGTGTCTGAGTTTGCCAGAGCTTTTCCAGAGCTGAAGCCAGTGTGATAAAGTGCTGCTCTTTCACCAGAAAGAATGTTTGCTTACTATTTCATCATCCCCCAGAGGCGCAGAGAAAGAAAATAAGCACATCAGTTGTCATTATGACAGGGTAGAAATGGAGCCGTCATATTTCAATAACACAATGCGACGCACGGCCCATCGAGTGATGAGTTATGGAATCGCTCGCTCACACTGGACTATAAGTTAATATTATCTCCCCAGGATAATTAGAGTGAAGTTCAATTACTGACCCTGAATTGCCATGTGGGCCACACCATGGGTTTTGACACAGCTTTTACACATTTATCTTTTCGCCTAACGTGCTACATCTGCATGGCGGTGGTGATTAATCTTGCGGGGGCCCTTCCAGCTTGTACCATTCTTCTGGCGTGGATTGGCTGGTCCCTGGAGTCCCCTTGAGCACATCTATTACACTGTGTTTTACTGCCAATTTACGTCCCTCTTTGTGTTGGCTTATTGTGGTCACCTCTGAAGTTGGGTCAAATGGGAACTTCCCCAAAGGTCACTCTCTGTGGAAAGTGGCCATGACCACCTACCCCCTGGTGGGCAGACCCTTTCTCTGCCTGTGCCTTTATGAGCTGTACCCACAAAACTGCCACTGAGAACCAGAGCCCCTTTCTTTCCACGGAGAGGGGGAGTGAGGCGAGGCAGGTTCATACCCCTGCCAGCCCCCGAGCAGCCCTGAGCCTCCTGGAACACCCACAGTCGCGTCTCACTCTTGACGAGGCAGGTCGAGCCCAGGGCAGCAGCCTGGCAGGATGCACACGTCCTCACCAGGGGCAGAGCAAGAGACGCTTGGAGTGGGGATTAAAGGGTAGTAACCAAAAGGTAGTAACCAAGAAAGGTATTAAAAGGTGGTAACCAAAGCAGAAGGTTATTAAGGCAAATAGTCCTTGTTCGAAGCACTGCCTGCGTCCCAACTCAGGGTTTGCAAGAGCTAAGGAAACGAAAACTTTCAATCCCAGGGTCTTGATCTGCTTTATTCTGTTTGTTACAAAACACATTTGTCCCCACTCCGGGGCGGATGGCTAAAAGAATCAGGGCTTGAGCCCAAGGTTGGGGGCATACCAGGGCTCCCGCCCCTGGGTGTGGGAGGAAGGGGGCCGAGGACTGAACCCACAGCAGGAGCTTTGAGAACCCTGGGCAGCATGACCGTAGGGCTCGAGTCTCATCTCAGGGGACCCCTCTGCCAAGGCCAGGCAGCCTCTCCAGGTACACCTCGTCTGCCCTCTTCCTCATGTCTCCTGTCCAGAAAGTTCCTTTTGGGAACCTAATTTTTAGAGGAGAACAAGTGGGTCACAGCACAAACCTGATTAAATTGTACAGAGAGCATGTCAGACTTTCCTGGGTAAGACTGGCCCTTGGAGGGTTCCAGTGAAGCCTGAAATCATGCTCTCATTCAGGACCCAGCTAGGGTTGGGGGACGGGGTTTGTGTCCTGACCCACAGCCTCAGGCTGTCACCCCCAAGGACAGCAGCAGCTGCATGGGAGCAAGCTGGCAGTTCCACGGTATAGCACCATGGGCTGCATGTGGTGTTGGTCAACCAATGTGCATGTGGCTGGCTTCCTGTTCCCAAGGAGCCCCTGGTTCCTCTGGGATCCCTTCCAGCTCCTCCTGTCAATCCCATTATTTAGATTACTTATATCATTCAGATATCTAAGACCACTTATCTAAGTGCCAATGTATATAAGATGGCTGTATTAATTCCAGAATATTTTGTAAGAGTCTAGACTCTGTCTGGTCAATGTAGAATGCTATTTTAATAATCACTGCTGGGACACCTGAATGGCTTAGTTAGTTGTGTCCAACTCTTGATTTTGGCTCAGGTCATGATCTCAGTGTCATAAGATCAACCCCTGTGTGGGGCTCCATGTTGAGCACAGAGCTTGCTTAAGAGTCTCTACTTCTCTGCCCCCTGCTCATGCTCTCTCTCTCAAATAAAATAAAGTAATAATATAATAATAATAATCACTTCTGACATCTTATATGATTATTTTTGTGGGTTTTTTTTGACATTACAGTGAAGTATGTCATGGGGGGGGCGCCCTGTAGGAAGCCATCCCATCCCTTTAGGGATAATTTATTCCCCCTTGAAATCCTTTCCCGGGTCCAAGATGCAGACCTGGGTTGTAGGTGGGTCATGGGTGCTGAAGCACATTAGTTCTGTTGGAGTTGTGGCTCAACGTGATATAGGAGATTAGTGGTCTTTCTTTTCCATGGTGACAGTGGAAAGGGCTGGCCAGCGGGGGACAGGGGAGGTTGACAAGGCTAATGACAGAGACTGGAAAGAACGCCCTTTCCCCTCACAGCCAGGAGACCCGTGATGGTCAGCCATCCCCTCTTGAGCATGAAGGTCAAGATGGAGACAGATACCTGATTTCTCCCTGTTTTGCTCACCTGCTTATTCCCTCGAGAGAGAACAGTTTTGCCCCCACCTGCAGGACATGGGTAGCCACCCGGGCCAAGGCCCTTCTGTAGAGGCCAATGTTGGACATGCCTCATGTAGACCCAACAGGACCCTCCAAAAAGCCGCCAACTTTGCTCTCATGTCTCAAGACCCTGCTCCAGTATGAATTCTGTATGCTAATGGGCAGCAACCATGCACAGGAAATTTAGTCATTGACTAGGAGACTGCGATTGCTTAAATCTGGTCACCATCTGGTCAATACAGCCCAAGCCTCTGGGAGCCAAGCTGTGATTCGCAAATGCATCTCCTAAGCGTTCCGCCATATCGTGTTCAGATATCAGACGTGATCCGTTCACTTGAGAAGCAAATGAACTAAGTGGAAGTGTTTGCATCTAATTCTTTCTGGAAGCAGGGTTAAAAACAGAGGCATCAACTAAAGCTCTCCCCTGGGATGCTTTTCTTTGCAAAAATTACACTCAGGATCAAACTACTTTGACGTGGAGAGGATAAAAGACCTGAGTAAGCACATTGCAAGCTGCAGGTGGAATGCTCTAAGTGCCGATGACAGCAGTGACAGATGAGTGAAGGCGAAGAATCTTTCAGACTTCGGGGGAAGAAAAAGTGCCTGGTTGACTTTGACATGAGCAGGGTAGGGTTTCAATATGCAGGGGAGGTGAGGCAGGAAGTGAGTTTTGCCTGCAGGAACTCTGCCCAGGAAAACGGAGTGGCTGTCCCAGTCGCGGGTCCCATGGCTCTCCTTCCCCTCCGCCTTCCCATCCTCAGATGAAAGGAGGCTGCTCATGGCTCTCTCTTCCTCTCCCCACCGTGCGGGGCCGCACACATCCCGCACGCGGCACAATCGGACCCACCTTTTACCTTACTCTGCCCCGTTCTCAAGAAAAGACACGATTGCACATTTTCATTTTGAAATCTTCTGTCCAGGTGGTAGCCTGCTGCTACTGGGCCCAAAAATGCAACTTTTTTTTTTTTTTCTTTTCCCCCTTCGTGAAGAACAGCATCTGTTTTCATTCCAGGCCTGTGCTCAGAGCCCGCCCTGTGCTCTGTCCCTGGGGTTCGTTCAGCTGGGGTTGGAGATCGTGCTCGGCACATTTCCTTTCTGAATCAATAATATAATATTTATACTTTTTAACATGAAACAGAAAACGTTTTTTTCTTTGCCTGTGTTGTTGTGGTTTATGCTGGCAGCCAGATGGCTTGAGTGGCAGAACAGATTTCTGGGAAGCCGAGGTTTCTGGACTCGGAAGGGCCTCTTCGCAGAGGCCATGCCGAGCGACGTCAGTCTGCAGTGGACACTGCGGTCCTGGGCGCCGTGTCTCTGTGTGGGGCTCATAGGCTTGGTCTGCGCAGCCACGTGCGGACGAGGGCCCTAGTGGCGCTCGGGCGTCCCATGCCCCCCGGGGGTGGGCCAGCCCGAGACAGGTCACGGCTGTTTGCGTGACGTTTCCCGTGGAGTCGGGCCTGTGGCCAGCAGGGAACGGGCCGCAGGGCCTCCCTCCCCCGGTCCGACACCAGCTCTGTTGGACCTTCCAGAGCCAGGAAAGCTAAAGAAAGGACAGCAAAGGGGAGAGGAGAAGGAAGAGAAATTCAGGACGATGGAAGTTGGGGGGTCCGGCGGGGAGGAGGAAGCTGGTGAGAGCACCGGCATGTGAGGGAACACAGGCCCCCGGGAGGACCCGGGGCTCCCACATCACCTCGGTCCCCTCAGGTCCCACCAACGTCTGGCCTCACTCTGGTGTTGGAAGCGAGGCGGGTACAGTGAGTGAGGACGAGACCACCTTGCTGCCCCCCCACCCCCACACTCCCACACCCACAGCCGCCCTATAGCACCCCGTTTCCCCACGTGCTGACCCACCCAGTCCCTGGCGTTAGCTGTGACCTGGGTGGGGACCATCCACTTGTGGCCGGAGGCGGCACAAGGTCCCCCTAGGACCAGTCTGAGCCTCCCGGCTCGGTCTCCCTCCTCCCCATCCCCCACTTCCTTCCTGCGGAATGCCCGCGCCTAAGGGTGTTTGCCGGAGAAGCAGATGTTGCTTACTTGGCCCCAGGGCTGTGGGGACAACTGTCCCCCTGAAGCCCGGCCACCAGATGGGGCTTCTGTGGGAGAAAGAAAAGATCTAGGATTGCAGCTAAGGTTACATTAATTAAAGCAAGGTGGCTCGCATTCTGATCCCTCTACATTTCCTTCTTTATTAAACGGCC
>NW_027551559.1:8980620-9027861 GCF_008692635.1 Crocuta crocuta
AAATATATATATATATACACATATACATATATTAAAAAATTTATTGACAATTAATTTTATGTTCATGTGTCTCTGGAACCAAGTAAGTTCCTTGAAAAGAAACAAAATAAAAGCTAAAATACTTTTGGGCATAATTAGCAAAAATGATACCTGAATTCTCAACCAAACCTTGTGGAAATTCTAATTTTCTTTTCATTCTCTCTCCTCTTTTTAAAAAGACAAATACCGTTGTTGACTCTATTGCAGAACTAGTCAATATAGACTTTGTGCGAATTTTATTTTTATTTATTTTATTTTATTTTATTTTTGAGAGAGAGGAGAAAGCCAGGGTGCAAGTAGGGGAGGAATAGAGAGAGAGGGAGTCACAGAATCCAAAGCAGGCTCCAGGCTCTGAGCTGTCAGCACAGAGCCTGACATGGGGCTTGAATTCACAAACCACGAGTCCATCACCTGAGCTGAAGTCTTGGACGCTTAATCTACTGGGCCATTCAGGGGCCCCAGTTGTGTGCTAATTTTAAAACACATAAAATATTATGTATAGTTGTGAATACACAGATAAGTGAACAATTTCCATAATATATTTGGGAGAGATAAGGAGTAACGTCAAGATGGGGCAGTCCTCTTAAGAGAGGAATGAGGGGTCCTGAACAAGGGAGGAGGCAGGTGCCAACTTCTACAATGGGTGTAAAGGCTCACATTTCTAGCAGCATTGTTCATGACAACCAAAAGGTAGAAGCAGCCCCAGTGTCCACCGATGGATGGATGGATGGATGGATGGATGGATGGATGGATGGATAAAACAATGTGGTCCAGACATGCAATGGGATATAACTTAGCCTAAAGCAGGAAAGGAAATCTTCAACATGCTGTAACATAAATGAGCCTTGAAAACATTACACAGAATGAAAGAATCCAGTCAGCAAAGGACAAATCCTGCATGATTCTACCCATATGAAGCCCCCGGAGGAGCCGGGTTCATACAGACAGAAAGCAGATGGGTGTTGGNCAGTTTGCAGGATGAGAAAATTCCTGGAGATGGGTGGTGGCGGTGGCTTAACAATAGTGTGGAGGTGTCCAATACTACCAAATTGCACACTTAAAAATGAATAAAATGGTAAATTTTATTTTATATATATTTTACCACAATAAAAAAGAGAAGCCTGAGGCAAAAAAAAAAAATCAGCTTATCACCACCTATAATATCCAGGGGTCTGGAAAGTCTTACTATATTATGTACTTTAGAGTATGTCTCGGGGAATACACTGAATTCACAAGTGATTAAAATTCAGGGAAAGTCCTGTGTGGCTCTAGCCTGAGCCATAGGGGTTCTCCAACCTGCTCCCCCTCCCCCTCGCCCCCGCCTCAGCCTGGAACCCTTGGGACCCTCACAGGGACTGAGAGTCCCCTGTCGCACTATCCTATGATGGTGCGTTTCCTTGTTCTGTCTTCTCAGCTCCTCCCGAGCAAGGAGTTACTTTATCCCTCCTTATTTCCCCTTGTTTCCTAGCATGATGACCTGCAAGTTGAAGAGGCTTTCAAGAAATGTCCATTGACTGAATGAAGAAACAACAGCAAAAAACAGTCCATTTATATCCTCTAAACAAAAATTACAGACTCTTAAACTGTATAGACACCTCTTCTTGAACACAGATGAATCACAGGATTGTCGAAAGTCTGTATTCTTATTTTTCGTCATTTCTTTGTACAAGTCTAAAGGGATGAGGACATTTCTAAGCTGCTTCTTGGAGCCATCATTATCACACACAACTTTGGTTGCTTCTTTGAATGTTGAAGGAAGACTTCTCATCTCCTCTTTGCACATGTGCATTCCCTTGGATGTCTTTTCCCAAGGTGACCCTTCTTCATGTACATAAGATGTCCTTTGACTTCTCCAGGGTCACAGACAGCTCCCTAGGCTATGGGTGTGCCTTCCCCATGCACATTGATGCCTGTCATGATGGAACGTGTCTGTGCCCACAGAAGCGTCAGTAGTTTGACTCTCCCAGGCAGGCCCTGAGCTCTAAGTTCTCAGGAACCGACAGCACTGCCTGCTGGCTCTCAGGGTTCCACTCCCTCCTGCCCCTCCAGTATACTCAGCGCCTTTCCAGCTGATCCTGTGGACCGCACAACCCCACTCTCTCCACGGGCCACGGGACCACGGCTAGGCCTTCACAACTGTGTCTGCCGTCCAGTGACTCACCCCTGCCTTGTGCAATGTGTTTGTTTCCTCACTGCTCCCAATTACATGAGCCCTATCTTTATTTGTGCTTGTACAGCTCTGTGCTTTCAACATTCTCGTGTCTTTGGACACAATTCAGTCAGTGAAGATTTGAAATAAAGCACAGATACAGCAAGGAAGCATGAACTTAGCTGTCATGGGAAGTGACTGACATTGAGGGCTCGTTCTTAATATTCCTTTCCACATGACAGAGGGAGGTCTCTGGGGAATGAAGAAGCCTCCATAGAATTGCTTATCTCCAGAATCAGAAGACACTGTAGGAGATGAAGAAAAACTTTGCAAAAATAGCAGCCTGATTATTAAAATTCCCACCTATTCATAGTCTTCCTCCTTTTGAAGAACCTGGCCATGTTGGGACATATTCTCTTCCTAATGCTTTGAGATTAAGGCAGTAAACACCAGTAAAAACACCAGTAAAAGAGCTTCCCCGAAGTTGTGAGGGGGAAATACTTGAGTTGGGTATAGTCAGGACTTCCTTGAAACCTTCTCTGAAACTCAGACATAAGTTCTTACGGGATTATCATTTGTCTTTTCCAGGATTGCTGTGCTTCCCTCTGGTCTGGATTAGACGCTGAATAACTGAAGGATTAGGAGGGAGGCTGTTCCAGAAGCCGGAAGTATTAGAAATCGCACCAAAAAAAAAATCTGCTTTGGTGCAATTCCCAGAAAGATTTGAGAGCTTGGAGGGGTTTATAGAGCTGGCCGAGTTTGGAATAAACATCTCCAAAATGTTGGGCGTGTTTCCAAACTGAAATGAAATTTGAGGTCCACCCATTTCACTAGTTATTAAGATAAAGAGAAATCCCCTGTTGAAATTGGATTACACAATTGGTAGTTCTTGCCATTGTTGAAACAGATCTACCCACAAATTTCATGCCTGTCTTCTTTTCTAAGTCCAGCTGCTAAGAGAGGGGAAAAAAAAGAAAAAAAGGGGAAAAAAACCCAAAAGCACAACTTCTTCCTTCCCCTGACAATTTGTTTAGTGCTCTTACTACTGAGGCTGCCGATGTTTGATCATCTCAATATGGAAGATCTGAGACTCATTTGGAGCGGGCACGCGGCTCAGGTAGGAGAAACGGGCTTTTCTTATTAGAGTCTTTCTTGCCGGACCTAGAACTGCAGTGGAACATGACATCACACACACACCTGTACTTTCTGAATTTAGAATCCAACGTCTGGTAATCATGTGAATGAACAGAAAACAAACAAGCAAAGAAACACACAAAAAGGCCACCTCGCATGGTAATCATGTGAGTGAACAGGAAACAAAGAAACACACATAAAGGGGACCTCGCATTGACTTAATGCATTCTTCTTACTTAAGGTAAGAAGCATGGAGAATTCCTCTCCTTCAGTGTCCACCTTCAGAGGTGTGTGCAGCCTGTGTGCCTCTCCTCTTCTCCTGTTCTCAGGCTACAAGAGGAACACGAAATCACAGTATCAGCTCACATAACACAGGAGATGCACGTTTGGAGTTCATACTTAAAATGATCATGAACTCTAAACATTGACTGGAATCTTAAAGGTCCTTCTAGTCCAACTCGCTGATCTCGGGGCCAATTCCTCCGGCACCTGCCCCTCCCAGAGGAAGGGGCAGTAGAGCTCTGAGCCCCAGCATGGGGCTTGCTCTCCTGCAGCGAGTCCTGGTCTGTGCACAGTGGTATGAGGAAGATCCACATCCGCAGAGGATGCTGAGAGCTCAGATCTTTGTTGTCAAATTAAACACAGTGGATCCTTTTGCAATAACTTGGCCTCTGTGGGACTAGAATATTCTGAAAGGAATAGTCGCCTTTCTGTTGGAGGAGAGGTTCCTGACTCTGGAAGTCTTCTTGCGCTTGATCCATCTCTCCCTCTTTGCTTTCTGATTGCATTAGCTGCATGGGGCTGTGTTATTTGCACCCCCCAGACTGTGATCAGCCGTGGGCCATGCAGCCCCCATCTGATCTTGTCCCAGTCTTTGGCGGTGAAGATCATTCTGCCTCATGCTACTCTGAAAGTGAATAATGTAAGGCAGTGTGACTTAAGAAAACAGAATAAAATGTTGAATTGGTGAGGACCATAGTTACCCTGATTTTCCAAAGTGGGAGACTCCAAATGTAAGGAGCACAGAACTGGTGGAGGGAAGAGACACAGGACATACTTCCTCGTGTTACCCTTCACTTCTTTGTTTTGTACCTGAAAAATCAAATTTCTGATATAAAGATTGAAAAAGGCCAAAATAGCCACTGTTCTCAAGTAAATCACACCCTAATATTTGTGATTAAAACCTTCTAATTTACATATTAACTATTATTAACACAGTAGATGGTCGATGTTAATCAAATGAGTCGTGAAACTCAGATCTTAATCTACGGCCAGATGAAAGTCAAATAATTTAAAAAACTAAAGAAAAGAAAAATGTATTAGAAGAGCTAAGAGCTGCAGGTTAGGACTTGAGAGCCTGGCTGGGTTAATGAGATGGCGGGAACTGGATTGTACCAATTAGGTGGACACCTATTAAGTGCTATGCTTGCATACACAGTCCGGTGAGGAAATTACCATAGTTTGGTTGACTGATTCCACAACATGACCTCTTTTCTTTCTCTCTCTTTATGCATTTATTGACAAGTTCAGTAGACTTCATGCCCCTAGACATAAATCCAGCTGCCCTTACCTCTTTGCCGCTGCACCTGTAGGTAGTAGTGACTCTGAGCCCTGGCATCTAGTGTTTGCTCTGTGGCCATTAGGGCAGAGGCCTCTTCACATCTTAGCCATCTGCTTATAACACAGAGCTACATACTCAGGCCTCAGAAGGGGTTTTCAAAGGGACTATGAGCCTTACAGAGAATAACTCCGATGCACAGGTAATGGTGACAGCCCACTCACCCGCCTACCTAGAGTATCCCAGTGCTTGGCAAGACTGTTTGACCTCAGTGGTGTGAGGCTTAAAGGTAACTCCCTTCTCCCATGTATCAGAGGAGGCCTTTTAAATTCCAGCTCATTTGTGGATCTTCCCTCCTCTAAAACTCTGAGAAATAAGAATTAAGGTTTCCAAAATGGATTGACACCAATGGCCATCATTGGAAGGCCACCAAGAGTTAGTTACTTTAGGTGTGTTTCTTGCTGCAGTAGGAATGTCATATACCATGGGAAACTTAGCAAAGGGGGTACTTTAGGGAGGGTCACATAGAGAGTTTAAAGAACTGGAGTTACTCATAGGCTATTTTGGCAGGCACTGGTCAGAATGTATAAGCCTAGATGTTGCTGGAACAATGGTCTCACTGTAAAGACCTTAAGTCCATGCAGAGTTCTCTGCAGATCGGTCTGTGGTCCTGTCCTAGAGCATTGGGTCGGGCATACAGGTGTTAAGGGGCTTGGGCTCAGAAGATTTGCGAAGGCTTTCCTACTGTTTTGCTCATTTATCTGTTTTGTGACCCATGCTGCAGCCTTTCTGGTTACAGAAAGGTGTGGTTTCTATTTCCATTCCCGGTTCTCCATCATAACCAGGAGCACAGTGATCTTTCCTTTATCACATCAGGGTTTTGTTTCTCGTCTGTTCGCCAGAGTACCCGCTCCGGCAGTGAGCTGCCAAGAGGGACGTTGTCATCGGAGACTCTTCCGTGATTCCTGGCCGTTCTCCCTGCTTTCCCTCCCTGAGGTAGAAATACAAACTGACCTTTGGGCAGGGTGAGGGACTGTTCCTGCGACCACATGGCTCATGGAACCTGCAATGACGTTAAGGATTCTTTTGCAAAACCTACAGCTCTAAAACACTATGTTAAAGAATCATTGTTCTATGTCGACCAACAACACACCTCTTATGATAGCAATTTCATAAGAGAAAAACACTCATTTCCATTTGCCCTGAAAGCCCAACAGTCTACCCTATGCACTCCGCTCTGAAATGACAGCGTAGGGACATTGTGTGTGGCATATGTGCCAATTCAGAATCGAATGTCAAGTTTCCTGCACTCTTAACTTACTATGCACACACCGACCTTAGCTTTGTTAATCATACTAACAAATATGAGTTTACCTGTCATCTGAACCTATCTGATTCAGAACTTAGCCCCTGGTTAGACAGATATTATGACAAAATTTAAGAGTCTGCTAATATGGAAATGTTGGTTGACAAAATATATTGTCACTTTTCTCAAAAAATATATATACATTTTTTTTATCTTAGCAAGAAATCAAACAGCGACAGGTCCAAGTGGGAGCAGCCTGACCCCTCCTCTCCATGAGCCACAAGGACTGCCCTTGCCCTTGGCCTTGGCCTGCTCTTCCAGTGTCTGCTCTTGAAGGAAATCAGCTCTTCAGCAGCCTCCCTTTTGGAATCGAGACTCCAGCCATTGCGGGGACATATTTTTAAGGCATGTTTATGACCCTGATTTTCTCAACTCCTTATCACCAAGAATCTCCCACAGTCTTCTTGCTAACAGCCATTGAGTCTGTAACACAAGGTGACTTTTAAGAATGGTCAGGGGGAACCTCAGAGTCAGGGGAAGGATGGCTGGACATGTAAAGTGAAATGTCCCCAGCCAGCCTTCTGCTGTCAGATCCATTCCACAGGGAGATGGAGCAGGTCTGCTCATGTCCACCAAAGTCTCTTTCAGTGCCTTTTTTTTTTTTTTTTTCCAGTGAGGGTCTAGTTTGTTCTGGGTCATCTCTGCCTCCATCTTCAAGTGCCTATGTAAGGAGCACCCTTTCTATCCTCTGAGTTGGGGCAGGTGTAAATGTTCAGGACAAGACCCCTCCTTCTTCAGAAACACCACATCGGCGCTCCACGAGCCGCCGTCAATTATGAAGACTTGCAGGATAGATCTCAGTAATCAAGCCATCTCTTGATTTTACACTTCACCAAGTGACTGGTATTGTCATATTTCAGAAAATTGAATTCAGCTTTATGAAACATATGTTTAAAAGCTGTACACTTTCAATAATTATGCTATAACATCCCTGTTTTTATGCAAAGCTAACTAGATATTGTCATATTAAAATAGCAAATCCAATTCATTTCTTATGAAACACATGTTTAAAAAAAATAAAAGGAACACTTTAATTATTTCAGGAGTGTTCAGGCCAGCTCAACAGCCGACTGGATATTGCATTTGTTTAAAACTCAATCATGCAAAATGAAGACTCGATTTGAAAAATTTTAATAAAGATAACCAGCCTATCATGATATCATTTGAATGCTAATCGGCACCCCCATTCAGCAGAGGGAGAGCAGTGTCAACTTCGCTAGAGGCTCTTTATTCCGCAATAAAAACATTTACATTCTAATGATTTTATTAAAGCGCCTGAGCTGTCAGCGGCCCCAGACGACTCCTGGCAAACTGTATCAGTTATCAACTCATATTGCCTTTATCAGAACCACCCAGTGGTGAGCCCAAGCCACAATGAGGCGTCTGCTGCTCGCAGAGCTGGTATTTAATCATTTCTTCTCCAGTATTGTTCTGCTTACGGAGCATAAATAAGAGCTTCAAATAACCCCAGAGTGCTCCAGACAATGAAACAAAGTGTGGGCCCCATTTATCTTCCCACATTCTTTAGGCCTCCTTTCTCCCCCGCCCGCCCTCACCTTTTATTTGGTTGTTGTTGCTGGCACTTATTTTTTTTTTTTAATTCACTACCCGTATCATCATTCAACAGCTCTGAATTTCTTCTTCACCCTGAACGGCAGGGTTCGGGGGGTGGGGCAGAGAGGTGACCCAGGTGGTGGCTGGAAGTGATAGGAGGGTCTATGGGGACCAGGGCACTGGGCTGAGCAGATCTGACCTGGGCAGAAGGAGGGGAGGGTGCCCTCTTTGTCTCTGCCAGGCAGCGGTGACTGGAGAGGCGGGTGGAGGGCCCCTGACTCATCGCCTGTGCCTCATCCCTCACCAGAAACCCCCGCCAACTAAGCGCTCCTGCAAAAGACCTTCTCTCTTTTTGCTCAAATCGACAGCACCCACTTTTGAGTATGGGTCGATACTGGCATTGATTCATTGAAAAAGTATCCTGCCCTCCCGTTGACATTTCCAGGATAAAAGCAAAGAATTCTGAATAAAAGCAAGACCTTTCCCAGGAAATGCGAAACTGGAAATCTTTCTAAGAGGGGGGATAAATCCCCTTGGCTTGTCATCATCAGGGAAATGAATCACCTCAGTTCAGTGGACGTTTGCCCTACTGTGTGCGCCCATTTTTTTTTTTTAACTGTTAAGTGTTTTAATAGAAATCGTCCTGAAATCTGAGATGTACTTCTCTTCCGGCGGGGTGCTGGGTGGGCGGGGTGCCGGGTGGGCATTACTAATAGACACACCACGATGTTTGTTTTAAAAAGTGCTGCTTGGGTATGAAATTTCATTTAAACTTTAATTTTGATAACTTTGATTCATCATCTTGAAACGGCCTGTGTAAGTCTGTGTAGGGCGAGACCACAGGCCGTAGGGCCCACGCGCCTAACCAAGTAGCCCCTTCTCCTCAGTTCTCCCCGGCCCCAGGTGTTACTTCAAATCTCTGCCAATGAAGGGGATGGAGAGGACTCTGGGCGACCACACTGGGGGTCCTGCAGTCCCCGCTTCTCACCCTCATCCCCACACGTGCTGAGCGAAAGGCTGCCGTGGACCAGCGGGGACTGAGGGCTGAGGAATCTAACATGGTGGTAGCTTGGGGGGCTGCACTCAATCTCCTTTCCTGGCTCCACAAAACCAGTATGTGGAGGCTCTGCAGCTCTCTGACAGGATAGGCCACACATTTAGGGTTTCTCTTTGTGGGGGGCTCCCCAAAGCCCTGCACTGTAGGCATGAAAGCCCAGCCTTGAGGTAATGCTATAGGCTGGAGAGGAGGCCCCTCTCAGGCCATGAAGTACGTATCTGTCAGGGGCTGAGATTTTGCCTGGAACCCATTTCTCAGTTATCTTGGAAAGAGTGCTTCTTCCTTCCTATGGCGCAGTGTTCCTGCGGGTAAGACACCACTCCGTCCTCACCTGGGAGACGCTAAGGTAGAAGACACAGAAAAACACCTGTGCTGGACAAGGGACTGACTGGCAATAGCCTGGGAGCCTTCTATTCCCAACTAAGACCTGGGGTTAACTACACACTGAATGTGCAGTTTGATGGCCAAAGGTCTCAAATTGAAAGTAAGCCATGGGGCATCAAGCAGCAACTCACAAAGAGGGCCTGGTGGCCTTTAGGGCAAGCCCTCCTGGTGCTGGGAAAACACAGCTAATTTTTTTATGGTCACCCACTATTTTGGCATCTTTTCTCAAATGTCACATCGTTATAGTTCAACTTTCAGTCTGGCCTTTTATTACTTTAAAAAATATTGCTTTGCATATGTCAAGACAAAAGATAAATATCTATGCCTAGTCAATTTGTTATTTATATATTTCTTTCAAGAAGTCAAATATCAGATCACACTGAAAACAGATTTGCAAGCGTGTGCTGGAAAAGTAGTTGAATATTACAGCATTATGCATTTATGCGTCTTTGTTCAAAGGTTTAAAAAATGTGCTGTCTGGGCCACGTTCTTCCTTGGCTTCACAGAATGGGGGACTCATGAAGGTGGGAGAACTCCTTCTGCCTTCAGACATCTTAGTACAGAGGCTGTGACGGTTTTCTGATTGACTCGTGTGCACATCAAACACCAGATTATTTTTCAAAGAAGTGTATCCTGTAATTTTAAAAAAGGGGCAAATGATTCTACAAGCATATTAGAGTGGAGATCTCCATAGTGACACAAAATTGAACAAGTACTGAAGATTGATGTTGGGTCTGCAGCCTTCTCAGTATGAATATATCTGTCTTCCTATCTCTTTGTCTATCTGTCATCTACCTGTATATATACATTTATCTATCTACCTATCTGTATGTCCATCCATCACCTATCTATTTGACTAATTCATCATATGTCCCTTAATTGACTTATGCCAAACTATGTTTCACCTCTCTGAGTGTCAAGCACAAGGCAAAGAGTGTGCCAAGCACACTCTCCAGGATAGTGATCTACTCTTCTGTTGGAGTTGAAGAGACTCATTCAATTCAAAGACAGAAGGTTCACTTGTCCACTGAGGGGCACAAACTGAAGAACATTTACCAACACATTAGTCTACTATGAAATCGAGTTGATACCAATATCAATTACCGTAAAACCTTGGATTGCAAGTAACTTGTTCTGCAAATGTTCCATGAAACGAGCAAATATTTCTAATAGATTTTAACTTGATAAATGAGCAATGTCTTGCAATATGAATAGCACATGACCCTGAATGTCAAGTGATCACAACTGAGCCAATGGTTCTTTTCTCTGTCTCTCTGTCTCTCTCTCCCTCCCTCCCTCCCTCCCTCACCCCCCCCTTTGCCTTCAGGATTGTGGGTAACTGTATCCCGTGATTGGATACAGGAGGAGCCTGGTGCCGGCTGAGGTTCAGGAAGGCTGATCTGGATGGTCTCCTCTCCAGCTTTGAATCCTAATTAGAACTGTCCTCCAAACCACACTCCGCCGTTCCTTCATGCCCATCATGTCTTCCACCACACGTATCTGTGCTGACACGCTTTGTCACCACTAGTGCGGCGACTGCGCTCTGTCCTGGTTCCCCCGTGCCTGAGCCAGGCCCTGTGCCAGGTTACTCTGCAGGGTCTTCTGACCGTGGGTCCAGTTTCTCTGCCTGAGTTGGTTTGGCCAATAGAATGAGGCAGGAGTGATGGTGTGTGCGCGTTCCCAGCCCAGGCCTGGAGAGGCTCCAAGAGTTCCATTTGCTCTCTTGAGACTCTGCCCTCATCACGGAATGGGGGGCAGCAGTGTCTGCTCTTGCGGGATGAGGGGGAAGAGAGACACTCAACATGGAGCACAGCCGTCCCTGCCACGCCCAGCTGGGATCCACGACACTCTACTGGATGCGTGTGCATAGGGAGCCCAGCCCAGCCCAGCCCAGTCTAGGCTGATATGCAGCACCTCCTCTTCTCTGGGAAGGTGCCAGTACCAGGCAGCACCCTGAACCTTGGCCAGATGCTACCTTTTGGAATCCTCCCCCACCCCTCTGAGACAAGTATTATGACTATCCCCTTTTCTGATGAGGAGAATGAAGAGTAGAACAGGAGAGCCACGTAACCAGCAGCTGAAGGAGCTGGCAGGCACCGAGGCCCTGGGGTCAGGTCTGGACCCCTAATCCTGACCCTGAAAGGGAGAGAAGGCCTGAGCTGGGACATGGTCTGATCCCCTCACTCACTCTGTGCAAAACTGCAACAAGTCCAAACCCTTCTGCTCCTAATGGGGCCCCTCAGCCCCCACCCCATTGTGGGGTTTGTTTTTATTTTTCATTAACACAGTGACATCCTTTCACAGCTTGGAAAAGGTACCTATTTATCAGACAAGTCAGAAAGCACTGTGATTTTCTTCCTCGGGTTTTTTTTTCAGTGCAATATGATATATACTTTAGATGAATGAGTGTGAATGGAGCTATAAACCTCATCCTGTATCCTTTCAGCAAATATTTATGGAGCCACTATAATGTGCCAAGAAGAGTTTATGGGATGGCACAGAAGAGAACACATACACTTCCTGTCCTCCCCCACCTCTCTGTCCTAATGTGGAGAGACAGTGAGCACGCACGCACAGCATTATGGTACAGTGTGGCATGGTATCATAGGATATGATAGGATATGATATGATGTATGGAAAATATTACATACCTTAGTATATTATTACATATAACTTAACTGAAAGAAATATAGGGTCAAGTACAAATAAAACTATATGAAGAAAAAAGTAAAGATGAGATACATATATACTTTAAGCCCAGGAAAAAGGTGACATAGGTTTCTAATGCATTCTGTGGAAAATGTTAGAAATATTGGGATTAGATATTTGGTAGATAATTAAAGGTTTTTCAGAGACATAGAACAAGCAAGACACATGTCCATATAGATACTGATATAAATCCATTGGTTTAGAAGTATAACAGATGTAGACAGATGATAGATTAGATAGATAGATAGGTAGATAGATAGATAGATAGATAGAGACTAAAGCAGAAATTTATATAAGGAATTGCTTCCTGCAGTTCTGAGGGCTAGTGAATCCAAAATCCATCAGGAAGGCTACAGGGTGCAGACTCAGTCAGGGTTTCTGCTCATTAATCTCCACGAAAATTGTTTTCCTGTGAAGACCTTCAGCAAATTGGAAGAGTCCCAGCTGCATCATGGGAGATGATCTCCTTTCCCTAAACCCGCCTCATTGCAGGTGTCCACCGCATCTATAAAATACATCCACAGTGACGTCTAGACGCGTTTGATTAAATAACCGGGTACTACGCATCCACCCAGGCTGACACAAAATCTAGACATCACAGATCCCAAACCAGATCCTACAGACACTTTGAGTCCCCGGAGGCTGAAAGGGGGATAATCCCCAGGCTCTGGGGTTGGTGCCACAGCGACCCAGGCCTATGCCTAGCCGCGTAGCAGGTGGGCATTCAAAGCCAATGACCAGATATTTCATAGGGTGGGGACAAAAAGAGAGTTAAAATTGCTTCAGAAGACAGCAAAGAGGTGAGTGGCCCTACACATATATTTTCTGTGTGTTTTGATCAAAATATTTAAAATTCCTTAAACTCTATTATTTTTAACTGTAACTCTGTTGGGGTCATGGGGTTCACTGTGGTTTGTAGATCCACATAACTCGATTCACTGTTAGCCATATGCTATGATACTTGCATCTGACACCAGCTACCCTGAGTCTCTGAGCAGAACGCAAGTCCTCTTGAGGACGTGACATGGAATGTGGTCCACATCCACACTGGAATATTATTCAGTCTTTAAAAAGGAAGAGGGGCGCCTGGATGGCTCAGTCAGTTGAGCTTCCAACT
The DNA here is from genome assembly GCF_008692635.1 of Crocuta crocuta. Taxonomy (NCBI): domain Eukaryota; kingdom Metazoa; phylum Chordata; class Mammalia; order Carnivora; family Hyaenidae; genus Crocuta; species Crocuta crocuta. The sequence goes on from NW_027551559.1 coordinate 8,993,688, forward strand.
TTGTCTCAGGCCATGATCTCATGGTTCATGACTTTGAGCTCTGCATTGGGCTCTCTGTTGTCAGTGAGGAGCCTGCCTCAGATCCTCTGTCCCCAGCCCCTCTCTCTGAGCCCCTCCTAGAGTCTCTCTTTCCCTCTCTCTCTGCCCCTCCCCCGCTTGCACTCTTTCTCAAAAATAAATTAACATTTAAAAAATAATAATAAAATTAAAAAGCAGAAACTCATGCCATAAGCAACAATGCCTAAAGGAAATCATGCTAAGAGAGAGAAGTCAGACACAGAAGGACAAATACCACAGGACTCCCCTTGTGTGAAGGGCCTAAAATAACCAAACACACAGAAGTAGACAGAGGAAGCGGTCGTCAGGGTCTGAGGGGAGAGGGCTATGGGAACAGTTGTCCAAGGAATGTAAAGGGATAGTTACCCGAGCGGGCCACACTCCCCAGATCTGTGGTGCAGCTTCATGCCTACAGCTAACGGCAAGGTGTGGTGAGGTGGTCAGAGCTCATGCTAAGTGCTCTTACAACAAAAACACAAAACAAAATAGAACACGAAGGGTTACATGGAAAGGTTTGGAGGTGATGCATTGTCCATTACCTTGATCTTGGTGAGGAGAGTATAACTGTATTATTCTGTCAAAACTCACCAAATTGTATACATTGATTATGTGTAGTTTTTTTGCATATCAGTTATATCTCAATAAATTTAGAAAAAATAAAGTTGAGAAGCAAATAGAAAAACAAAACGGGCTGAAATGCACCTAGTTAGTCCCTCCTTTTCTAGGTGGCAGTGGTCACACTATGTCACCCGGGGGACGTTGGCACCTGAGAGTCCTGCCGCCGTCATCAGTGCCTCAGAAGGGCATAGAGAGGTCATGTTCTTCAAACCTGTGGGTGTCTGAGAATGAAACGTGATTTAGACTCTAAAGGCAATATCAGAAATATAGGGTGGAGATGAATTAATAGCAGTGAATGTAAATTTACCAACTGGACTCAGCTAGACTGTTCTTATCTTTTTATTTCAGTGAAGACTTTCTAACCGTCTACCACGTGCAAAGCATGATGTTCACATGCGGGATGAGGTGGTGAGCTGGACAGCGAGGCTGGGGTCGCACGACACGCGGGATGGAGACATTATACCCCTCGGCAAAAACAGTTTAACTGCAAGACTGACATGCTACCAAGAGGCGCCTACCAGTCTGTGTGGGACTTCACATCAGTAGAGGTAAGTCGAGATGTGGGTATTGAGTGAGAGGTCATGAGAACAGGAGTGGGGCCGGGTGCAGCCGGAAACGCAAAAGAGGCATCTGTACAACAAAAACTCTGGCAGTGCATTAGTGCGGCTGCGATGGGTGCCCAGGGTGGTGCCCGGGATGACAGATGTTATGTGGCATTGCCCCTTTTTCCTTGGTCACCCAAAAGGAAGTGAATTGGTGTTTCATATTCATTCAGGAAGCCACCATTGAGAGTAGACATGGCAGACTGGAGCACAGTCAGAGAAGAGGGCCTGCAGGTCTCTATTGGGAGGAGGCGTCTGAACGACCAGAGAATGTGGAGTGTGTGCTGAGGGGTGGGAGACATCATGGCACCCCCACTGCATCAGGTGTATTTTCCTGGTGGTGCTTCATGGTGGACGGAGCAGAGTCATAGGACCCAGGCTGCATGGAGTGTCTCCACCAGAACCGAGACCCAACAAGTCTTCTGGAGAGGGGTCTGATGGAAGGGGCCATTGCCAACAACCTGCATGGACTGAGTGCCCCCTCCCCTAATACCACCCTAGAAAGACAGAGCCCTGAGGACAAGACCATCCCAACCTCTTGGTCTATGTAACCCCTCCAAGCGGATACAATGTGGGGATGGTGCCGTCTGAAACAGGTTTACATTTCTGCCCTTCCAGGGGAAAAACAGATTCGAGATAGACATTAGACTAGTTTCCAGACAAAATTTTGTTTCTTTCACACTTGAGTCCATGGACTGAGGCTTAGCCCCACTCTACATACAAACACGTGCAAGGTGGTGCTTCAAATTTCATCTGGGCTTGGGTGCCCGCACAGGTCAGGTGATCAAGCTTTGGTAGGAAGGAAGAAATCCTGGGGCACCTGGGTGGCTCAGGTGGGTGAGCGTCTGACTCTTAGCTTCGGCTCAGGTCATGATCTCACAGTTCATGGGTTTGAGCCCTGTGTCAGTTTCTGCTGACAGCACAGAACCTGCTGAGGATTCTCTCTCTCTCTCTCTCTCTCTCTCTCTCTCTGTCTCTCCCCCCCTCCCTCTCTCTCCCCCTCTCCCTCTCTCTTAAAATTAATTTTAAAAAATTAAAAAAAGAGAGAGAAGTAAAAAATGCCAAGATGGCTCTGTGTTCAGATGTATGGAAAGAATGTGCAGTCACAGAGAAGCCCCATCACAAGCCTCTCTGCCTGGAGTTGACGGACCTACTCTGGGTTCAAGATTTAGGTTTTCTCTTCTCACAGATGACCTCAGCCCCTTCCATTGTCCCTTCTCCATGCCTCTCCTGCTCCTGAATGGACCCATTGACCCCTCAACCCTACTGCACCCTCCCCAGGTCAGCGTCTTCTACACACAGGATGCACTTCCCTCTTTGAACTTAGAGCTACCGTTGAGCTCCAGGTAGGAAAACAGGAATGAAGGACGGGTACCATCTTTCTGAGGTTTTCTTTTGCCTTTTCTCCTCTTCCCAACTCGTTGTTCAAAGGTCAAATAATTTATTCTTCCAATTTAATATTAATGACAGCACGCCATCTTTGATCTTTCAAGCAAGCATGACCCAAGTCAGCACAAAACAGCCCTGTTTCCGATCAGCCATTGGTAAAGACTTTCTCATATTGTTTCCTCCCTACAAGGTCTCCAGCTTCTGTCAGGATGTGTTCCCTCACCCGGTGGCTGCAGACCCGCCTGACCTCTCTGATCTATCCTTGTTGGGAGCATGGCTGCCTCCTGACTGAGGCTGTCAGACCCAGAGCCAGTACTCCAGTCCATACCTGCTATTCAAATGAAGATATTGACATAGAGGAACACATTTTTATAATGTGAAGTAAATGTCAAAATGAAAAAAAAAAAGTCTATGCACATGAATAATAGAGGGGAAGCTTCAAAACCAGCATAAATCATTATTTTGGCAGGTAATTTTTTATATCTTTGCGTGCTATCTTTTTTCTATTGATAAATTTATCAGTATAAAATATAGACTATTTTTATGAAATGAATACATATGAATTTAAAACAAGGTACAATTATGGATCCACAGCATTACACAAGCAATTCCAGACCTGAGTTTGAGGTGGCATCCCTTCTCTCGATTTACAGTTTATTACTTTTCAAAAAAAAAATACATTAGGGTTCACACACTCTGAATATCTTCAGCCGAATGGTAATTTCATGTGGACAAAATGAAAAAAATAAACCAATTTTAGTTGTTTGAAGCAGAGAACTGGTATTCCTCTGTTTGGTGAATCAGGGACAAAAATGAGCACTTGCCCCCGGAGCACGGAGCGCCAGAGAGCAGACATTCCAGAAAGTGCACACTGCCCACTTCCTTCACTTCTGTCCTTACAGAATTCTCTTGGACATCTGCCCGTGATGGGATTTTGAAACCTCTTCTTTGTGACAATCGTAGCAAGTCAGGCATCCTTCTGATCATTTTCCTTCTGCGTGAATGTGACCACGCCTGTATGCACGTGCGCCTGTTCACACACGTGTATGTAGTGGTATGTGCATGCATGTGCTCATGCATGGATGGGAGCCCATGAGTGTGGTGTGTACCTGTGAGTATAGGCAGGTGGCTGTGCCCATGACTGCTGCAGGTACGTGTGTGTATGGGGGGGTCGTGTATGTGTATGGGGGGTCGTGTGTGTGTATGGGGGGTCNTTTCAGTGTAGCTGTGTGCCTCTAGAGAACCTCAGGGGAATCTTTCTAGAAAGCAAATCTGGTCAAGCCAAGCCCCATTTGCACCGTTAGGGCGACCTTCCGTCACCACCATGACAAGCCCATACACCCTGTCTTGGCAAACATGGCTGCCACACACTCCTCACTATATTTTTTTTAAAAAAATTAATGTTTATTTATTTTTGAGAGAGAGAGAGAGAGAGACAGACAGAGGGTGAGCAGGGCTGGGGCAGAGAGAGAGGGAGACACAGAATGCAAAGCAGCTCCAGGCTCTGAGCCATCAGCATGGAGCTCAGTGCAGGGCTCGAACCCACGAACTGTGAGATCATGACCTGACCCGAAGTCTCAACGGACTCCATTGTCAGTGGCTCAACTGACGGAGCCACTCAGGTGCCCCAAGCCACCTTATGGGCACATGTCTCCTTCCTACATGCAGAGGACCTGGGACTAATTACATAAACTTCAGAGCCACTCCCAGGTGTTCCTTCATTTCTTAACGTATATTTTTGTTTTTTGTTTTTGTTTTTGTTTTTAAAGTAGGCCCCATGCTCAGCATGGGGTCCATTGCAGGGCTTGAACTCACAACCCTGACATCAAGACCTGAGCTGAGATCAAAAGTCAGATGCTGACACGGCTGAGCCTCCCAGGCGCCGCTGCAGGTTTCTCTGAAAGGCTGCACGAGCACCATGTTGCACGAGCTCTACATCCAAATTCCAGCCCCATAAATTACTTTATGTCTTGACTGTGCCCTGTTCTCTCTCCCTGTTCTGGCACCTCTTGCCGCTCCCAAGCATCTTTCCACCTGCCTCCATCGGGCAAAGGGCACACCTTCCTGTGCAGACCATCCTTCAATAGTGCACATTACGTTTCTTTGTACCAGAGACAGGACAGATTGGATGGTGGTTATACAATCGTAATAACATAGTTCCTTTCCATTCCCTCTTCTCAATGGTTAGCTGCCGCAAATTAATACATGGTAATTGCATGAATTGATACAAAAGGCAAAGGCATTTGGATGAGAAGTGCTCAGATTAAAAAGTGTTTGGGGCCAGAATCAAGTTACAGGTGGTGACGAGCTAAGAATCACCCAGGCGTCAAGCCAGCTTGCTGAACTGGTGGCCAGAAGGGCCATGTCAGTGTTAGATCCGTGCGTTCAGCAAAGCGAGTGGAGCTCCCTTCCTCCTCCAGCCCTGGCTGCCTGTGTGCCCTTGGACAAGCGGCTGAGCTCCCCCAGCCTCAGTGTGGCCATCTGTAAAGGGTGGTGGCAGTGTCCCCTGCCTCTTGCGGGATACAGCAGTAACCGCGTGACAGTGGATCAGATTCTTGGTGCAGAGACTGGCCCGGAGTGAGCCCTCAGAGAGGGGCTTACATTTATTATAAGATCTTTCCGCCTAGGCCTCTGGGCAGCTGTAGGAAATGCAGCACAGAAAGGTGCAATAGGGGTGAAACTGAAAATATCAGACGGGAGCAGTCATAGAGCTGAAGGAAGGCACAGAAGTGGGGGAGAAAGGCCCCGGGCGGCGGCTTCAGGGCCCCGGCAGTGAGCTCCAGACCAGTGCTTTCTCTCATATCTGTCTTTGGGCCACCTGGCGCATGTAGAAGGGGAATCCATGCATTCCTGACTGATTTGAGGTGTCCTACTTGGACTTTTATGAGTTTTGGACTTTTATTTGAAACACCACGGATTTGGATCTTAGAGCTGTCTCTAAAGATTTTGGTTCATTCAGAGAAAAGGAGGAAGAGGGATAATTCCGTTGAAGCCAAATGACATGGCCCCCAGACCAGCCTCTCGGCGGGCTGAGCCGCCACACAGGAAGTGAGTGCAAGCCAGGGGTGCCCAGCTCAGAGAAGGGGAAAGGGCAGCCCGCCTCCGCCATGATTTACAGCCTCTGGACCCTGCTGCGTGCCGGTAATGGATGGGGGCCAGCAGTGGAAAATGCCAAGCCGGGACAGGCAGGTCATACAGCTCGAAGTCAGAACAATAGAGGGCTAATTCATTTAACAGATTGGATACCCAGGGACCGCAAATGACAGCTTAAAAGACCGAGAAATGCCCGGTGGGTCCGGTGGGAACGTTGCAGCTTGCAGGAGAAATGTTCCTCCTCTGCGAGGCTCCCGGAAGGCTGATTTGCATTCCTGGGAAGGCAGACAGGAGCAAATTAGCTAATGGAAAAGGGGGGAGTGGGTCTTGTGGAATTTACTAAAGTAAATAAGATCCTTGATCAACACTTGTGAAACTACCCGTATCTAGGCATCCGTAACGCTGAAGGTTTTCAGCAACGTGTCTGGTGACACTGAAAATAACAGGTACATTTAATTGGCCACAGAGCATTTCCTCAGGTATTTTTGCTTGTCCAGCAATTGACACCCAGCCTCCGGTGCAATGATCACGACCGAAAGTAAATTGATGGTGACCTTTATGGTCAGTGGGTTGGAAACTGGACCCCATCACCGGGTGCCTTGACTCCTTCTCCCATGATCTTCCTCCTTTATACGTTTTTGTTTTTTAATGTTTATTTGTTATTGAGGAAGAGACTGTGAGTGGAGGAGGGACAGAGGGAGGGATAGGACAGAATCCCAAGCAGGCGCTGCGCTGTCAGCACAGAGCCCGACTCAGGGCTCCATCATGTGAACCGTGAGATCCTGACCTGAGCTGAAATCAAGAGTCAGATGCTTAACCGACTGAGCCACCCAAGCGTCCATTATCACTATTTTAAACACTAAATGAAGGGTTGTTGCTGCGTCATCCCCCATGGGCTGTGTTATTTGATGATAAGCTCTCCGGGCAGATTTTCCAGCCTCCACCCCCTGACCGCAGGGCCACCTCCCAGTGACTTGTTTAACGTGGAGCCCTGGGTGATCTCCACGCCTTGGACCACCTCCCTCTGCCTCCATGGGCTCATCCGCACTTCACTCGTCTCCATAAGCTGGATGCCAGGGCACGGGGGTGACAGCGCTCTCCTGCTGCCTCCCCTCCCCTCCATGGCCTCCTAGCAGCTCCCGTCCAGAAGGACACGGGCATGCACTGGGCCACACTGGTCCCACAGAGCACCGAGAAGGAGGGAGGCACCGTCTAGGCAGCTTGCTGCCCGGTGAATCCCCAGCTTCCACTGACCATCCTCCACCCCATGCACCGTCCCTCAGCCTCCCTGTCACCAGTAGGCCACTTCCAGCAAGAACCCAAGATTCCCCAGCAGCTCCTGTTAAACACAAGCAAAGAGCAAGCGCGGGCTCCTGCCCCCTCAGCTACCACCACTGCCCTTCCGTGTCTCGCCAGCAGGCCCAGTTGTGCCCATGATTCTCTGCTCTTCCAAGCGATACCTCAACTGGTCCCTCTCTGGGGCTCAGCCCGTAGCTTCAGGGGGATGTCGGCACACTCTGCAGGACATCCTGCCTTTCTCGGGTTCCAGAGCCCCTTTCCATCTCACTCGGCCTCGCGAGGGCACCCACACGGGACGACCACCTCTCCGCCCACAGCTCCCAGACCCAGGGCTTCCCCGAACACCACCCAGGCTCTCCGAGGGTCTGGTCCTTCTTCCCTGAACTCTAAAGTTTCATGTGTTTTCCAAGTCAGCCCTGGGCCTGAATTCTGTAGCTGTGTCCTCATTATTATTGAACTTAGCCATGTAGAGGTGACTTTCTCTTCAGAAGAGAGCAGCTAAAGTAACATGCGTACCAACAGTTTACACAGTCCAGCTCACAGTGAACTTCAGAGAAATTTTGTCTTCTTCATGATGGCTTCTATGCGTTCAAGCAGAAGTTATTTTAGATGACTAGTGTTTTCATTACCTACCCTGGATAAGTAGGAAGCCTCTCCAAATCATAAACAAACCAAGAACACATATTTTAAGCCATTTTAAAGTTTACAACATCGGGATGCAATGCTGTACCTTTGAATCAGACAGATTTATCTGTTTACTAGAGGCTGGGCAGGAGGCCATCTGCTCAAGTAAGTGCATGGGTCTCAGCCTGGACTCTTCTGTTTGCAGAGAACAGTGCCAGAGGGAAGGAGACCGCCCCTTCCAGCTGCCCCCTGCCCCCGACCTAAGAGAAGGGCAGCCTCCCTGCCCCGCTCACCTGAGAGCAAAGCCAGGGCCAGGTAACCGTGTCCCCTCACAGTGGGCAATCTTTCCCTTGTGTCTTTAAGACTTTACCATTTGCGGTGGTTTCTCTCTCTCTCTCTCTCTCTCTCAGCTTTTTTCTTCTTCTTTTTAACATTTATTTTGAGACATAGATAAAGACAGAGTACAGGCAGGGGAGAGGAAGAGAGAGAAAAGGAGACACAGAATCCGAAGCAGGATACAGGCTCTGAGCTGTCAGCACAGAGCCTGATGTGGGGCTCGAACTCATGGACTGTGAGATCATGACCTGAGCTGGAGTTGGGCACTTAACCGACTTAACAACCCAGGCGCCCCTAGCATTTTTATCCTTAATTGAAGTAGAGCTGACATATAATATTACATTGGTTTTAGGCATACAATATATTGAATCTACCATTCTATATTTTACTCAATGCTTACCATAATAGGGTAGTGCCATACATCACCACACAATGTTATTACGATATTAAATATTATAATATATATAATATATTTCACCCTTGATGGACACTTGAACTTAGTCACCTTGCATAACTGAAGCTTCATAGCCACTGAACGACTTCTCATGTCCTCCTCCCGCTCCCCCGGAAACCATGATTCACTCTGCTTCTATGAGTTCCACTAGTGTAGATTCCTCAGACAAGTGGAATCAGGCAGTGTTTGTCCTTCTGTAACTGGCTTATCCTTTACCTATCCATCTATTGATAGATATTTACATCGTTTCCATATTGTTACATTATTGTGAATGACCCTACAGTGGACAGGGCAGCACAGATCTCCTCAAGAGCCTGATTTAGATTGTTTTGGATTAATATCCAGAAGTCTGTTGTAGCTTATATCCCATGGGATCTGCTCTATCAAATGATAGTTCTCTTGTTAATTTTTTGAGGAAACTCCATGCTGTTTTTCAGAAGACTGTACTGGGCTGCATTCCCACCAACAGTTAACAAGGGTACCTCTTCTCCATGTCCCCGCCAACATTTGTTATCTTTTGTTTTTTTAGTAATAATCATTCTAACAGGTGTGAAGTGATATGTCCCTGTGGTTTTTGATTTGCGTTGATGGATAATGTTGAACAACCTCTTGTGTGCCTTTGGCTGCTGTATGTCTTCTTGGAGAAATGTCATTTCAAGTCACTTTTCCTTTTTTTTTAAATTGGGTTACTACTGGGGCGCCTGGGTGGCTTAGTCGGTTAAGCGTCCAACTTTCGCTTAGGTCATGATCTCGCGGTTCGTGGGCTCGATCCCCGCGTCGGGCTCTTTGCTGACTGCCAGCTCGGAGTCTGGAGCCTATTTCAGAGTCTATCTCCCTCTCTCTCTGACCCTCCCTTGCTCACGCTGTCTCTCTCTTTCTCTCTCTCTCTCTCTCTCTCCTAGAAATAAATAAAAATATTAAAAAAAATAAATTGGGTTACTATTTTTTCTATTGATTTACAGATGTTTCTGTTCCATTTTGGATATGAACCCAAGGAGAGTCTTGAACATTCTGTTCATAAGCTGAGATTTACCTTTACTTCTGTGATTCCTGGAGTCTCTATTCTCCAACCACACTGACTAACTCCCGTTTAGTACCTCTGTGCAACACTGACTATAAGACCCTGGGGCGCCTGGGTGTCTCAGTCGGTTAAGCGTCCGACTTCGGCTCAGGTCATGATCTCAGGGTTCATGGGTTCAAGCCCCACATCGGACTCTGTGCTGACACCTAGCTCAGAGACTGGAACCTGTTTCGGATTCTGTGTCTCCCTCTCTCTCTGACCCTCCCCTGGTCATGCTATCTTTGTCTCAGAAATAAAACACTTTTAAAACTTTTAAAAAAAGACCCTGAAGCAAGACACGGGCATTGTAGCTGAACATTTAGACAAAGTGGTGTGCGACTTAAACCAGCATCTCTGCTTAGAGCTTACACCTCCTGGAAAGTGTTCACCTACTTAAATACAGTAAATCCGCCGAGGACACTGCATATTCCCATAGGAAGGAAATATTTATCTGACCTTACGGCAGAATTAGTAAGTCCAGATACACTAGGAAAATATTGTCACACATTAAAATATAATTAAGCCACCATTCCATCTATTTTTAAGTTGCGACTCTAGACGACTCAGAAGGTATACTCCGCCATCCTGGCAATGACCAGACATGACATTATTTTCTCAGGTGTTACTTGAATAGAATCTGATTAAAAGCGTACTATTGGCACAACGCCTGACATCTTATTGACCTGCCCCTATCAGGCACAGAGATCAGTCCCAAGAAGGGAATAAATTTGGTCTCTTTCTGTGATTTAGGATTATAATTCTGAAGACATCACGGCACTCTTAATTTTTGTTAAAAATGCTAACTTGTTGAAACAGTAATCTGCAAATAATTCCCTGAGCTATTTTACTGCTTTTTCCTGCCCATTGAACTTGACCCCACCATCCATAGGAAGCGTTATAAATTTTTAAAATTTCCTGCGAGCTGGACATTTTAATGAACCGCGCACAGCAGTGTTCTGTCAGTGGCCAGCATGTCGGCCGGCCAGGGGAAATTTATCTCATCGGCACAATACGGCGCCGCAGCTTTCCACCAGGGCCTGGACTAATTCCACTCTGCGGTTTCCTGAATTAACAAGGCTTGTCTTCCAGCCTTTCGACATGGGGGCACTCTGTTCCAATCTCACTTGATTGCCGGCCTCCCCATCCTCCCCCAGGATGCCCGGGACTTAATCCACCTGGAGCCTTGGTAACCAAGCTCTGCCTCCCGACCTTTGCCATGGATGCTTCATCTTTTGTGTCATTGTCACCGTCTCCCTGCCCTCAACGCGCCCCTCCACCCCCTGGTCAGCACACACGCCCCTCATCTTTCTAGAAGAATCACGTCTGACAAGCGAGCGGTTTGTCATGGGCTCTAACACAGTTACAGTTAGAGGGGGCAGTAATTCCATCTGTCAAGCCCTAAATGCTAATAGATCATGGGCTGCGACTTGGGCCAAGCGTTGGGTCACTCATAATTTCACCCACGGACACAACTAGTCTATGAGAATATGACATACTTCTTTAGGTATTAAATCAGCCCTGCTACAATTTGTCTGCCAAGCTCAGCACGGAAGGAAGTGAAATACCAAGGCTGCGTCACATAATTACATCCTGAAGCTCACGGAGGTTGGCACTTATCTCCCTGCGTGTACAGTTCTTTAAGGAAAACGGGGGGACGGAATCGAAACAGAGTGGGAAGGAGCAGAGGGAAGATGACAAGAAGGAGAGAATTTGCATACTGAGCATTAGTCCAGAAATCCGCCTTGTCGCGCTGAGCGGTCCTTGCTCCGTGTGCACATGCTTCTTATCAGATGTGGCGATGACTGCCCCTCCCCCACCCAGGCTGCACAATGGCGCTGATAAAATGCAAGCAAATTTCTTCTATTAGTGACTGACAGTGACGGCGGTGCAATGAAGTTGTTCCATGATATTGTTATATATGCAAGGTGCAAATAACCTAGTTTGAATAATCACAGCCTGTGTCCTTTTAAATGATTTTTCTCTCCATTTAAAGGAAAGCCTTTGATGTGATAATATTAATTCCCTCCGTGCTGGAAGGAAGAGGAAAAAAAGCTCAGAGAAGCGGAAATTAACTGAGTAATGCAATGTCAGTCAATCTTTTCAGCCGAGGCCTTATTAACTGCTAATCATTTTGTCATTTTGTCGCTCAAAGTAATAAATTTGATAGGAAGGGACCGGGATGTCTTATGTTTACTTTTATTAGCTTTAAACAGAAACAGTTGTGGAGACATTACATTATCGAGACGTGTGGCATTTAAGTGGTTGCTGTAAAGCACATCACTATTTTCCTTCCTCACCGGGGTCTGATTGCTGTAATTTTGAATAATCTGGCTGTCTGAAAAAAAAAGTAAAAAAAAAAAAAAATTCTAGCCAGACCTTGCCCAGAGTTCTACTCCCAGAGTTTTATCAGGATTACACCAGGCATTTGATTACGTCCAATTTGTCAGGGGTGGCTCTGGGAAAGAGGGGGCAGGACCCAGGGATGCTCATGGTCTGCGTACGCCATCACCTTAAAGACTAGTAACTTTGGAAAATCCCATCTCCATGTTGGAACCCAGTGCTATGCCAGAGACTGGGGCTTACGGAAGTTACCCAAGAAAGAGTCACAGACCACTGCCGACTGTGGAGATGGGGGTGAGACATCGTGTGTCAGCGCAGGACCCCCGTCCCTGCATACTGTGCTGACAGAGACGTGTAGGCCAGCGTCCTTGGCCCGTTCCATCCTACACAAGATCCAAGGTCTTGCTGACATCTCGGACAGAATTCTCCTTGCTGAGTCTCAGTGGCTGTGGACACAGTTAGGATCTGATGGGGCCAGAACAAGCCTGTGGTCCTCACCCTCTGGAGCGTTCTGGCAGCCAGGCCTTCTGCCTCCAGCACGTGACTCGGAAGGGCAAGAGGAGCATCAGTGGGTGAAGCTGAATTCCAGAGGCCCCACCCTCTGGAATTGTCTTGGCTCAGCATCCCCAAGTGAACTGAGAGCTCAGAAGAAGGGGCCAGAGGGAAACCCATTCCCAGGGTAAGCTCTGAGGCGCTGCTGAAGCACATAGCTCTCCAAGGAGTGACATTCAAGAGGCAACTTGGGCAGTGTTGCTGGAGATGCCAGTGTGCAAACGGTAGACCTGAGTTCCAGCAGTCAGCTGGTTTCCAAGGGAGGGGTGGCCACATAGGCCAAAGGGCTCCATGGAAGCTTCTGCTGCTGCTTTCCTCCTAGAGCCAGACCTCATCGCTGCTTCCTGAAAAAGTCTCCCATCGCTCACTGTGCAAGAAGGCGCCTGTGGGAACTATTTCCTGAGGAATTTTTAGTGGCTTTTGTGAATGAAGTGAGTCTGGACTTGATGTTTGACTTGATGAGAAACCTACTGGTTTCTGATAAGATGTTGTGGGTGATATTTGGAGATTTTTTATTCTCTAGAGAGAGAGTTAACTCAAAAGTGCAAAAATGTCTTCCCCCTTATCTTCCGTCTTTCTGAGGCGCGCACAGAGCCTGCTGACCTGTCAAATATCTTCATCTTTCGCCCACCTGCTTACAGCCACCAGAACCGCATAAGTGGAGGGTGACAAATGGTGAATGGCTACTAATAAAACAAGTGCAAAGGGACTGTCACCATGTGCCCACTTTTCCTGGCATGCGATGGTGGAGGCCCCTCTCAATTTTCCTTTGGTGGCTCAGTTGTGTGTTCAATAATCACACCAATGGTATTATTCTCCAGGCAGCAGGGTGGACCAAACCTGAAGGAGCTTTAGCTACAAGAATATGACAACTTCAGGTGGATAAAACACAGATTTTACACACTCTGGAAAATTGTTGGTCACAAATACCAGTAAACCAGCCTAGATGGTTCAATCGGCTCAGCATCACACTTGATTTTTATCTCATGATCCCAGGGGCCTCGGGTTGAGCCCAGTGTCAGGCTTTGTGCTGACTATGGAACTACTTAAGATTCTCTCTCACCCTCCCTCTGCCCCCCTCCCCCACTCACACACACACTCTTTCTATATAAAGTAAAAGCAAAATAATAATAAAATAAAATCTAGATGTTTTATTTTATAGGACATTTGTTTAAAACAAATGCATCCTTTCTGTAATTTGTCATATTCTGCCACCCTTTTAACGCCTGAGTTTAGCCCAAGTATACATTTATTTTTTATAATGTTTATTTATTTGGGGGGGGGGACAGAGCATGAGTGAGGGAGGGGCAGAGAGAGAGGGAGACACAGAATCTGAAGCAGCTCCAGGCTCTGAGCTGTCAGCACAGAGCCTGATGCGGGGCTCGAACTCACGAACTGTGAGATCATGACCTGAGCCCAAGTTGGACACTCAACCCACTGAGCCACCCAGGTACCCCCAAGTATGCATTTAAACAAACTTAAGGGCACCATTTCATTCAAGATGTGAACAATTATTTTTTGCTGCTGCTCAGTCTGAATGTTGAAACAAGAAACACACTGCTCTCTTCTTGAGATTCACTTGTAAAAGCATAGGAGGGGCCACCGAGTTCATGAGAAGTCATTTGGGTGCACCATACTCTCCACCTTAACTCCGTCTCTCTCTTCTCTTTGCTTATGCCAACCTCTGCCCACAGCTGGCCCAGTGGTCAGATGTGTGCCAAAAAAGGGACTTTTTTTGCTAATTGGGTGAAACCACCCATCATAGGTATAGTTAAGAAAAGGCGACTTTTTCTTTATTGAGACACCCCCTTTATTACCCATTCCACCCCAGTCCAACATCCCAGGTACAGTAACACATCCGGGAGAAAAAGACCTCAGAAAAGCAGCCATGAAATATCAGAGGTGTGGGGCGCCTGGGTGGCTTAGTCGGTTAAGCATCCCACTTTCCGACTTTCGCTTAGGTCATGATCTCGCGGTTTGTGGGTTCGAGCCCTGCGTCAGGCTCTGTGCTGACTGCCAGCTCGGAGCCTGGAGCCTGTTTCAGTCTGTGACTCCCTCTCTCTCTGACCCTCCCCTGCTCACGCTGTCTCTCTCTCTCCTAGAAATTAAAGAAAAAAAAAAATATCAGAGGTGTGAAGGTACGTATGCAGAAGGTGTGAAGGGCTCAGAATGTCAAACCACCACCAAACGTTTGTTAACTACTGGACATTGCGGGAGAGTCAGCCGTGGCCTGAGCAACAGGTGTTCTTGTGGAGAGGAGCCAGAGAGCATGAGCATGGGACGTGTCCAAGACAGATCGGGGCCACCATCCAGGCACAACCAGGAGTTGATTCATGAGACCCCCCCTCATCTCTGCTGCCCTTGGTTGAGGGTGTTTATTAGTGACCTCAAAGAATAGAGCATCAGAATAGAATAGGATGGGGTGGGATGGATTCACAGTGGAGATAACGTGACAACACAAGCATCTAGACCCTTCCTGGCATCTAAGCCGATGCAGTAGTCAGATGCTACAGAGGTGAGAGGCGTGGGGATGCCCGCTGTGGCATCACCTGGGCGTGTCCCTGGAAGAAGAAGCAGGTTCTGAGCAGGAGCCCCTCCTCCCATGCCGATGACCTGCCTGACACGTGAGGTGAGAGAATAGAGCACTGAGGTTTTGCCTCCAAATCGGAGCACAGAGGGAGCCTGGCCTCTTGCTCTGGGTCTTCCACGTTGCCCGTACCCTGCCAGAGCAACCCTACTGGGGCCACCTGGCAAAAAGATGCCAAGGGTCCAACGTGGGGACCACCGGGCAGCATCATGTCCCCTGTGGGGATCCTTGGAGACAGGCGTCCTGCCGCCGGGCAGATGCTGGTCAACCTCATGCAGGAGGAAAAGAGCAGTGTTCTTGCAGAGCACAGTTTAAAAGATTAAACTCCAACCACCTTCATGTGGCGGGTGGTGCGAAGAGAGCCCTGTCTGGGTTGTTGCGCAGGCGCTGCCAAGGAGGGCGGCCTCTCGCTCGAGGCCTGTGCTGCCCTGAAGCTCTGCGGGCAGCAGGCACTGTGAGCTGGTACTCGAGGCTCGCTGGCTTGGAAGCCTCTCCATGCTCACACCACATCCATGACATCCGAAGTGAGGACCGCCATCTTGTGTCCCGTGAGATTCATGTTCTGGGGTTTCATCCCCAACTTGCTTGTTGGTGTGTAGACCTGTTGGCAGTGGGCTTGGAGAGAGTTTCCTCCGGAAAGCTCTCTTACTTGCTGCACTTCTCGTTGGCAGTTGGTAGATAACATAATGGTGCTTAAAAATCTTCACTCGTGGGCAGAAGACATGAAAAGACGCTTTGACAAAGAAGGCATCCAGATGGCTAACAAACACATGAAAAATGCTCAGCATCGCTCATCATCAAAAAATACAAATCGAATCAAAACCACAGTGAGATTCCACCTCACACATATCAGAATGGCTAAAATTAACAACACAAGAAACAATTGTCGGTGAGGATGCAGAGAAAGATGAACGTTCTTGCACTGTTGGTGCGAATGCAAACTGGTTCAGCCACTCTGGAAAACAGTATAGAGGTTCCTCAAAAAGCTAAAAATAGAACTACCCTGCAATCCAGTATTTGCACTACTAGGTATTTATCCAAAAGATACTAAAATGCAGATTCGAAGGGGCACATGCACCCCAATGTTTATAGCAGTGCTATCAACAACAGCCAAATTATGGAAAGAGCCCAAATGCCCATCAACTGACAAATGGATAAAGAAGATGTAGTATACATATGCGATGGAATACTGCTTAGCCATCAAAAAGTATAAAACTTCACAGGCTCCTGAGCGGTTCAGTCAGTTGAGCATCCGATTTCTGCTCAGGTCATGATCTCATCGTTTGTGGGTTTGAGCCCTGCATCAGGCTTTGTGCTGACAGCTCAGAGCCTGGAGCCTGTTTCAGATCTGTGTCTGAATCTCTCTCTTTGCCCCTTCCCTGCTTGTGCTCTCTCTCTGTCTCTTTCACAATAATAAGTAAGCATCAAAAACAAGAATGAAACTGCCATTTGCAATGACATGGATGGAACTAGAGTGTATTATGCTAAATGAAATAAATCAGTCAGAGAAAGCCAAATATCATATAATTTCACTCTTTTCTAGATTTAAGAAACAAAACAAATGAACATAAGAGAAGGGAAGGACAAATAAAATAAGATAAAATATAAAGGGAGGCAAACCATAAGAGTCTGTTATACAGAAAACAAGCTGAGGGTTGATGGAGGAGAGGTGGGTGGGGGATGGGCTAAATAGGTGGTGACCATTAAGGAGGACACTTGGGGATGCCTGGGTGACTCAGTTGGTTAAGTGTCTGACTCGATTTCTGCTCAGGTCATGATCTCACAGGTCATGAGTTTGAATCCCATGTTGGGCTCCTTGACGACAGCACGGAGCTTGCTTAGGATTCTCTCTCTCCCTTTCTCTCTGCCCCTCTTCTCCCCTCTGTCTCAAAAATAAATAAATAAAAACTTATTTTTAAAAAAGGAGGGCACTTGTTGGGATGAGCACAGGTATTGTATGTAAGTGACAAGTCACTAAATTCTACTTCTGAAACCAGTATTACATATATGTTAACTAACTTGACTTTAAATTTAAAATATCCTAATTCATAGCATTCAATTCAATAATGTGTTTACATGAAGAAAACATCAAATATACACTTGTACAGTCTTCAAGGGCTTGAAAGCTGTACAAAGGGCAAAAATATATTTTCAAACATTGACAAACGTGAATGAACTTGTTTACTTTTACCAGTTGAAATGGAGACAAAACGAAGAAGGAATAAATAAACTGGTAAAACCCAATGTACTGTTTTATTGGGGGCATTTTGTATACATGTGCATCTGTGTGTATTTATGTGCCAGTGCGGGTTTTCACTGAATTAACACGCTACACTATGATTTAGTGTTTCCGCAGGTGTCTTACAAACTGTGATGAATTCACTGAACTTGTTAATGAAATTGAGCACGCCTTGTTAATTTTGTTGTGTGGCCCAGGACCAGCTGCAGGATGCTCTCAGTGACCTTGACCCTGTCCCCCAACCTCAGTTTTGGTTTCCTCACCTGAAGCTGAGCTGATAATCACCACCCCCAACCCCACCCCCAGCAGGGCTTTAAGGAACAAAGCTGGCAGTGAAGCCCCGCACACTGCATCCTGCCCTGCGAATGTCACTTATAGCCACAGGAGCATCATGGCTGTGCCTTCCACAGAGACCGAACCTCTGGTGGAGGTCAGTCAGGCTTCAGTCCCTAGAGTCTGGTCCTTAGGGGTTGTCGTCATTAGTTTTCCACCTGGAGCCCCAGAGGCACGTGGTGACCCATGTAGTAACTGAGTTTCTGTGGGAGGGGGCAGTGGCTCCCGGGACTGCCAGGATGGGGGGGGGGTCCTGAGAGAATCTCTGAGACTCTAAGGTGTGTGCAAGTGTGCGTGCATCGCCTGAGGAGCAGTTCTTTGGTCTTCCAGTGATGCTCACGCTCTCCCCTAAGAATGAGCTTGCTCCTTTCCTGAGAACTCTGCCCACGTGGTCCATCTTGTCGGAGAAAGGGGTCCAAGACGACACAACAGCCCTCACTGTGCAGGAGACATGGTGACGGCCTCCAGTCTGAACTATGAAGTCAGAGTGGAACACAGCCCATCAAGCTGTCATTACAAGAAAAAGGTTTCATGAACCAGGACCAATCCTGTCCCACGCCCATATAGGTATCCGGCTTGGTTCTCCGAAGAGTTCAGCCACCTGGTCAGTACAGGCATTTTAGCATGGATCCCATCTACTCATTCCTGCCAGGCGTGAGCAGCCAAGCTAGTTATGCAGCTTTATATAAGCGAAACTGATGGGGAGTTTGTCTTGTGTGTATTTTTGTATTGATCTATGATTGATTGATTGATCACCTCTAATCCCGATGTGCGTTTCTGCCCTGTAGTAGTGAAGATGGACCCCAGACACCCAAACTTGAACGGCCTCTGCTTTGAAGACAGAGCCACCAATAAATCACCCCAGGCAGGATAACCTCAAAGAGCTGAATTTTGGAAAATGTGCCTATCACTCTTTCCACCAAACGGACTCCCCACATGGGAGATAGATTTCGTGAAGCCTGTACGGTCTGGCTCTGCGTGTATTTGTGCAGCTCACTCCCTGCTCTGTTCCATCCAGAACCATCCGGAACCCACAGCTCGTGTCTTCAGCAGTACTTTTAGGATTGAAGTGGTCAGAAATAAATCATACAATTAGGGCATTCCAAATAACAGTTTGTATTTAGTAACAGAAATCCTCAGCAAAAGAATCATCCAGGGTAAACACAAGTTATACACACACCTTAATTATCGCAAGTTACAAAATGCATGAGAGAAATACAGGGTTTTTTTTCACCTTGACAGACATTATTCATCCTGGAATTATTTACAAAACAGTAATAGCAATTTGCATTTAAATGATACGTTTTGTATGAAGAGCTCAACATGATGTGTGTGTGTTTATGTATATACACGTATAAATTATAGCTATTAACTCTGTACTGATATAAGAGTAAATACATTTTCTTTATGGAACATGCTGAGAGTGATTATTGCCATTTGCCACATTTTAAATGGTGGGGTTCGTGGGCTCTGAGGAAAGAAATGTTTGCCCACATTCCATGTCTATGGCAGAGCTGGAAATGAGAACAGGGCTTGGTTTTCACTGTCCAGAGCCTTCCTTGCCTTGGATTCTAGAAACATCCCTCATCGGGTGAGTTTGGCTGCCTGACTCACATGCTGGCAGTAACTTTCACCCCTCAGTCTTGCAGCTTCGGAAAACCAAAGGAAAACTCTCACATGTATCTTCCTGAACCTCCCAGAAGGAGGGACCCCTGCATGTGATAGCACCCCACTCCCTTCCTCATGGACTGACATGCTGGGAGATGACTTGTTTTTAAGGATCAGTGGACATTTGTTTCTTCCGTCTTGGACATACTTACTCAGACTGGACTTGAAAGCAGTGGGAACGAAGACGCTAATGTGCTGAAAGCGGCGTCCTCCAGCTGGCAACATTTACCCATGAAATGCAGTTTTTAAAGGTAAAATCTGGGCATGAGGCTTACGTGTGATTATGGAGCTGTTGTCCCTGGTAAGCAAGGTAGCCCCCAACTGCCATGTGATGTCTGCCGCCCTGTCCCTCGGAGTTGGGGGTGTGTGGTCTGTGGGTTAAGGGAGGGAGAGTTAAGGGAGGGAGGGGGGAGGCGTCCCCTTGGGGATGGATCTGCATCCGCCCCCAGCCCTGTCGTGAGCTTGTCCCAGATGCCAAGGCGCGCCATTAACTTCTCACTTGGTTTCAGGCTGAGTTAAAGAGGCAGACGTTCTGCAGAAAGGGAGAGAGTGTTCGAATGCTGTGACCTTCAAGCTCATGATTTATTGGAGTAATATCACATGAGGAACTATCACAGAGATGTAACATATTTATCAAGCTCATCTCCCTGCCTCACTTCCGAGCCTTACGGATCGGAATTTATACGTTCACATTAGGACTTTGTTACCCGTGTATTCAAATGTCGTCTTGGAGCAAGAGTGATTTTCCATAGTGGGAAGTGATGGGGTCATGAGGAGACTTGAGGTGCCCGACCCGGCCCCAAACCTTCGTCCTCAAATATGCCACCAATCGCTCCTGCTGACGGATTTCAGCCAGGGGTGTGCTGAGCAGGCGCACAGCTCCCCAGCACATGAGGACATCCCAGCTGTGGCTTTCCAACCCGGCCTGAGTGTCCGTGTGTCCGTGCGTGCTGTTTAACAGGCCGCCACAGCTCGTGTGTCCTGCTGAGCCGGGCGGTCATCGGCCTCACACAGGACTCGGGTCGAAGCCCCGGTGCCCTGCAGAGCAGACCCACTGAGCATAGTAAACCCCTACATACACTACGCATACCCCATATGTGGGTAAGGGGTGTGCTCCCCTGGAGAATAGGACGTCCTCCTTCCACAGGGCACACTGGTCAGGCTTGTCCTCCGACCGTAAATCTGCACGGAGGCGTGATCTGGGGTGCACGTGGATTTACGAAGAGCAACAGAGAAGTGGCTTCTCTCAGTCTCCGCTCTAGGAAACAAACTAATAGCTGAAGATGTGGAAGAAATGGTCAGTGGCCCTTCCATTTTGCAACCAAAGAAATGAACTTCAGTCCATCTTTGAATAGCAAAATATAAGAAAGATTTCTATACTCTTAACTTCAGATTTATATTCCTCTAATTCCTCCAGGAAGAAGAGACGGTAAAATACGACTTGAATCCAGAGGCCGGTCCCCACCCCCTCCTTACCCATCTGTGGACTGGCATGGAACCCAGGCTGGCCTCTGATGTCGTGTTCACCGTGAGAGCGAGTCAGGTGCTCCGGAAGAGCCAGTGATAACATACCTAACTGCACACATTTGTTTTTATTTTTTAAGTCTATTTATTTATTTTGAGAGAGACAGAGACAGTCTGAGTGGGGGAGGGAGAGAGAGAGAGAGAGAGAGAGAGAGAGAGAGAGGAGTGAATCCCAAGCAGCAGGATTCTATGCACTGTCAGTCAGAGCCAGAGCCCTATGCAGGGCTCAAACTCACAAACCCATGAGATCATGACTGGAGCCAAAACGAAGAGTTGGATGCTTAACGGACTGAGCCACCCAGGCTCCCCTAACAGTACACATTTATTATCAGCCTAATGCCAAACAAATACATCTAGATTTCTGCTCCTGACCCTCACCTACTGTCAAAAAACTTATTAATAATCAAAGCTGTATCATCATTGGCCTCTTCCAAGTCACCGTGACTTGGCTACAAATCCCTAAGCCATTCTAAATATTCTAAACCCTTGCTGCATTTGGAGGGCTCCTAGCTGACTTGCGCCCATGCTAGTGATGCTTCACCGTAGCTGGAAAAACCTCAGCTCACACCTGCACTCCCTGCCCTCACCCCTGCACAGCCCGAGATGACGACGTCACCGGGGTCAGGATGCTCGTGACGTTGCTAAAGCCTTGACGTGGCAGTGAGACAGACCACGGGGCGTGGCAGCACGCGGCCCTGTTGAGGCCTCCCACGCTCCTTTCCCACAGCCAGGGAGCCACGGGGAAGAGAAGGCCACCCGCGGCTTTCTGAGTGGCTGCTGGAAGCGGGTGGGGTAGCGTCCGCGGCCCCTGCGGCCCCACCAAAGCTGCAGCAGCAGTGGGTTTTCGGACATCGCAGCGGGCAAGTTTGCCTATTGATCTGGGAAGGTCCGTTCTCTCTCTGCTGAGCGGTGCTGACGGTTCAGACGGACGCAACCGCGTCTCCCGTAGCCGCTCGGGGGCCCTGGCCGTCGACTTGAGATGGCAGTGGGGACCTGCCTG
This sequence comes from Crocuta crocuta, assembly GCF_008692635.1. Taxonomy (NCBI): domain Eukaryota; kingdom Metazoa; phylum Chordata; class Mammalia; order Carnivora; family Hyaenidae; genus Crocuta; species Crocuta crocuta. Next base: position 9,015,463 of record NW_027551559.1, read on the forward strand.
GGGACAGGGCTCTCTGCTCCCCTGCCCCCTCCCCTCCCGGCTCCAGACCCTCCCCTCGCCCACCGTCTCGCTCCCCACCCCCTTTACATTTCTTTTGCGCCTGAGTGGTTTTTAGATCTTTGTTTCTCTAAGATGAGGGAATTATTCTCACTCGGGTGTGTGGGTGCTTTGAGCAGACTCTTGTGTGAATAGCAAAGGTTTATGAAGCTTCTTCTCAATGCCACATTTGTTTGGCTCATTAAGAAAACCATTATCACAGAATAACGAGAGGAATAAAATGATCTTTTCTCAGTCATACTGTAGACTTACTTTATTATTTGGTTATTTTGATGGATTAGAAAGTCTAAAGGAAAATCTGTTTTGAAAAGACAGAAGGGGAGCCTGGGTGGCTCAGTCTTGAAGTGTCCGACTTCAGCTCAGGTCGTGATCTCACACATCGTGGGTTCCAGTCCAGCGTCGGGCTCTGTGCTGACTGCTGGGAGCCTGGAGCCTGTTTCGGATTCTGTGTGTGTCTCTCTCTGCCCCTCTCATGCTCAAGCTTGCTTTCTCTCTCTCGCTCTCTCTCTGTATATATCAAAAATAAATAAACACGTAAAAATATTTTTTTTTTTAAAAAGGGGGAGAGATTTCTAGTCATTGACCCACACTTTCACAGATAAAAGATAGGGCAAATAATGATAAATTTACTGGGACTCCATCATCGGATGAATATAAGTCTGGGCTCACCCTGATCAATTAAACATTGCCCTGTCTGTCCAGAAGGAAACAGCAGGAGATGCTGGGGTGGGGTGGGGGCCGCTGACGAAGCCACCGTGCACCTCCATCGCTGGCACCCCTGGCTACTGACAAGCCGCGCACTCTGTCAATACATCGGAAACATAATTTGTATCAGCAGCTGTTTCTTTAATTAAGATCTCCTCCAAGTCTTTCTCATCGATTCCTGCCATTAACTTATTGACTAGTTTGCTTATGCTGACAAAGTGCATTTTGTTGAGAAACCACGTCTGACCACACCTTTGTGGAATCCAGGGAACGGCCTTCGGAAGACCACTGGGAGAGACCTTCCGGAGCCACATCGGAATTCGTGTGTTTTACTTGAGGGGCACTTTCATGGTAAGGGCCTCGGAAGCCCAAGGAAACATTCATGTTGGTTTTCAAGTGGCTCCTGAGGCCCAGACTGAAAACAAACATCAGACCCAATTTAGAATTCGCTAACCAGAGTAGAAGCAGCTATCAGTTTGGAAGAGCAGTGTGGAACTGCCACGTGAGTGGGACTCAACAGTACACAGACACTTTGTTGTGTTTTAAACTTTATCTTTTTTAGTGTATTTATTTTGAGAGAGAGAGAGACAGCAAGCACAAGTGGGGAAGGGCAGAGAGACGGAGAGAGGGAATCCCAGCTAGGCTCCGTACCATCAGTGCAGAGCCTGACGCTGGGCTGGAACTCACGAACCGTGAGATCATGACCTCAGCTGAGACCAAGAGTCAGATGCTTAACCGACTGAGCCACCCAGGTGCCCTGTGTTTTAAACTTTAAATAAAATATCTTTGCATCTTATTAAAACTCAAGCAAATTTTAATCACATTATAGAGACATATGTAAACATTATATCATTCGTGCTAAATGAACATAGGGTCAAATAATTATCTGTTCCCTTGATGAGGTAACATTTTCTAAGGAAGGAAACCAGTAATATGGAAAGACTACAGTTGAAACGCCTATACAGCAACAATAAAATTAAAAGGGAAACACGATAACACCATTGTCGCAAAAATGGCAACAAGAAATTTCCTCAATATACAAAAATATGATCATCACTAAAATCCCCAGTATAAAACAGGGAAAAGAGAATGATATAAATTTTTATAGAATTTTACAGAGGAGAACGTGAAAAAATAGAAATAACTGTAAAAATAGTTTCATATCTCTAACAAAAATTAAAAATTTTTTTCAACTTACCAAATTAGGAAAGCATAAATATTATAATACTTAATACTGGAAGGGCTGGACAATTTAGACTCTTTTAGAGATTGTTGGTGCAAATAAAAACTGGTACAACATTGCATAAAATCACTTTGGCAGTGTATCTGAAAAGTTACACATATTAAATGTTTATGCCTATGTAAGTGGAATCACCAATTCCACTGATAGAAATATATTCAATGGAAATAATGAAGGAAGGATTTCTATTTGACATTTTTTGTAATTCTTTTTTTAATAGAAACAAATTTAATAGACTTAAAAATACTAATATAAGAGAATAGTTCCATAAATAAGGTGCGGTTGAAATAGTGGCCACTAAATGATATTTTCCCCCAAAATTTAAAAACCAGGTATAATTAGTGAAAAACCATAGGTTTCCCAGTAATGAAAAATAGCAAGAATCAGTTTGGAAAAATATTTTTCACAGTGAAAACATTTTATTTTTAAAAGTAGGAGCATGTATTTTAATCTCCTAGAGGGACACTTAGTAACTGTGGCTGTCTATTTCATTACTGCATTTGGAGATAAGAAAATTATACAGGCAGGATAAAGAAAAGAGCAACAGTTAGCAAGTCTTGGGTGTTTATTTTGTCCCAGGCACTAAACTAATTTTTTAAATTGTATCATCTACGTTAATCCTCACAACCACTTTCCGAGGTAAATGCTATCCCTTACAGCTCAATGCTTCAGCGTGAAGATCAAGGTGCCCAGGGATCAGCCTCCATTCTTTGTCCGCTTGGACCATCCTCCCTGTATCTACCTCTAAGTGTTTGTAGCTATGACCTGTCGTGTGATTTTTCACAGGAGCCCTGGGGTTGGGGGGATGTTAAAGATTTTGATTATGTCACCAATGAGACATATTAAATACAAACAAACAAAATAACAAAACAGAAAGTCTTCTTAGGTAAAAGAGCCAATTAGGATGCAAGTCCTGCCCAGAGTCTCACGAGCTGTTCTGCATAGAGTGTGAGTCAAGGATCAAATGCCCCAGAACACCATCACCCAGCATCTCACCTCTACTATGGTAGGTGCATTGCAGAAGTCCTGATAGATTTTGCTAGTCCTCCCAAAGAGAGCAGAGAGACAGAGAGATGGAAAGACAGAGAGACAGGCACAGAGAGAGGGGAGGGAGCGAGGGATTGAAATACTCAGCAGAGTAGAACTGCGTGTTCTGAATGAGATGCCTCTCTCCCCTTTGCTATTTCATAGTTACGTCTCTAACATCAGCCTCTAGAGTGGCAACCTTGATCTAGTCAACAGCCTATGCGTTTCAGTCAGTAGGGGAGAGTGAGTGCTCAGTACTACTTTGAATGTATGGTGTAAGGCTTCATATTTCTGTACAAAGCAGGGCATAGGGCTTTCTTGTTGAGTTTGGCTGTGGTTTTGTGCCAACTTGTGTGATATAATATTCATGAATCTACCACTAACAGTTCCTCAGAAATTGGACACTCCAGAAGAACATTAACTTTTTCCCCCTGAGGACATAACACATCCCACATGCAGCCAGAAAGCACCATGAATGCAAGAGAGCCCGTCCAACAGTGAAGAGTGTCTGTCCATCAAGCGACCACATCTCCACTGACCAAAAGGGATAATTTTGTCACTGTTGTCCAGTGATGTAAGTGCGACTATAAAGGCCAGCTGTCCAGTAACACATTCCTCCCCAAATTTCTCTCCTAAATCAGCTAAATTACATCTGCTGGTTTGCATCTTGAAGCTTATTTCACACCTGCTCTTGCCTCCCGAGAACTGCTTCCAAGGTGAGCCTTGTGGCATCATGTCGTTGGGTGCTGAGCTCCCAGGCCCACAGCTTCAAGTCAACATTACCATGAAATTCAATACTCTTAACTATGGTTTTCTTTTATATTTAATCTTGCTTAATATTCTTAGTTTACATCACATTAATTAATGCCTTAATATATCTCTGGATTTTATGTAACTTACATCATTGCATTCGGACAAGAAGTCAAAAATTTTTTCCTACACTTTCTCTTTCCTCTTCTCCCCTCTCTCTCCACCTGGTCTCTCTCTCCCTCTCCTCCAGAGCCACCCACACAGGCTGCCACCCCACACTCACCCTGCTCGTTGGAGAGCTGGCGTTGGTAGTTCTTGTATCTTACATCAGATCCCCTGTGAATCCTTTTAGCACCATAGACAGGATCCTACAGAGGAGTTCTTGTCTTTTTTCTTATCCCGTCTTGTTTATCTCACTGAGGATGCTTTACATCAACAGCACACAGGAAAGGCCTCTTCTCTGTGACTTATCCTGCCCAACATTCACATTTGTGCTTGGTTTAAATGAGCGAGTCTGGATAGCAGCTCTCCCAAACAATTACTCAAAAATAATGTTCTCCCTTTGCAGAAGCAGGGTGCACCACAGACAGCCAGGCACTTTTGAAAAGAAGCAAAATAACTTAAAGAGAAAAGGGAAATAAAGACAAATCTCAAGAACAATATTGAAAACGGTGGCATTGAAAATGCCACCACTTGCTGACCCACCTGGGGGCAGGATGCCCCGCACGGTTATTAGCTCTAGCACTCACAGCACCCTTTCTTGGGACAGACACTGGTATTCACATTTTTCTATGACATAATCAACTGAGAGACATTTTGAAGTTTTCTCAGATCCTGAAGACTCGTGCCCAAATCTGAGCAAACACCTGCCCTGCGTCCTTGGACAGTAGTTGCACAGCTTCTCCTGTGGGGTCTTCTGTGTTTTATGTGGATGGAGTTAGAGGATTTCTGATCATCAGGTGGAGGTATTTAGCATACAGACAATCAGGGAAGAAAGTAAAGGCAGGGATGTGAATTTGAGGTAACGGTAGAGAATTGATCAAGAGGTTAGATCTGATAGTCCAGATAGAAACTCTAGGGAAAAAAATCATGGAAAGCTGAGGAAGACCTTTTTTGAAGAAGCAAAATGGTAACCAGTGTAGGGCCCTGAGAACTAGCAGTCAGACACTTAGGAGGGCCACCCAGACAAAGGTGACCTATGTGTAACTTTTGATAAATAAACACAGCTTGGTTAAAATAATGACACCCTTAACTCTGGGAATACAGTAATTCATGTTCAATAGTCTGTTTCAAATCTTAAACACTATGCCAGGTAAAATGAGTGCTTAAAAGAGTGTCAATCCTTCATTGACCCAAGAAGATATTGTTCTTCATTCATTCACTAAAAATCACCAAGTTTCAGTCCTCATAATACATGATGAAATAAACATTGGGACCATCATCATTTAGCAGTGAAGGAATACAAAGATGAATAAAAAATAATCCTGATTACTGAGGACCTCATGGCCTTTTTTCAAGAGTGTTATGCACTGAGGAGAGATTTATATACTGATAATTTTAGCACAAGTTACCAGTGCTGTGATAGAGACATGCAGATGAGTGTGTTCTGAAGGCACACAAGACAAGAGCGTAAAGGACTCCCCCTAAAGGGAAGCTTAAATGATATGTGTAGGTTACACAGGAGAAGAGTGTCACCCAAACAGAAGAACCTTCATGAGCTTACAAGCGCATGGAAGGAAGCTTGTGCACTGAAAGGAAAAGAAAGCATAGAGTAGGTTCTCCATGGGAAGGGAAGAGGAATGGGCAAATTTCTCCTCCCAGGTGCCTCAATGTTCTTAAAACACAGTAGGTGAAAGTGTGAGAATATCAGAGGCCAAGAGGAAAGGAGTCGCTGACACAAGGTAGGTAAGGTGCTCTGAAATGCAGATCGGAGCTCAGTCGTCATGGGTCCCAGGTGGCCACGACACAAGTGTAGATGGAGCAGTGTTCTTGGCTGAGGGACTCTCACCCACTCTGCTAGACACACTGTATGAACAAGAAGAACATCCAGAATGTGATATGTGCTCAGCATGATGATACCCACATCCAGAATGCCCTCTGTGTGCTGGGGTGAGTAGTGAGGAAAAAATAACTGTTCCTAGAACAAGGAGTCCAGTGGAAGCTGAGGTGAGGATACTGGATGAAGACAAGTGTGATGCAAGTGTTTGAGCAGGTCTTGCATGAACGTAGAGAATTTGAAGAAGGTAGATGACTCAGAATCAGCCAGGTTCACACTGCATCAAAGACGTTATTTGTTTATTTTTTGGTCCTGTAAAATTACATTAACTATGGTTGTTGGAGCGTAATTTGATTATCTTCTAGTTCATTACTTGATGTCCCTGAAGGAAATATCCCTTAGAATCATGTTTCCTCAATAGGTTCTTTTACATTTCCCCCAAATTCGGGGAGATTGAAAAATAAAATAATCCAAATACACAATATAAAGGGATTCATGTTAAATTTTTGCTTAGCGAGTATTGTAGAACATATATATATATATACTTATATATTTATATTTGTATTTATATTTATTTTTATGAACATATATTGTCTGACTTATTTAAACTTTCTAAGATGGCTTGGCTATATATCAGTGTTTGCTTAGGAAGTAAAATTAGTGACAAAATTTGATAGAATTTCCCACCTTTCATTTACTACACCCCTTCTATAACAACTGATCTAGAAATCCTTTGTACCAATACGTATAGTCAAGCCGAAAGCAAATTAGTAGAATCTAAGTTTGGACCAAATAAATTATTGTTTACTCTGTGCTAAATAGAGCAATTGGTGACATGAACTGATATTTCATGAATGGCATCACCCTGTCAAATCCCATTTGAGAAATTTATGAATGGATGCAATTTTGCCTATCGTGACATACAAATGTAAGCCTGTTCCTTTAAAGCATCAGTATTTTTAGGATACCTGTCTTGGATGATTTAAACAGATTGGCATTTGTATACTGTATGATTGTGAAATCTATAATCTATCTTTTAAAGCCTTCAGATAAGAATCACCATGCACAAAAATAAACTCAAAATGGATAANCTATTAAAAAAAAAAGAATCACCTTGAATATTACATTTTTTTTAGAATGTATCAAAACATTCTGAAATTCAAGATTTACGGAAAGCCCAGTCAAAAGAGATTCTAATTGGTTTGCTCTTAGTGGATAGTTATTGGTTTTTGAGATAAAGCCTCAAATCACTGATAGGTTAAATTCTTAAGGCTTTGGGGGCTTCTAAGAGTTCTAACCAACAGACATTTTAGTAAGCTAACCTTAAGTGGATTAAAACACATGGTCAGTTGTCCTTAAAACACATAGGACTTACATTTTTTTTTGAAGAAAATCTATTCAGCAAGATGCATTTTAAATTTGACATGACCTTCCCTAATACAAAGTAAGGGATTTTGAAGAAATCCAACCATAATTGATTTCTCAGACTCAATACCCAAGCTTTGGAAAACAAATTCATGGGTTGACAATGACCATAAGATGACCTCAGACACTGCTCTGTAAGAATATCCCTTGAAACTCTTGTATCAATTGATACCCGCTGAGAGTTCATATATACCATGCCTGGTGCTCAGATTTCTCAGGAAGACTCCAGGGAGAAGACATCAATGACAATTATCTTCCTCCCACATGCAGTATTTAAAAAATAATAGTTGGATAGATAATGAAATATATCACCCTAAGAAGTGAAATAGTTTGTAACATTAATCAGTCTAGGCTAATTGCCAAGTATTCCACATTGTACAAAACACTGTATAAGACATGATGAGATTATGAAGAAAAATATATCTTCCTCAGGAGTTTAAAACCGAATGGTAAGGACCCACACACTCCTAGGAAAAAGACTTAAATTCAAGATCCAAAGACACTATTTTAGCTAATTTGTATTGCATCTTCCCCTCACCTTCGTCGCCTCTGTGCTCTGCACTGTCGTCAGCAATGTGTGTGCAGCCCAAGCATCCTTTACTGACATGGTCTAACTCCTCGCTAGCACTGGCAGAGAAGGAAAGGCCAGAATACTTATGAATTTTTAATGAAATTACTGCAAAGCAAATTTCAATTATCACACCCAGCTCTAATGATCACTTAGCATATTCAAGTTTTATTGGCTTGCTCTTTCTCTCTCAAGCTTTTTAATGTAATAATTTGACATAATGTGAAAGGTCTCATATGTCTTTATTAATGATATATACTTAGTGGTTTATTTTATCCCTAGAGAAGAATACATTTAATATATTAGCTCTGTTAGCAAACACGTAATTTATGTGTAATTCCTTTTCATGAAAACCTAGAACTACCTCTCCCTTACCTCTCTGTCTTCCACCAGAGAAAAGGAATGAAAACCACACTGAGATACCACCTCACACCGGCCAGAGTGGCTAAAATGCACAAATTAGTTGCTGGTGAGGATGTGGAGAAAGGGGATCCTGTTGCACTGTTGGTGGGGACGCAAACTGGTGCAGCCACTGTGGAAAACAGTATGTGGGTTCCTGAGAAAATTAAGTAAGGATTACCCTATGAGCCAGCAATAGCACTACTAGGAGTTTGTCCAAAGGACAGAGGAGTGCTCATTCATAGGGGCTCATGTACCCCAATGTTTATAGCAGTACTATTCACAATAGCCAAATTACGGAAAGAGCCCATATGTCCACCAACTGATGAATGGGATAAAGAGGATGTGGTTTGTATATACAATGGAATACTACTTAGCAATGAGAAGGAATGAAATCCTGCTGTTTGCAGCAACGTGGATGGAACTGGGGGGCATTATGCTGAGTGAAATAGTCAGAGAAAGACAGATATCACATGTTTTCCCTCATTTGCGGATATTGAGAAACTTAACCAAAGACGATGGTGGAAGGGAAGGAGAAAAATAGTTTCAAACAGAAAGAGAGAGACAAATCATAAGAGACCCTTAAATACACACAACAAACTGAAGGTTGATGGGGAGGGGGTAGGGGGGATGGGTTAGATGGGTGATGGGCACTGAGGAGGGCATTTGTTGGGAGGAGCACTGAGTGTGGTATGTAAGTGATGAATCATGGGAATCTACTCCCAAAGCCAAGAGCACACTGCGTACAGTGTATGTTAGCTAACTTGACAATAAATCATATATATAATTATGTTAATTATATGTACGCACTATGTATATATATATAAGCAGCCACAAAAATATACAAATAATATGAAAACTATGAAGAAGAAACAGTTTGAATATAAGAAAAGTACACTTATTTGTATCAATTTTTATCTTTTAAGGAATAGGTAATATGGGGCCCCTGGGTGGCTGATCTGTTAAGCGTCCGACTTCAGCTCAGGTCATGGTCTCATGGTTCGTGTGTTCGAGTCCCGCATCAGGGTCTGTGCTGACAGCTCAGAGCCTGGAGCCTGTTTCAGACTCTGTACTTCCCTCTCTCTCTGACCCTCCCCTGCTCGTGTGTGTGTCTCTCTCTCTCTCTCCCTCTCTCAGAAATAAGTAAAAAAATAAAAATAAAAAAAAGAAATAGGTAATGTGACATAATGTACAGATAGCTCTAAGTTGCAGAAAGAATGGAAAATTAAATTCATATATCTACTGAGATGAAAGTTGCATAGAGTAATATGAATATTGGTAAGTGTACAATTAAATGGGTTTAATAAGAGCATGGGTCTGTAACTAGCTCACACCGTAGTTAAAATTTAGGACATTCCCATGCATTCAGAAATTTCTCTTATAGCTGCTACACACCCCACAGGCAACCGCCCTTCTGATTTCTGTCAACATAGGTTTGCTTTGCATTTTCTTAAACTTCATATGAATGGAATCACACAGCAGATACTCTTTTATAACTGGCTTCTTTCAGATAGCATAAGTTTGTGAAATTTATCCATGTTGAAATATGTACCAGAAGTTCATTTTTTATTACTGAGTAGTGTAAGTGTTGCACAAATATAGCAAATCTGTTCATCCATTCTCCTCTTGATAGTTATTTGAGTTATTTCCAGTATTTGATTATTATTTATACAGCCAAAATAGATATTCTTGAGCAAATTCTTTGGTGGATATATGTTTTCATTTCTCTTGGGTAAATATACAGGAGTGGAACTCCTGGATCATAGAATAGCTGTGAGCTTTAGTGTATTGGCAATTGCCAGACATTATGCCCAAGTGATTGTAATATATAATATATTCACATTAGCAAAGTATGATGTTGAGCATATTTTCATGAGTGTTTTGGCCATTTTACCTATCTTCTTTTGTTGAGGGAATGCTCAAGCCATATGCTTGTTTTTTATTGGGTTCTTTTTTTTTTATAATTGGTTTACAAAACATTAGTATTTAATATGGATAAATGTATCATGAATATTTCCTCCTTGTCTCTGACTTTTTGTTTCATTCCCTGAAAAATGTTTTGATGAGAACAAGTTTTAAAATCTGGTGAAGTTCAATCCATCAATTTATTTTTCCTCTATGGTTTGTTCTTTTGTTTCCTTTCTAAGAAATATTTGCCTACCCCAAGATCATGAAAATATCTTTCTATATTTTATTCTAAAACCTTTCTAGTTTTGGATTTTATGTTTAGGTATATGACTCATGTTGAATTAATTTTTGTGCGTGCTGTAAGGGAGGGGATAGAGTTTTATTTTTAATGTATAATTATCCAGTTTTTTTATGTTTCCTACCAGAAAATTTATAGATTTAGAGTATACGTTTGGTCTATATTTTGAGATAAGATTCTGTGGACATGTTTAATAATAATTAATATTTAGGGGCATCTGGGTGATTCAGTCAGTTAAGTGTCTGACTTCGACTCAGGTCATGATCTCATGGTTCTTGGGTTTGAGCCCCACGTTGGGCTCCACACTGTCAGTGCAGGGTCTGTTTGGGATTCTCCCTCTCTTCCCCTGTCTCTTCCCCTCCCTCATTCACACTTTCTTCCTCAAAATAAATTAAATAAACTTAAAAATAATTAATATTCAGTGCGTGCACACATGTGTGTGTGAGTAGAATATACTTCTCCAATTATTTTAAATGTTTATTTATTTAATTTGAGACGCTGGGAGGGATGAAGGAGGAAGAGAGAGAGAATCTCAAGCGGATTCCACTGCTGAGTGCAGAGCCCAATGTGGGAGTCAATTTCACAATGGTGAGATCATGACCTGAGCCAAAATCAAGAGTCAGCCGCTTAACCAAATGAGCCACCCAGGCGCCTCTTCTCCAACATTGTTGGAAGACTGTTCTTTCCTCATTGAAATATTTTGGCATGTTTGCCAAAGGCCATGGACCATATGTGTACATATTGGTTTCCAGCCTATCTGCTCCATTAACCTAAGCATCTCTTCTTTCACAAATAAGACTTTATACCAATAGTTTTATCTTAGTTGCAAAATTAGTCTCAGTAATTTGCTTATAGCTTTCATTTAAAATTCATTGTTATTTTAGAGGTTTTATTGTTATATATAGAACACATTGACGCATTATATTTAGGATATAGTACAAAAAAAAAAAATTCAACACCCCTTCACCTAATTTATCTGACAATGCTGTTGATATTCATGATGCCATTTTTTGTTATGTTTCATAATGCTACTTATTTGTATTTTCATATTTTTTCAGATCAGTTAGTCAAATTTCCATAAGAGACTTATGAGATTTTTATTGAGAGTATACAGAAATAATTGGTAAATTTGGGGGAACATTGAATCTTAAAAATATTGAGTTTTCTAAAGTATCTAGATGGCTCAGTTGGCTGAGTATCCAGCTTCATCTCAGGTTTCCTGAGTTCAAGCCCGGCATTGTGCTCCCTGCTGTCAGTGCAGATCCTGCTTCAGATCCTCTGTCTCCCTCTTTCTGTCCCTCCCCCGCTTGCACTATTTCTCTCAAAAATTTTAAAAATTATATTGAGTTTTCTGATCCATGAACATGGTATATCTGTCCATTTATTTAGATCTTCTCTAACTTCTCTGAACAATATTTTAAAAAATGATACCGCTTTGTTAACTTTATTTCTAAATGTTCACTGCTGGCACATACACAAAGAAGTGATTTTTGTATTATGACCTTTTTTTCTGGTGTATTACTTAATATATTCATTTTCAAGTAACTTGAATGTACATTCCTTAAGATTTTTTATAATGTTCATAATTATATTTTCTACATATATACTTATATTTTTCTACTTAATCTGCATTGATAATGACATTTTCAGTTCCCTGCCAAAAAGAAAAACAAAAAAGAAAGAAAAGGAATATCTGTGTAATATCTTTCTTAAGCAACTGAAAGAACTCACTGTTAAAATTATTTGGATCTGAAATTTTATTTGGAGGATATTTTGCTTGCTTATGTAGATTAATTTCATATATATACATGATGGCTTTTTAGATTATCCACTTCTTCTTGAATCTGTTGAGGTAAATTTTGTTGTACAAAAAAATGTCCATGTTTTCTAAGTTGCAAAATTTATTGGCATATAATTATTTATTATATTACTTTTTTGAACAATTGTAAGGTCTGCAATGCATCTCTCCTTTCATTTATAATACTTTGAATGTATGTTCTCTTTCTCTCTATATATATAAAATATAT